>NC_091072.1:70958409-71261439 GCF_032405125.1 Capricornis sumatraensis | reverse complement strand
GGTATCTCTAATTTTCTTGAAGAGATCTCTAGTCTTTCCCATTCTATTGTTTTCCTCTATTTCTTTGCAATATTGTAAAGTTATTGTAAATATTATCTTCCAATTAAAATAAAAAAATTTTTAAGTAAGGGAATGGAGAAAAATACCATGGTAACACTAGTCAAAACAAAGGGGAGGAGCTATATTAATTTCAGACAGAGCAGTCTTCAAAGCAAGGAAAGTCATCAGGGATAAAGAGAGGCATTACATAATGATAAAGGGATAAATACTCCAAAAAGACAAAAAAAAATTCTTTAATATGTCTGTACATAACAACAGAGTATCAAAACATGTGACCCAAAAACTGACACAACTGCTAGGAAAAACAGATAAACCAACTATTATAGTTGGTGACTTTAACATTCTTCTATCAGAAATGGACAGATCCAGCAGGTAGGAAATCAGGAAGGACACAGCTGAATTCAACAACACCATCAGTTAACTGAATATAATTGACATCTATGGAATACTTCATCCAAGAATAGCAGATTACACATTCGTCTCAAGTTCACATGGAACGAACATTCACTAAGACAGACCTTAACAAATAATCATATACTATCTGCTCTCAGATCACAATGGACTTGAAAAAAAAGAACAAATTAAAGCCAAAGTAAGTAGAAGAAAATTAATAAAAATTGGAACAGAAATAAAATATAATTAAATACAAGAAATCAATAAAGCCCAAACCTGATTCTTTGAAAAGGTCAATGAAGTTGATAAGCCTTTAGACAGGCCAAGAAAGAGAGAAGACACAAATTACTAGTACCAGATATCAAAGAGGGACATCACTCCAGATTGCATGGATGTTAAAAAGATAATAAAGGAATATTATGAATAATGCTATGTTCACAAACTTGATAACCTAGATGAAACGGACCAATTCCTTTAAAGACAGAATCTGCTAAAACTCACACAAGAAGCAATGGACCATCTGAAAAGGCCTGTATCTTTTAAACAGATTGACTCAACAATTAACAGCTTTCCAAAACAGAATGCACCAGGCCCAGATGTGTTCATTGCTGAACTCTACCAAACATTTAAGGAATAAACTATACAAATTTTCTTCAGTCTCCTCTAGAGGACAGAAGCAGAGAGAAAACTTCCTAACTTACTCTATGAGGCCAACATTACTCAAATACCCAAACCAGAGAAAGACATTACAAGAAAATATGACTACAAACCATTCTTTCTCATGAACATTAATGCAAAAATCCCCAACAAAATATTAGTAAATCAAATCCAACAATGTATAAAAAGAGGTATATACCACAACCAAGTGGGATTTATTTCAAGTATGCAAGGCTTGTTCAACATTCAAAAATTAATGAATGCAATCCATCACATCAGCAGGCTAAAGAAGAAAAATCTCATGACCATATATCAATAGATAAAGAGAAAGCACTTGACAAAATCTTGCATGAATTCATGACAAAAACTCTCAGCAAACTAAGAATATATGGGAACTTCATTAACTTGATAAAGAACATCTACAAAATACCTACAGTTAACACTAAATGGTGAAAAGCTCAAAGCTTTTCTGCTAAAATCAAGAACAAAGCAATGACATCCCCCACTCTCACCACTCTTTTTCAACATTGTACTGGATACCCTAGCTAATGCAATAAGATAAGAAAAGGAAATAAAAGTCATAGAGATCAGGAAGGAAAAAAGAAAACTGTCTGCAGTTGACATGATCATCTATGTAGAAAATCCAAAAGAAATAACAAAAAACTCCATGAATAAACTATAGCAAAATTGCAGGATATAAGGTTAATACACAGTCATCATCTGTTTTACTATATACCAGAAATAAACACATGGGATTTGAAATTAAAAACAGAATGCCATTTACATTAGTACCTCACCAAATTAAATACATAGGTATAAATCTAACAAAATATGTGAAAGATCTACATGAGGAAAATTATAAAATTCTGATGAATGAAATCAAAGAACTAAAACAGTATTTATTGTAAAGATGATATAATTTATTCCCAACTTGATCTATATATTTAATGAAATCTCAATCAAAATCCCAGCAAATCCCACAAAATTATTGTGAATGTCAAGAAACTGATTCTAAAGTTTATATGGAGAGGCAAAAAACCCAAAATAGCCAACATAATATTGAAGAAGAACAATGTCGATGGACCAACAGTACCTAACTCCAAGATATACTATAAAGCTATGCGTAACCAAGACGTGGGGTAGCAAAGAGTCGGACACGACTGAGCAACTGAACTGAACTGAGCTGAATCAAGACTTAGTATTGGTGAAAGAATAGATTAAAAGATCAATGGAACAGAGCAGAAAGTCCAGAAATAGACCCATCTAAATATAGTCAATTTATTTTTAACAAAGGAGCAAAGACACAAACATTCTTCTCAGGTGAACATGAAATAGTCTCCAGGATGAATCACATGTTAGGTCACAAAACAGTCTTAATAAATTTAAGAATACTGAAGTCATACCAAGCATCTTTTCAGACCAGAATGGTATGAAACTAGAAAATTAGTCACAAGAAGAAAACTAGAAAATTCACAAATATGTGGAAATGACATATGCTACTGAACAACCAATAGGTCAACAAAGAACTTGAAAGAGAAATAAATTCCTTGAGACAAAGTAAAATGGAAATATAAAATACTGAAATTACCAGTATTCAGCAGAAGCAGTTCTAAGAGGGAAGCTGAGAGCAATAAATGTCTACCTCAAGAAATAAGAAAAATCTCAAATAAACAACCTAACTTTATAGTTCAAGGAACTTAAAAAAGAACAAATAAGGCCTGAAGTTAGGAGAAGGAAAGAAACAACAAAGATCAGAGCAGAAATAAATGAATTAGAGACTAAAAAGACAATTTAATTTAAAAGATCAAAGAAATCAAGAGCTGGTTCTTTGAAAAGATAATAAAATTGACAAACATTTAGCTAGAATCACCAAAAAAAGAGAGCACTAAATAAAGCAACAAGAAAAACCAAACAGAAATGAAAGAGGAGACATTACAAGTGATACCTCAGAAATACAAAGTATCATATGAGACTACTAGAAACAACTGTAAGTCAACAAAGTGGACAACCTAAGAGATATGGATAAATTCCTAAAAACATACAAGTATCCAAGACTGAGTCATGAAGAAATAGAAAATATGAACAGACTGTTTATCAGTAAGGAGTTTGGATCAGTAACCAAAAGCCTCCCAACAAACATAGGTCCAGGACTAGATAAACTCTACCAAGCATTCAAAGAATTAATACCAATCCTCAAACATCCAAAAAATTAAAGAAGAGGGAATACTTACAAACTTATTTTACAAGGCCAGCATTACCGTGACACCAAAACCAGAATACCACAAGAAAAGAAAATTATGGGCCAATATCCCTGATAAACATAAATGCAAAATTCCTCAACACCATATTAATAGAATTCAACAATACCTTAAGAGGAATCATATACCATGGTCAAATGGGATTTATTCTAGGGATACAAGGATGGTTCAGCATCTGATACACCAATCAATGTGATACACCACATTTAACAAATGAAGGATAAGAAGTATTCCATCATCTCACTAGATGAAAAAACATATGACAACATTCAACATTAGTTATGATAAAAATTCTCAACAAAGTGAGTATAGAGGGAACATACCTCAGTGTAATAAAGGTCACACATGACAAGCCCATAACATCATGCTGAACAATGAAAAGCTAAAGTTTTCCTCTAAGATCAGGAACAAAACAAAACACCACATTTACCATTTTTATTCAACACAGTATTGGAAGTCCTAGCTACATCAGTTAGGCAAGAAAAATAAAAGTAATCCAGATTGGAAGGGAAGAAGTAAAACTGTCATTATTTGCAGATGATACATAGAAATCCCTAAAGACCACCAAAAAATTCTTAAAGTGAATTCAGCAAAGGCTGAGGATATAAAATCAATATACAAAAAAATGTTGTATTTCTACACACTAATAATGAGCTATCATAAAGAAAAATTAAGAAAACAATACCATTTATAATTGCATCAAAA
This sequence comes from Capricornis sumatraensis, assembly GCF_032405125.1. Taxonomy (NCBI): domain Eukaryota; kingdom Metazoa; phylum Chordata; class Mammalia; order Artiodactyla; family Bovidae; genus Capricornis; species Capricornis sumatraensis. The sequence continues at coordinate 71,257,366 of NC_091072.1, read as the reverse complement.
AGAATAAAATACCCAAGAATAAATATCACCACAAAAGTGACTTATACACTGAAAACTCTTAAGACACTGACAAAAGAAACTGAAGAAGACACAGATAAATGGAAAGATAATCATGTTCATGGACTGGAAGAATTAATATTGCTTAAATGCCCATACTATCCAAAGCAATATACAGGTTCAGTGCAATCCTTGCCAAAATTCTAATGGCATTTCTTACAAAAAGAACTATCCTGAAATGTGTACGGAAGCACAAAAGAATCCGAATAGTCAAAGAAATCTTGAGAAAGAAAAAACCTGGAGGCATCGTGCTCCTTGATTTCAAACTATATCACAAAGCTATACTAATCAAAACTGTATGATATTAGCATAAAAACCAACATACATATCAATGAAAGAGAGCCTAAAATAAACCCATGCATATATTGCTAATTTATGACAAGACTATACAATGGGAGAAAGAGGAGTCTCCTCAAAAAATAGTGTTGGGGAAACTGGACAGTCACGTGCAAAGGAGTAAAAACTGGACCACTATCTAATACCAAATACAAATATTAAAATTCAAAATGGATTAAAAACTTGAATGTAAGACCTGAAACCATAAAACTCTTTAAGGAAAAAACAAGAGGCAATAAGCTCCTTGCCAACCATACTGGTGACTGTTTTTTGAATCTGACACCAAAAGCAAAGGCAGCAAAAACAAAAACAAGTGAGAATACAACAAACTAAGAAGCTTCTGCACAACAAAGAAAATCAACAAAATGAAAAGAAAACCTACTGAATAAGAGAAAATATCTGCAAAACATATATCTGATAAGGAGTTAATATCCAAAATATATAAAGAACTACAATTCAATAGCAAAACCTCACACAATTCAATTAAAAATGACAGAGGATCTGAATATTTTTCCAAAGAAGACATATAGATGGCCAACTGATACATGAAAAGATACTGAACAACACTATTCCGTTATCCATGGATACAGAGAGCCAATCATACATGGAATCTTAAAACAAAACAAAACCCCACCAAACTTATAGAGAACAAGTTGGTAGTTACCAGAGAAGGGGGTGAGGGGGATCAAACAGGGGAAGGGGGTCAAAAGGCTCAAATTTCCAGTTATAAATAAATCATGGGGATTTAATGTACAGTATGGTGACTACAGTTAACATATTACATATTTGAAAGTAGCTAAGAGAGAAAGTTTTCATCACAAGGAAAAAAATTCTGTAATTATGTAAGGTGATGGATGTTAACTAGATTTACCGTGGCGATCATTTTGCAGTATATATAAATATCAAATCATTATGCGGTACACCTAAAACTAATGTTATATGTCAATTACACCTCATTTAAAAAAAAAAGAGCAAAAGCAATACGATAATCTTTTCAACAAATAGTTCTGAAATAGTGCTTTTCAACAACTTGAAATCCATAAGCAAAAAAGTGAATATAGACACAGACTTTAAACCCTTTGCAAAACTAATTCAGAATGGATCATAAACATAAATGTAAAACACAAAACTATAAAACTCCCAAAAGATAACATAGGAAAAAACCTATGTATAATCTTGGGTTTGGCAATGACTTTAGAGGTAACACGAAAGGCATGATCAATGAAAGGAATAATTGATAAGTTGGACTTCATTAAATAAAAACTTGTGTTCTACGAAAAACAATGTCAAGAAGGCAAGCTTCAGCCTGCGAGAAAGTATTTGCAAAAGACACATTTGATAAAGGACTGCTATCCAAAATACATATAGAACTCTTAAATCTCAACAATAAGGATGGGGCTTCCCTATTGGTCCAGTGGTTAGGACTCTGTACTTCCACTGGCAGGGGTGTGGGTTTGATCTCTGGGTTGGGGCACTAAGACCTCAGATGCTGCCCAGTGCAGCAAAAAACAAACAAAAACTCAACAATAAGGAAACAAACAACCAAATTTAAAAACAGGCCAAAGACCTTAACAGACATCTCACTAAAATATACAGATAACAAACAAAAAACCTATAAAGAGATGCTGCAAATCGTATGACATCAGCAAAATGCAAATTAAAACAACAAGGGCATACCACCACACATCTATCCTACTGGCCAAAATCTGGATCACTGACAACACCAATTACTGACAAGGGTGTGAAGCAAAAGGAACTCTCATTCATTGCTGGTGGGAATGAAAAAGGACAGAGTCACTTTGGAAGACAATTTGGCAGTTTCTTGAAAACTTACATCCACACAAAAACCTGCACGTGGATTTTTACAGCAGCTTTATTCACAACGGCCACGACTTGGAAGCAACCAAGATATCCTTCAGTAGGTAAATGGATAAATAAACTGGTACATCCAGATGAAGGAATATTACTCATTGCTAAAAAGAACTGAGGTACCAAGCCACGGAAAGACATGAAGGAATTTTAAGCATTTTAAGTAAAAGATGGCAATCTGAAAAAAACTACATACTACATAATTCCAACTATGTGGCTTTTTGGAAAAGACACAGCTATGGAGACAGCAAAAAGATCAGTGGTTGCTCGGAGTCGAGGGGGATGAGGGGAAAACGAATAGGTGGAGCACAGAGGATTTTTATGGCAGTGAAACTATTCTGTATGATAATATAATGATGACTATATGTCATTATATGTTTTCCAAACCCATCAAATGTACACCAACAAGAGTGAACTCTTAGGTGAGCTGTGGACTTTGGGTGATTATGGTGTGTCAGTGTAGGTTCATTAGCTGAAACAAATATGCCACTCTGGTGGGGTATGCTGACAATAGGAAAGGCTACGTTTGTAGGGAAGCAGGGAGTATATGGGGAATCGCTGTACCGTCCTCTCAATTTTGCTGGAAAGCAATCTTAAATATTTTTGGAAACCACCAAGAAAAGTAAATTGTTCCAAGTTTATTCTCAGAGTGCTTAGAAAAGAGCCTGAAAAATTAAGCCTGAAGTAGAATGAACACTCATTGCTTATATTTCTAATGTGAAGACAGAAAAGCATGGCATAGCAGAAAAGTCCAGCTTTCAAACAAGAATTGTTGTCTCTGTGACAGAGCTCCAATCTAATTATGCCCTAGCCACTGATTTTTCTATCACCACTTCCCCTTTGTTTCAGAGACAGCATCCACGACCTTCTGTCCATGTGGTGGAGGAAGAAACTGCTTCCCAGAAAGGCTTAGCCCACTGCATTTTACTAGATAAAGAAAAAACAAAAAGCCATTCGACTCTGACAAGCCGATTATTGTCTATGGAGGAGCAAAATGCCTCCCTTAGGACTGCAAGGTACAATATGTTCAAACCTTTAACCACTGCTCTGCCATGAGCTGCTATATGCGCGCACACAACTCTCTCCTCTGAGCAGTCACATGCATAACCGAAAGTACAAGCCTCCAAGAAGCCCTGTCTGGCTGTAGCTTTAAATGCATATCAAGTAAAATTAAAAGAATGATGAAATGGTCTCCCTTTTCACTTTTGCAATTATCTAGGTAAAAATTAAAAGGGAGGAAAAAGAAAGACTGAAGAGGGAATAGGTAAATTACTGAATCTAACATGATGCCCTACAGAACATATGTAGACATCTAGACCCCAGAAAATTTTAGAGTAACTACTTTTACTGTTCCCTTTCAACACACTTTAAGTGGACTGCAGTCTCGTCCTTAATCCCAAGAAATACCTGAAACTGAATAAACGTTAACACAGTGAAAAAAATTAATGCACACAGATTGCCACCATGTTAAAAAAAAAAAAAATGATGCTCACTTAAGTGACAAATGTCTGTAATATTATTTGCCCACTCTAGTATTATACAGTTATCTCCACCTACACACCACAACAGATCTTTAAAACTATCTCAACAACTCTCTTCACTTGAGTCAAATAACTTATGTCAGTGAAAGATTTTTGTTGCTGTTGTTAGTTTTCATCAGTAAGCTTGAGAACAGAGATACAAAAAGGAGGTAACTAAGGCTAGCATTAAAATGTAGGGCCTTTTTCTTTTAAAAAAAATAATCATCTATCCTGCTAAGCTGTCACTGTCTACCTGATAACCTCTTAGGAGCCAAGCTTGCAGTTTCTGTTTGATAGGTTGTTGCTCTGAATCACCTCTCCTTTTATTTACAATTTTACAGAAACTCCTGGCAGGAGACAGACAGACAGACAAACACACACACACATCCACACACAACTAACTGGCTTGTCAGAGGTATCCAACAAAATAAACAAATTAGATCTTTGGACATCCAGAGTTATCATTTTGATAGTTTGTGACCTTGCCCGTTAAGGAAGACATTCGCAGCTCTGAAGCCAAGAATTTGACTTCACTGTCAGAGGTAGAAAAGAAAAGACTCCAATCAGATATATCCTGTAGCTGAATGTAGAGTTAGCTTCACATAGTCCACAGTTATATAATGAATCACTATCAGAATCAAGAAGGAAATGTACATTTTAAGCAACTTTCCAGTAAAGGATAAAGACATTCAGAAAAAACATACAAAGAATACCTTTGCTAAAAATATCAACTGTAAGACTCTCCGATCTCTTTTGATCCTTTATGTGTTCATGTACATATTTTTTAAATCACAAATTATTTCACATAAATATTCCATGTATCTACTTGGGTTATGTAATTCCACTTCCAATGATAAAATGTCCACTGCATCAACACACCACAGTTCATAAGAGAAAAGGAAAAAGTAGATACATGGAATTGTTCTGAAGTCAAAGTAGGAAAGAATGTGAGATCTGAGTGTAGACGAATCCTATTAGTGAACAAGTTAAGACCTTCCATGCAATCCTACCTCCAGAAAGTCAGAAAATAAACGCATTATCAACCACTAGGCAGATCACATATCTCACTACACTGGTAAGTAAGTAAGTATTAGTCGCTCAGTCGTGCCTGACTCTTTGAGACCCCAGGGACTGCAGCCCACCAGGCTCCACTGTCCATGAGATTTTCCAGGCAAGGATACTGGAGTGGGTTGCCACTTCCTTCTCCAGGGGATCTTCCGAACCTGGGTCTCCTGTACCGCAGGCAGATTCTTTACTGACTGATACTACACTGGTAATACACTCCAAATCATACCCTAATTCTACCTTAGTCGTGTTTCCTCTTGTTACCAATTACTACTACAGCCACAATAACAAAAGCCCCACTGCTCCATGGCACTACATAAAGCAAGACACCCAGATACCATCCTCTGCATCTTATAGCCATAAAACTAAGAAGGGAAAGAAGGGAATATAAAACAGGAAGTGACTAAGTCTACAAGTCACAAAGATGACACCACAGTGTATCTTTGGGCCTATTAGTGGAGAAGGCTGAAGCTATGGTTTTTAGGTCACAGTTTTCTAGTTCTATCTACATTTCTGGTTAGTCAAGAATTGGTTTTCTTTCCCATCCTAAAATCATGCCCCTGCTACTAAACAGTGGTTGTTTGCCTCACAGAGAGTTAGATACATCTCAGCAGCATTCCCTGGCAGATAAAAAATGCAGATTAACAAGGCTGAGGCAGTTGCAGAGATTGGTCTTCATTTTAGTAAGAACTCTTATCTCTTCATACAGGCAGAGCTCAGCTGTTGATCCAGCGCTCTCTGGTATGGCAGCCAGATGTCTATCTAACTACAGCTAGGACTTAAACTTAAGAGATTGCATTTGGACCAGTGCAAAAAAACCCAACCACTTCTTTTCTTCTTCTGTGCTAGGTGTGCATATTTACATGTTTATGGGAAAGAATAAGGAAGCAATTTATCCTAGTAAAAGTGGTCTGAAGTCTGTCTGGCCTTATAGCTCCATCACAAATTACTATATGACCTTGTACAAGTTATTTAACTCCTCTGAGCCTTAATTTTCTCCTCTATATTGTAAAATGAAGATAATATTATACTGTCCCTCAGGGGATTTCTAGGCTAAATAATATCTATAATCTACTTCTGCACAGTATGTAAGAGCTCAGTTAGCTTTAGTTATTATTATTCTGCTGTCATTAGACATGGATAAAGTTAAACCATTTTCTTTGCTCTTGTTCTCTCCCATTCCCCCCACATGATCGCCACATAATTCCTGTACATTATATTAACACAATATTTCCTCTAAGTTGTAGATGTATGTATGCATACATACGATGTTGCCCTGCACTAACTGATGTTAACTCTGAACATTATTCTATAGAGCCTACCCTAGGTTAGTGTTCATTTTTACCATTAAGTCATCTCCGTTCAACAAGTAAGGAAATTAAATACGTACTGAGGCCAAGAATCGGAGAGGGCAATGGCACCCCACTCCAGTACTCTTGCCTGGCAAGTCCCATGGACGGAGGAGCCTGGAAGGCTGCAGTCCATGGGGTCGCTAGGAGTCGACACGACTGAGCGACTTCACTTTCACTTTTCACTTTCATGCATTGGAGAAGAAAATGGCAACCCACTCCAGCGTTCTTGCCTGGAGGATCTCAGGGACGGGGGAGCCTGGTGGGCTGCTGTCTATGGGGTCACACAGAGTCGAACACAACTGAAGCGACTTAGCAGCAGCAGCAGAGGCCAAGAATGAATCTCATATATAGCCAAATCTAAAAGGTAAAGAGTTAGTATCTCTATGAAAAGAGATCTTACCTAATACTATGGAGTTAACATTCTAAGTGACAGGAAACTTGAATCCCAGAACTAAAGAAATCAGGTCACTCCATTTCTCCCATATTTTATCAATCTAAAATGTCCATGGGAATCCCCTAGTGGTCCAGTGGTTAGGATTCCACGCTTTCACTGCCAAGGACACAGGTTCAATCCCTGGTCAGGGAATTAACATCCTGCAAACCTGGAGGCACAGCCAAAATAAATAAATAATAGTAATAAATAAAATTTCCAAACCAGGACAAGCAGGAAATGTCTCTATCAAAAAAGAATTAAGTTGTTTCTAATGTTTATTGATGCCCCTAAGATTTATGGTGGTGGTGGTTTAGTTGCTAAGTCGTGTCCAACTCCTTGCAACTCCATGGACTATAGCCTGCCAGGCTCCTTTGTCCATGGGATTTTTCAGGCAAGAATACTGTAGTGGGTTGCCATTTTCTTCTCCAACGGATCTTCCCAGCCCAAGGAACAAACCCAGATCTCCAGCATTGCAGGCAGATTCTTTACCAACTAAGGCCACCAGGGAAGCCTTAAGATTTATACTTCTTGGGAATTCCCTGGCAGTCCAGTGGCTAGGACTTGGTGCTATCATTGCTGGGGCCAGGGTTCAATCCCTGGTCAGGGAACTAAGACTCTGCAAGCCATGCATCATGATCCCCCCCACAACCCCCACACACAATTTTTACTTCTCAACTAGTATCTAGCAGAAGGAACTCGAGATAGCCCAAACAAAGCTAACAAGTAAATCTGTTTATTTTTGACATCCTCATAAGTTGCCAGGTCTCCTTTGCTCAGGGGCCATTCCTCCTAAGCCAGTTCTCATCTGCTCAGTCGTGTCTTTGTGACTCTTTGTGGCCCCATGGACTGTAGCTGGCTGGGCTCCTCTGTCCATGGGATTTTCCAGGCAAGAATACTGGAGTGGGTTGCCGTTTTCTAATCGAGGGGATCTCCCTGACTCAGGGATTGAACCCACATCTCTTACATTTCCTGCACTGGCAGGCGAATTCTTTACCAGTAGCACCAGCAGGAAAGCCAATTCTCATCTACTAACCCTTAACCCAAATAAAAACATCTATTACCTTATGTGGGTTTCCCTTCTGGCTCAGCTGGTAAAAGAATCCACCTGCAGTGTGGGAGACCTGGGTTTGATCCCTGGGTTGGGAAGATCCCCTGGAGAAGGGAAAGGCTACCCACTCCAATATTCTGGTCTGGAGAATTCCATGGACTGTATAGTCTATGGGGTCACAAAGAGTCGGACACGACTTAGTGACTTTCACTTTATTACTTTATGTAGCCAATATTACAACTGTGTTTGTTAAACTGTGATTGACAGCTCCCATATTTTTTAATAATATTTACTTACATGAATCTGTAATTAATTTAAAAGTACAGGAGTTTATTTACACTGATTTTTTCCAATCCCAAATAAGGCTGCCAATGGGAGAGGAGAGATTTTATTTTATTGTTCTCCGCTTCAACAAACGAAAAGGTTTTACTTCCTGTCACCTTGCCCAGCCCTAATACTTTGACCCCCCAAACAGTCCAAATATGTCACCAGGCAAGCCAAGTCTTGAACATCAGAGAGACTCTCAGTACAGCTGGCCATGTAAAGCTCCCTAGATTTGATTCTTGTACTTTGAGAAAGACCTCAAAGCTATGACTTCACATGGCTTAATTTTCTCTCCTTCGTTTCCCAGCTATTCCAAATTATATGGTTATCTGCTCACGACTTAAAAAAAAAATCAGAGGAAGGCGTGATTTTATATGACATTCTGGGCTTAGACGGTAAACAGTCTGCCTGCAATGCAGATGACCTGGGTTTGATCCCTGGGCTGGGAAGATAACCTGGAGAAGGGAAAGGCTACCCCTCTAATATTCCTGCTGGAGACCTCCACGGACAGAGGAGCTTGGTGGGCTACAGTCCATGGGGTTCGAAAGAGTTGGACAGGGCTGAGTGACTAACACTTTTACATTTTCACTTTCACATGAAGACAGTAAAACAATCAGTAATTAGCAGAGTCTGGGATGGGGTAGTGGATCAATAGGTGGAATAACTGGGGATTTTTACGGCAGTGAAACTATTCTATTTGACATGGTAAATGTTATTATATATTTGTCAAAACCTATAGAAAGTACAACACAAAGAGTGAACCTTAATGTAAACTTTGAACTTTGGTTAAATAAGAATGTATCAATACTGGCTCATTAGTTGTAACAAATCTACCCCATTAATACAAGACGTGGAAAGCTGGGGGTGGAACAAGGTGGGGGTATATGCAAATTCTCCCTACTCTCTTCTCAATTTCTCTGTAAATATAAAACTGCTCTAAAAAAAAAAGCCTATTTATTTTTCTTAATTAGAGGAAACATTGGTTAATAATCCCCGTCAGGTACAATGGCTAATAAAAGCTAAGATAAGCAGTAAAAGAAGAAGGCAAAAACGTAAAAAAATTAAGACTATAGTGCTTGATTTCAAACTGGAGAGGACAATAACTAAAGACAAGGAAAGAGACTTGAGAAAGACAACTCTCGCAGCACTTTTATAGCGACTGGTGTGCAAAACACTAAAGCAAATGTTATCTCCCTCAGAGGGAGCGAAGAGAAGCCAAGCTTATACAGGGGACTGAGATACTCAGCAGAAAATCCACCACCATTAAGCCTCTGGCATACTTATGAGTGTCACCCTCAGGCCTCTCCCTGTGGCTAAGAAATCAGAGCTTGTCATTGTAACCGAGTCTGTGGCCTGAGCTAGCGCCAATCTTTACAGTAGCTTGAGGTGTTTTTCAGGAAAAATCAAGGGGTAATTGACCAGTAGAGAAAGAGGATCTGACCCTTGGGAGGAGAAAAGAGGCGTTCCTTTTGCCACTGGATGATTCTCTCCGGAATAACATAAATGGCTCTCAGAGAGATTATGTATTTGATAAGCAGAGCTGCAACACTGACAGCCAATCTGCTGAATGCTGCACAGAGTACTCAGCTTTCTACAATGACTCAAAGGACACGGCAAAGCTGCAGATTTATTCTGCTGACTTTCCTTGCAAAGCTCCTTAAGTTTTTCAAAGGCAAAAAAGGAAGAACTCTCTCCTTCCAATCCAAGGAATTTCAAATTTCACCTGGTATCTAAAGACAGAACCATGTGTGTTCCAATTCTGACATCATCGATGGGAACAACAAGATTTAAAAGCTGGAATGATGGCTGGCAATTTTAGTCTTTAGAGCAGAAGTTGGTTCAGCTCTTCAATCTGCCAGCAGAATCGGCAGCCACACAGGGCACACGGTGTGCCAGACTGGGAATGGGCTAATTTCACAAAATTCATTCTCATTCCCTCTGTACTTTCACATGACAATTGCAAATAGTCCAGATTCTTACCAAAGCACAATCTTAGGTAGCATGTTTCACTGCACAAACAAACTTGAAAGTAAAAACACAAAGAGATAAATCCCCAAACTTCCATCTTTTCTCCATGATGCTTTCCTTCTTGAAATCCTTTCCTTAACCTGATAATTTTATGTGAAGACTTAAAAAGCAAAATCTATCTACAATAAACTATTGATAGCAGCATTTCTCGCTTACAATTTGTATGTTACTTCTTCGAGATGAGACTTTTAAAAGAGAAAAGCTTTCTATACATACTAACTGGAATGTAACAGCCACGTGTGCTAATTCACAGGAATTCCCTCTGTGGTTAAACAGACCAAAAAAAATTAAGCTGAAGAGTTAAAAGATACCCAATTTTTAAAAAACCTTTTTTATGTTACCTTATGGTAAGACAAGATTAAAAACATAAATGTTTAGAGGTAATCAGTTTTATTTTGGTTTTCAAAAACATGCATTATTGTAATGAGCAAGTACCCTAGAACAGATACTGGAGGAAGGGGACTAGTAATAACAAGATATAGAATAGAAAATTATAAGCAGGCTAAACCAGAATAATATGTTCCCCCCAACAAAATACATAACCCTTTTTAGAAAAAGGAAGAGGACAAAAATTAAAATGTTTTGCTCTATAAATAATATGGACAAACAACATATGCCTTAAATTTTAGACATAACCCAAAGTCTAAAATTTTAGCTAAATGCTAAGCATTTACTAACACTTGCAACTATAACTCTTTCAAAGGGATTTATCATTTAGTTATAAAGATAATTAAGACTGAAACCTGGCCATGACCGAACTTCAGTTGAAGGGGCTTTGCTTGTATATAAAGTCCAATTTAAAAGGGGCATTTTGTTTCATTTACGTCACCAGCATAAGGTTAAAAAGCTTAAGTTTGCCCAGTTACACCCTTTGAGCAGATCTTCTCCTACGAAAAAGCATTCAAAGAACATCTCCTGCACCTTGTTCATAACGCACAATTTATCAGCATTTTGTTTCCTTTCTAAACGGCTGGGAGGGAAGAAGAGCTCCACAGCCACTGTGCGTGGTTAGTAATGGCGCTTTTACTTGTCATTGTACAAAGCCTGTTAAATATTTACAACACAGACAGCAATAGCTAGTCCTAAACACCCAGTTGTGAGTTTGAATTTTTTTAGAAATAAATCTATGACAAGTTTTCTCCAGCAAAACGCCAGAAGACTCTCCTAACAGCTTCAAGAGACCCAGCGGGTCCAGAGGAGCAGTTATAGGCCATCTGGTGATTACTTATTATTATTTATACAGCACTGTAGATGTACACACAGATGTGTTATGAATCCACATATAGGGTAGGCCTTAACAAGGGTTTCAGACAAAATGCAACTGCTGAGCAAGTCAATCTGCATTAAAGAAACATGCTAACCAGAGGGAGCACACTGACTGTTCTTCAATCTGCCTCATTAGCTGGAAGAGTATTTGATAAAAGAATGAAGAATTCTATATAATGCTGACAATATCTTTTAAGTTAACAACCTAGCAATATGTATGTGGTTTTGCAGGGTGGCAAAAGAGGGATGAATGAAAGACAGGCTCTCAGATCTAGAAGGCAGTATTTAAACTCAGCAGTTTGTAAAAGAAAGGACCAGGAAACAGCCCCTTCTCCTGACGAAGGATGAACTGAGACGCAAAGACAGAGGATTTTTTTTTTCCAGGAACATTCAGAGAGCAGTTTCTGGGCTCCCATTCCAAATATTAAGTCATATCCAAGGAAAAACAAGAGTGAGTAACTGAAAATTTTTACCTTAATTCTTGAATATAGCTCCAATTAGATTCATACCACATTCTCTCTTTTTGGCACACTGGAACAGGGATGCTTTTAACCCACTATGCTCTTAGTAACATAATAACAAATATAACACAAAAAACTAAAATAACCAACCACTTGTTTCTAAGGGCAAGTGTCAAGAGTGCCAGATCTGACATGAAAAATCTAGGGTTTAATTACTTGCTCCTAACATGTCTACATTTTTTTCATCCCAGTCCCAGTTTTCTTCTTTACTATGTATAACAGTGGTCTACTTCTATTACAAGATTACATAAAACTGCAGCATTCTCAGAGTGGACTGAAAGTTACTGCAAAATCAACATATTATTACGAAAAACAAGGTTAGCATTTGGTCTAATTGTGTATAATGCAGTGTATTTTCAGCAGCCTGACAGCATGCAGGCACTCTTACCAGATGGGAACTGGATGAATTATTGAATGAAATATGAATTATTAAATAAAAATTTGAATTTTTTTAAACTCTTGGCAGGGGGTGAGAAAAAAAGGCTTATTTGTTTGCCTGAAACTGTCCTCACCTGTCGAAGCATGTAAAGATAGCACGTATCACCACAAATGGTATTTATGTACCAGAGCCATTTTTTCCTATATTATTCTCTAATTCAAGATGCTCCTCTAACATAAAGAATTAGTAAACAGCACCAGTCATTCTTCCCTGCTTTTCTTTTGTGCCAATGCCAGTTAATAGGAAAACTTGCCAAAGGGACAGAATTAAAAATCCAGAGTCCCATAGTACCAGTAGGGCCCACTTAATGGGAGGGCTGGGATAACAGGAACAATCTCTATAGATGTGGGTTATATAGGCAATAAAATACACACCTTTGTAGCATGCCAGCATTTAACCAATCATAGAAGCTATTTGTTGCCTCATATATTACAAAGCAATAGAGATTTAAGGGATAATGTTCATGGAGGCAGAGGATACAAAGCAATAAACAGCACTGGAGGTTGGTTAAATGCCAAGTGAAGCCAGGACTACAGCACCATAAACATTATTCCTATTATATGACAAGATAAGGAGGTAAAGAAGCAGCCCTCCATCCCACCACAACTAGGGCTCTACTGCTACCCTTGGCCTCAGAAAGAGAAAGCAAGCCCTGGAGGTCTATGAACTAGTTATACATTTCATGTCTCAGAAAGATATGAACAGAATCTCAACCTGTACTTAAATGTTCTCTGGGAGAAGAAAAGATCTGGTAGTAGATATCCTCAAGGAGGGTGGGGGGCGGGAAATACAGCTCCTCAGGGTCACAATGGACAGAGAAACAATCAAAGGATTTTTCCTTAAAAGGACAAAGTTGATACTGAGTGGTTATGATAGAAACCTTTCTCAGTGGCTAATAATGGGATGATACTAATTCTCCACTAATATATCTTCTCAGAGGAACTGTGTTCCTGTTCTTAAGGAAACAGACATTCCCAGCTTCTGCTCAAAGACTTGATTATGGTGACGGGAAAGGCTACTTAAATCTGCATAATTTGTACTGCAAACCAGCGTCATGTGCCTGAGAGGGAGGTATAGGAATACAGAAATTGTTGACATTTGGTAAAAAAAAATTGGACTAGGAACTCCCTGGCATCCAGTGGTTAGGACCCCACGCTTTCAGTGCCAAGAGCCCAAGTTCAATCTCTGGTTGGGGAACTAAAATCCCACAGGCATGGGGAAAAAAAAAAAAAATGTGGACAGAAAGTATCCAAAAGGTTAGGTTATCTAACCGTATCCACGTGAAGTAACACCTCAAATTCAAGATTACTGACACAGTAGTAATTTTTCCTGCTTCCACATGCAATAAGAACAATTTTATAATCCATTTTCAAGTAAAAGTGCCCCTCAAAGCTTTAAAAACTTATAAGACTTCCTAGATTCAGCATCAAACTGTATTCCTATTATTTTAATAACAGAGGCAAAGCTATTTACAGTTACAGAATTTTAAAATAGATGCTATCTTATAAACATGTCTAAGACCCATACACCTCAAATTCAACCAGCCGTTTACCACAGAGTAGTATCTGGGGCTCTGTTGCCTTAACAACACTAACCCATTCTCTAAAGGCAGTTCTACTAACTATTACTGTTACGACATTCCAGAGAGAGAGAGATTTGCAGGGATATTACTTTCCCAAGTTCCTCTTCATGAGGGTGATGAGGGCTCAGGGGAAACAGAGACTCTCTAGGAGAAGAGGAATGAGAGAGCTCAGAAAACCCTATCACCTGTCCTTTCAGATAAGAATGCAAAGAATACAACCTTCAGCAACCATCTTTCTTTAAAAAGCACGTGTAGCGCATTTAGAACTCAGCTGTGCCACATCAGACTTACTGTTGGGAAGTGGGTCATGAACAGAATCCAAAAATAACAGCCATTAAAGACCTAGCAACCAAAACATGTTTACGTATCCACTGAAGGCCCGGTGGTTTTGATTATATGGTGGACAGCATAATCCGCTAGTCTATTTTAGGTGAATTTTCCTTTCACCTCCCCTTAATATTAAAGTGTAAGACGATTTCTGAGTTTAGGGGTATACAGGGTAAAACCTGGGCAGAGAGCAGATATTTAAATAATTACAAGATTCCTACAGGTTTTGTTTTATGCATAGTTCTCTTGAATTATAATTTGCTTTCATTCCTGCTTCCTCTAACTGGTAGAAGCCACTGATTTTTGAGGTTTCTATGGTTGCTGAGTTCTAAACATGCCTTGTGAAAATTACCATGGTCCTTATTACCTCTCCTGGGACTTATATAACGTTTTTATTATTCTTCCATTTCTGGAGTAACAACTTTGAATCAATGACGATCGATTATAAACAGGCTTGAAGGCCTCAAGGTGGCTCCAGAATGAAACCATTTTCAAGGTATACAAGGAAGCTGGAACAACGAGCCAAGGGTAGTTCACTTTACCAAATTTATCTTCTCTGCCAGATTTTCACTATTTTATAGAACATAAAGCAATCACAGTAAATCTTACAGAGACCTCTCTAGAGTTATTACTACATATTGGGGGAAACTTGAAAGGAGACGAAACATAACTACAGAACTGCAGTCTCACATGACTACACAGTTTTGACATGCAAAGGAGGTAAAGGATGAATCACGCTACCCCAAAGCCTTAAGTTACAGCTTTCTATCCTTTGTTTCTATGAAACAAGTAACTTGAACCCAAAAGAAGGTAGCAATCTCCCTCAGTTCGACATGCACTGAGGGGGAAAAAAAAGCCTTCAGAATCTATGCCAGAGGTTACAGGAATCCTAATAACCCAAATACCAACAAACAATTCAGAAATGGGAAGGAGGAGTAAGAGAAGGAAAAGGCTTAGGGTAAACAGAACCCGACAACACAAGAAAGAACTAAAGTAAAGAGTCTCTGTTTTCCTACCCCTAGTTCAAAAATAATACAAAACAAAAACAAAAAAAAAAAACCCTTCTGGGATCTCACAAATCTCAGTGCAAACTACTTTTTTCTGATGAGACAGCCAGAAGAAACCCTATTGGTATATTTTCTTTCTTAGAGAGTTTAAGAGATGCTCTTCCTATGTATTCCTTTATTTTTATCTTCCATTTTTATTTATTAAAGTCCTTGTCTGGGTAGTCTAAGCATACAACATCTAAGTGGGCACTGAGCAGCTTAAACAGTCAGTGAAGAAAAATAATCTTTTCATCAAAAGTGCAGACTTTTAAAGTAAGTGAGAGAAGTACTGTAAAAAAAGGTACCAGGTATCAATTATGGGAGTCACAGTAAGTACAATTATCAACAAATCCACACACAAAAATTTGGATAAATCAGATTTAGGTGTGTACTTCAATAAGGCCATCTGTAAAGCGAAACAAATTTACTCTAATTTTCCAAGTGACTTCTATTGAAAAAAAATTATATATTTATCTATATAAACCTTACAATGATAAATACTCAGAATATATTGGTTTTTCTTAGTCTTTTATGAAATTTTTAGCATTTATTGGAATCTGGAATTGCCCTTCTGACTATTTCTTGTTATCAACCCACCCCATCCCCCTCTCAAATTCTAATTCTTAGGAACCTCTGGAACTTAACTCTTTTCTTTCTATACTTTTCTAAGTATTTACAATGTTTACAAGAACTAGTCTGCAATCTCACATACTACCTGTAAGTGTCACTGGACAGTCACATGACATATTCCTGTGTGTGTTAGTCGCTCAGTCATGTCTGACTCTGGGACCCCGTGAACTGTAGCCCACCAGGCTCCTCTGTCTATGGAATTCTCTGGACAAGAATACTGGAATGGGTCGCCATTTCCTTCTCCAGGGGATCTTCCCGACCTAGGAATTGAACCTGGGTCTCCTGCACCGCAGGCAGATTATTTACAATCTAGTTACCAGGGAAACTCTGGACATATTCCTAACTGAACAGAAATTCAACCCTTCAGGCTCCAGAAAATCAACTCATGAGGGAAATAAAACTCTCTTGATAAGACTTTCTTTGTATTCCTTTCTTCATCCTTTATGGAACATGGCAGAAGGGGAGGGTCTAGGAAAAAGAGTTAAGAAGGTATTGAATACAAAAATGGAAAAAAAAAGGCAGTTTCAACAAAATTATTTAAAAAGTACATCATGAAAAACTATTTGATACATAATGATATTCATACAAACCATGGCATGGCAGCTAACACATAGGAAGCATCTAACAACATCAGACAGGGAAAATGGCTGAGAAACCCTGTGTTTATATATTGCTGTGAGAGCTTGGGTTCTATGTTGGATTTGTCTTTCCTGGACAGGTATTTGCCTTAGCTGCTAACAATGATTTTCTGGGTCAACAATCAAAAGAAACTATTTTTTCCTTATTTACAAAATCCAAAATAGGCTCTGCCAAATAGAGGTTCACAATGAATGGGTGCATTTTCAGCTACTTATCCAAATATGTTGAACAGACTTTTATATTCATGAAGGCTGAAGAGAAGATATTTCTAAACTTGCTTTGTATTTATACAAACAGCTTTAGAAAGGGTGCAAGAGCAACATGTATTCCTAAACACAGTGTACTGGGAAACAATCACCAGTAGAATAACAATATGGAAGAGAGCACGGCAGATTTCATTACAGTAGAACGCCTACACTTCCTCATAACTTGGATTTACACACTGCAAATCCTCTGATCTGATTACCTCCAGTGATCACGTAAAACACCGGCTTTAAACTCTTTGCCTTAGTGATAAAACAGCCACTTTGATTCACAACGAGACATTCACAATAAAGTATATTGTAAACGTACCTGTCCACAGCCCGGGGCATTGCACACAAACGGTCTGTCGTCTCCCATATTTCATAGAGCAGAGCGGAGCTGAGGAGGGGGAGGTAGGGGGAAAAGTTATGTTAAATACGCTGGAGTTTAAAAAAAAAGTGCTTCAAAAATATCAAGCCCAGAAACAGGTGTTCCAAGAATGCTGTCTATCAATGCTGTAAACACAGGCTACTTTGGGGAGACCCATTAGACAGGTGGCCTATGATCTACTGTGCCTCAACTGAAACTTTTAATTAGGAAAATGTAGACCTGAAGAGTCAAGGAATTTCAAACCTTTTGCTAGATTTTCCCTCTTTCTGCTACAGTATATAACACACTTCTCCAGTCTGCTGAATTACAACCAGTGTAGTTCCCTACGTCAATAAATCCACTGAACGCTTGATGCGGAAGCCATATTTCTGAACTAGAGAAGACCAAAATTTGTCATTTAATTAATTAAGGGATTATAGGAGGGGTGCTCCATTTTACAGGGCCATAATCTGGCTCCCTAGTGTATAAACTATGAGACTGTTGGCAAGGGCCGTTTATCCCAGATTATTGCCAAAGAAAACAAAGCACCCATCCTATTGGGCTACATGGGAAATGATTTTCATTAATAAAAAAATAAAAATAAAACCTCTCTCTCCCTACGGGGAGCCTCCTTCTCCCCCCACCAATCATCTGTGGCAAATGGAGAAATATCGGTGCCCTTCCCCCCTGATTCTATTTATGGCTAGGTTTTTAAAAGCAGCAATAAAACAAATGTCGACTCTTTGGGGGTTTACTGGGTGAATATGTTCCGGCTGTTTGTGCTGCTCTCGGCCAGAGTTCTTGGGCTGCTCTGTTGCAGCCAACAGATGTGAGCTGCTGCAGGGGATAAAAGAAATGGCACTAAAAGGCATCACCATCTATCCTCTCTGTTTCTCTGAAGAATTAACAGGGTTTATACTGTTGCTGCTTTTTAATTATTGGAGCTAAATTCTTGAAATGTTGATCAAAATTCTTTGTCAAAGAATAATAATTCCAAATGAATGGGTTGGGGGAAATTTCTCACATCCTAACTAGGAATAAAAAGAGAGGTGGAGATGGATAGATTAGAAACGTAAATCACAGTAAAAATATTCCTAAAAGATATACCATATTTTGAAGGAGTAAAAGAGAAAAAAGGGAGGGTCACAAAAATAGTCTTTTAAAATAAAACCCCTAAAGGACATTTTCAAACATCCTTCTACGAGAGAGAAAGCTGTATGAAAGAGCAAGAACAAGGGAAGATGAAAGAGAAGAACTACAATCTGAATATGCCTAGAAACGATTTCAGAAATTTCAGAACTATAGCCAAACTCTGAATTTTTATCTTGAAGATAAACCAAAATGTCAGGTTAACCTGAGTCAGGTCTACATCAAAATAAAATATTAAAGTGCTAGATGGAATCTGACAATCAGAAACTTAAAAACACGCTTAAAACTCAGATGGGAGTGGAACCATCTCCCCTACTCTGTTAAGACTCACTCTGGGGTTGGAAGCCCGTATTTCTGGTAGTCTGATCAGTAACTCCACAATGAATCGGTGTTTAAAATTGTGGGGTGCCCCATAAAATAAAAAGGGCTTCTTAGTAATCCTTCAGTGTGATAGGAACAGGGTCTAAGCATGAAGGAAACTGATGCTGCAGCACTGCTGTAATGGAAAAGAGCCTGCATGTACACAGGTGTACACAGATTTATATCACATTTAGCCAGGATAAATTGCTTCAATAAATTCTGTTCCTGGGAGAGGCCAGTTCAAGCTGATGACTGGGTACTGGGAAAATGAGAGCTTTATTCTTCACATAGCCCCAGGACAAGAGGGTTTTCTGATTTGTTTATTTTAAATACATGATGATTTTTTAGCACTTTCTACAACTACATCATAGTGCAAAAAATAAATACAGATATCAATATATATCCGTAAATAAATGCAAAGACCAATGCCACTATGGCTGAAAACTCAGAACATTTCTGGAAAGCAATTGATCTCCAGAAAAATCCCTAACAACTGCTATGCTAGAGATAATTCTACTTCTTAGTCCCAGAATCTGCTTTCTTAATATAATCACTAAAGGAGAATTTTATTCCAACAAGTTCCTCTAACATATTTTTAACTAGGAAGCAAACTACAAGGTCTAGAATAGATATAACATAAAGAACCAGGCAGGATTCCTAATTTTTTACCTTGGTTGTTTTCGGAGGCTAAGTTTTCTCAGTTTTCTACTGATTTAGAGGGAAAAAAGGGTCTTAGCTGAGGAATGGGACAGTACTGGAATGGTTTTCCTCAAACCACAGAATTCAAAATTTTTGATTTTGCACAGTCACATCACAATATATGGTTTTCAAGTTTTATTTCATTGTACCCTTACTAAAAAATAGAGATGAAAAACTATGATTTTCTAAAAGTGGGGAAAAGGGCAAAATAAGTTTGGGGGAAAAGCATTAAAATGTAACAGAAGCAAGAATTCTCACGCCTCTTAAATACTCAAATTTGACAGTCACTAACTAGGATTTCCTGCTTCCTTCCCATTTTGCTGGCTTTTGTTTGGCCATTTTCACCAAAGGGAGACCACAATGGGAGGAAGAAGGCCCTCTCTCTTAAATACCTACAATTCTCCTTCTTCTTTTTGGGCTGCGACACAACACATGTGGGATCTTAGTTTCCTGACCAAGGATCGAACCAACGCCGCCTGCACTGGAAGCATGGAGTCTAACCATTGGATTGCCAGGGAAATCCCCCTACAATTCATTCCCTCAGTCTCTTGCCTCTTTTCATTTCCATCATTCTTGCTTTTAGCTTTAAAGTGATATCTCTCAGAAATATTTAACTACAATAATAATCTGTCTCCCCACTTAAAAAAGAATTTCCAGTTAGCATCCTTTAAAAAATTTCTCTTTCATTCCCAATCTGCTGTATCAACTGCTGCACATAAAGAATGCCACTGCTTATTCCTCTTTGATACTTAAATCTCTAATTATGAAAGGTCAAACTGATGCCCTCTCAAAAAACAAACAGCAACACATTTCTGTAGTACAAAGACTGAGACAAAAGGTGAACTCTTGAATGATGATGCTGTCATTCACTAGAATTTAACTCACAGCCCATCTGTAACTGTACTGCTTGACAAGTAGATCACGTGTCCAGGCATGGCACTCAAGTCTGTGGTCTGTTTCTCAATCTATTCTTCAGGATGAAACTCAAGCATTTTACAGAACTAAGCAATAAATAACAGACAGAGGATACACATATTTAGAAACATTTCCAAGGAAAAGTGAAACGCTCTCAATGGAGATCTCAAACAGGAAAACAAAGATGCAAAAAAGGGCTGTCCTAGGGGCCAAGAAAAAGGCTCACACACTCAGATTCACCACAATGCACGAATGATAAAAACTGGTATTCACTTAAAAGAGAGAAAGTTATTTGAATGCTGACAGAGAAAAAAGTGAAGAAAATCCTAGGTTTAGAGAATGATTTTTAATGACTGGGGTCATTTAATACAATCTTTCTTACATAATTTTGTCAGAGCCAGAAATATACCCTAAAATGTATATACATAAGTATACATATGTATATCTTTCTATTCTTTTTTTAAATAGAATGAGGATGGAGTTTGTCACTGAAGTCTACAAAGTCAGTTCTCTGGAACTGGTGGTAATATAATCATTTCTTTAGTAACCAACAGATGTTAATAAGATGCCCCAACTTTAGGTAAGCAATACAAGCCATGGTAAGGAATAAAAGCCACATACAAACACACCCAAGGGCCTGTTTTAGGTTCCTAATAACAAAAAGCAGATATTGCTAAGTACAAAAAAATGAGAAGGGCATATACACCATAAACATCAAAGATTCATGAAAATCTAGAAGGAGTTCAGACTAACTATCATGTATTCATTCAAAAACATTACTAAGAAACTACTAAGTGCCAGGCAAAGTAGACATAAAAATAAAGACAATAGTCCTTTGCAAAAAAAGAATCTTTCATCTGTGTGAAAAAAACCCAAACCAGACAGTAGTTAGGGCTTCCCTCGTAATGCAGGAGATCCGGGTTCAATCCCTGGGTCGGGAAGATCCTCTGGAGGAGGAAATGACAACCCACTCCAGTATTCTTGCCTGGAAAATCCCAGAGGAGCCTGGCAGGTTACAGTCCATGGGGTCGCAAGAGTCAGACACGACTTAGTGACTATACTACCAGACAGTAGTTAAAGCAGTAAAAAACAGATTTTACGCCAGTCCATGTCTGACGCAGGATACAGCTTGCTTGGGGTTGGTGCATGGGGATGACCCACTGAGATGTTATGGGGAGGGAGGGGAGGGGGGTTCATGTTTGGGGACACATGTAAGAATTAAAGATTTTAAAATTAAAAAATAAAAATAAAAAAAAAAGAAAACAAACAAAAAAAACACAGATTTTATTTAGGAGCATTGCAACAGAAGCTAAGAGACTTCAGTACATAACTGGGCTCAGTTTTGAATATATCATCAGTGAGTGGGAATTTATAGCCAAGTATAGGGTGGGGGTCAGTGACTAGAAAATTACCAAGAGGAAACACAAGGGATAAGGAAGAGTCTGGTTAAACTAACCTAACAAGATTCTTCCTGAAGACAGGCCAAGGTGATCAGACATCACTTGAGGGATGGTAGAGGATGAAGAACCTAATCAGATGTGAGGGTTAACAGATTTTGAGGGGGAAGGGGTTTTTGGTAAACTGACTTAGCAAGGTTCTTGCTAAAATTCAATTTTACAAGGGAGATGGGCCTAAAAGAAGTTTCAGGAGCCTGACTAAAGTTTAGCCAGGCAAAGAATCCTATTATCTAGCATGAAACATGCCAAGTTAAGATAAGAATGATGGCTTAATTTACAAGTTCAATTAGTCATAGGTTGATCAGTATACATATTAGATCTCTTATTTCTTCTATTCCTTAAGATCATTTATCAGATTATTTTGCTAGCAATTGCAGAGTATACATGAGCACAAAAGAGATGGTTATGTCTTGGTAAAATATTTGACAATGAGATGTATGAAACTAGTAACTAAGATTCATCTTTGGGATCAAAAAGTAAATTTATACATTAAATTTACTTTTAAAATTAAAAAATTCATTAATTCACTGAACACCTTTATTCAGTGCCTAACACACATTCTAGGCTCTAAAACTCAACAATGAGTCAGACAAAATACTTGCCCTCATAGTGCTTACTTAAGAGTCTACAAAGATGAAACAAACACAAAAATAATTTCACATTAATAGCAGATAATTGCTATAAAAGAAATGCAATGGTAATGTGTTAGTAACAAGGAGTGGACTACTTAGTTTCATGAATAAAAACGAAATGGCTGTGTTATCTGTGACCTAAGGAAAATGGGGTAGAATATAGAATCCAGCTTAAAACTTCTGGAAGCCTTTCCTTTCTTAACACAGTTGATGTTCAATACATGTTTATTAATTTAATCTGAAGTCAATATTCAAGTATACTTTGCTGAAATTTTACACTTATCTTTCCAAGTTTTGCAGAAAGCTGCTGGGTTCATAAGACAACTGCGATGTAGATTATTTATGTAGTTAAAGCAATATATATTTAAGACATTATCTTAAATACATATTTACAATAACCTTGTGCCTAAGGAACTTTATGTGACTACACCCAATCAATTCTATGTTCTTATCATACAAATAACATAGAAGAAGTTCTACAGTTTTTGCTTAGAGAGTGTTAAAAATAGGGAGAAGAGAGGTATTCCTCAAGTTAATTGACCCTTGAAAACAAAACCTAGACCACATATTTTAAGATACATTTTCAAGTATAAAAGAATGCTTGCTAATCAAGGATGCAGCAGAGAGGGAACCTTAACATGAGACTTTGGGGAGTACATTATTTGGACAGTCTTTCTGGAAAGCAATCTGGCAATGTTTATATTAAGTGTCTTAAAATGTTTTATATCCTTTGAACAAATAATTCTTCTTTTGGGACTTTATTCTGAGGCTAAAGCCAGAAACATGGATAATCTATATATGAAAATGTTCACCACAGTCATATTTAAAACAAAAAAAGGAAAAGGAATTAAACAAAATATTTACAAAGGATGGAAAAACATAAATTGAAACACTGTCTTACAATATATATAAGTTGTTAATAATAACATTTCTCAAAGCTATTTAACAACATGAGAAAATGCTATACATTAAGTGCTATACATTAACTAGGATACAAACTTCACATGCACCATAATTCCAAATCTATAAAAGAGCAAACAAAACAATAAGCACAGAACAAGATGAGGGAAATAACATCAAATGTTAACAATGGTTATCTCTGGACAGTAGTAGTCTAGATGATAGTATTTTCTTCTTTCTACCTGCAGTGTTTCCCAAAGTCTTTACAATGATCATAGATTGCTTCTATTAATCAAATAATAATATAATTTAATAACAAAAAGAATACTGATTTGCACAACTAAAGAGTGTCTGAGTTTTTTTTTTTTAAGGCTTGTATCTGCTAGACTATTCTAAATCACTAACAGTACAGTATTTAAAAATCATACAAAGCTGTTCACTCTACACTACAAAGCAACAGAACCACAGAATCAACTGATAAGTTCAAAATGGACTACCAAAAAAGCTTTCTAAAAATACAAACTAACAGCATCATATATCAATAGAAATAGATGTGGTAGAAACTCAGATTGATACACAGGGTAAATCAAGCATTTCAAGATAATTCCTTCTTTGTTACCCTCAAGGATACATTTTCAGAAACCCACGAATGCTGCCTAACAATAAAAAGTAGTACTTATATTAAAACACCTAGAAATTGCCCAACCATTAATCACAAAGGGAACAGAGCTGAAATCAAGGTACCGAATGTCTTTCAGTGAGCTACAAACAAGCGAAAACATTTAGACACCCAAACAGAGCTCTACAGGCTCTGTGCCCCTATGATACTGAAAAGAAAAAAAATTATACACAGTTCTCTTCTAAGAACATAACTCTGGTTACTAAGTTTCAGATTCTAAGATAATTTAGCCACTGCTAAGCAAAGAGCACAAACACTGAAGGGGTCCACCACAGCAGTCTCAACATTTTATTCTCCACACAGTAGGATACTGTGTTGCTGTGACTCGAATTACACCTAGAACACTGACTTAAGGAAAAGACTCCGATAAACATATGAGACTATAGTGAAGGTATGTTAACCCCAGACACCACAGAAGACAAGTTTAACTAGACAGTAGATTATTTAGGAAGGGAAATTTCTGTTCATAAAATCTGGGTTCATTTTCCACTGTATTATTTAGCATAACAACAGTTTAACACATTATTTCATTAGCAGGTAAACCAAATGCCCCAAAAGGATTACATAAAAAGCATGTATACTTCTATAAACTTAATTAGCCTTTTAAAAGGCACTTCGCTAACAAATTGGAAAACTGAGGTAGAGAATTAAAAAAAAAAATTGGCAAAAGATGAGTCAAGTAGTTGAAGTTGGACTAAATCCTAGTAACCTCTTCTCACACATCCCAAAGAAGATATAAAAATGGACACTGTATCTTTCTGTAATACCTGAAAGTTGTATGGTAACTTGCATATTGTATGACTACTTTCAACTGAATAGCACATTTCCAAGTTTACACACAAGTGTTTCTTATATAAATGAATGTCCAGAAACATGACTGTGAGGGACTACAGTCTCTTGGAGCATTATTTTTGTCTAGGAAAATTAAATAATGCTTATGGCTTTAACAATAAGTATGTTTTATCATAATAACTTATAAACTCATAAACCAGTCACAGTATGCATCAAGGACTGGCAAACTCCAGCCCATAGGCCAAACCCAGCCTGCCACTCGGTCTCTTCTGGTCCACAGCTATGAGTGCTTTTAAAAAACAAAGTGCTGGAAAAAAACAAAGAAAGAAAATTTTGTGACATGAAAATTTTATGAAATTTAAATTTTAGTGTCCATAAACAGTTTTATGAGAACACAGCCATGCTTATTCTCTGCATGTTGTCTCTGGCTAGCTACTTTTGTGCTGCAGTGGCAGAGCTGTAGTTATAACAGAGACCTCATGACTTCAAAGCCTAACGTATTTACCAAGAGGCCTTAGTTTGCAAGCTTCTGGTATTATGATAACTATTATTAATTAAAATACAAGGTTAAGATATCCCAAATATGACAAATGTCAGACTGCTTGATAATAAAGACTTATATTAGGACTATTCAAGTACCAATTTTTTTATTTGACTTCTTAAAATTTAGAAAATAGATTTTCTTAAAATATGATTAAGCTATCTCCACAGTTCTCAATCTTTAGCATATTCATGCAGACACTGTAAAAATACAGATCCCCGGGCCCCCTGGATTCTCTTGGCTTTGTTGTCCAAAAATCGACACTTTAAAAAACACCCTGCATAATTTGGATGCACATGGTCAGTAACCCACCCTTTGAGAAGCATTAAGATGGATGGATATTCCTCCTACATGATAAACAGCTGTATTTTTCAAGTGTGGTTCTCAAACAGGGCTCGAGGGATCCTTACAGGTCCTTGAGACCCTTTCAGAGGGTTCATGGGTATTCAGAACATACATGGGCAAAAGACCTGTTTAAGGCGCAACATAAGACTGGGTGTTAAAAGTTCACAGATGTGGTATCAGATTCTATACAACAGCCTACTTTTAAGAAGCTATCACTTTTCAGATTTTGATGTAGTATCAAAGAAGAAAGATTATCAACAGTTATCTGAAAAGAATCTTTTCTTTTCCTATTACATATCTGTGTAAGCACAGGTTTTCTTCAGATACTTCAACCAAACAACATATTGTTAACAGATTGAATGCAGAAGCAGATATGAGAATACAGATGTTTTCTATCAGCCAGACATTTGATGTTCTTCTCCCCAACTTTTTAAAACTATAGATACATTTATACTGTTATTTTAAAATAAGTACATAAAGGATTTTAAATTTTTCTCCATTTTAACTTCTAATATGGTAAATACAAGTAATACAATTACAATAAGCAAAAACTCTCTGGAGTCCTCAATAATTTTTAAGAGTATAGAGGAGTGGGTACTAAGACCAAAAGCAGTTTGAGACCCACAGTTTGAGAAATAAACAGTAGAGTGCCCTGAATTGATCAAAGAGAAGGTTAAAATTAATTTCTGGATTTCAGGCTCAGACATGCAGCGACAGGTTTCAAAAAAAGGAGCCAGTTTAAATAGACCAAATAGTTTTGTAGCAAATGACTGAAAACAGATGGGAGTGAGAATTAGGCTGAATCATAAGTTAGGCAACACATGGTCAAAGCTTAGAAGCTATATGGAAGCAGCTTCATACAGGCAATTAATTAGACTAGAACTTTTTAAAAGCCTCTCCAGGCTTTTGGAGGATTCAAGAAACTATTCTGAGCTACTCTCAGGAAGGTTAATAAAGCAAAAACAAAGAAGAAGTAACTTGCTAAAGTGATAGCAGGAAGCGGAGTTAGTAACAACTGCTGCTGCTGCTGCTGCTAAGTCGCTTCAGTCACGTCTGACTCTGTGTGACCCCAGAGACGGCAGCCCATCAGGCTCCCCCGTCCCTGGGATTCTCCAGGCAAGAGTACTGGAGTGGTCTGCCATTTCCTTCTCCAATGCATGAAAGTGAAAAGTGAAAGTGAAGTCGTTCAGTTGTGTCCAGCTCTTAGCGACCCCATGGACTGCAGCCCACCAGGCCCTCCGTCCATGGGATTTTCCAGGCAAGAGTACTGGAGTGGGGTGTCATTGCCTTCTCCATAGTAACAACTAGAGAACATTATACCTATCTATGCTTGGCCTCAATAAGATTTTAGAAGTAAAAAAATTCCTGGAAACTGGTAGACTGTCAAAAATCTGGTGTTGTGTTTTGGTTTTTTCCTACTCATTTTCAGATAAAGTGTGTTCCCTGAAACAACAAAGCAATAGCAATCAAAGGGCCAACACTGATCTTTAAGGATAAATTTTAAATCTTCATGGACTTAAACAGGCTGCAAACAACAACAAATCTGATAGACTTTAATATTAAACCTGAGTATGAGTTTGGTCCCAGATAGGAAATAGCTATAATATCCCACAATGATAATCATGGAGACTCTCAAAAGTTCTCAAGAAAAAAATCTATTTTCTAATACTGTCCACATACCGGCAACACCGTTACCTATCTAGGGTACTGCAATGTTCAATGACTTTCAAAAGTCCCTAACACAGATATGTAAAATATTAGCAAACTACTGCTTGACCAAAACTTAAATGGTGCTATGAAAGACATATTAGTACCAGAAACACCAGAAAAATCATGTTAAATCCTAGTTTTATTTAAGTTTGATAAAGCTGAAATAAAAATTACCGGCAAGAAACTTGGTAACACAAATCATTTATAACAATCGTGTTATATTCAATAAATCATCCTGTTTTTATAATAAAGGCAGGCATATTCCTATTTCAAAAAGAATGGTTATACTCTATTTTTTAATCTGAAAAAAAGTAATATTTCTCCTGCATGGTAAATTTTAAGCCCCAAATAAAACTGGCCAATTTAGAACATAAATCTCTGTCTGCTAGGTCAGAAAGAAGCACTATACCAGATAAGAAGATATTAGTAAATAACTTCACTCAAAGAAAACAAGTTGGGTTTTGTGAGGAGGTGAGACTATGGCAGAACAAATCTATTTCCAGGGAAGCCCAAGACATAAACTCACAAAGTAACTTCTCAAGCTAAATCTTGGCTCTTGTTAGACTTTCACAAATTGATATTTATTAAGGATAAATGCAGTACTGAATTAGAGAAACTTTTTGCACAGTCAGGTTTCAAATACATGAAAACATTTAGGATTAAATTCACCAAAAGATGAGAAGAAGCTAACAAAGTTGTGAGTTTGTAATGAGTTTTGTTTTCCATCATGACACTACTGTAGTAGCTCACCTTTGGTTTAGTTGGGAATCTTTCCTAGATGTCTGCTTAAAAAGTTTTAAAAACTGAATAGTAAATTTGTCTTTTCATAAAACCTTCTCCTGTATTTTAACATTCATCCTTCCTCTCCAAGGAAGCCATGGAGTTTATGTTTACTTTCAAAACTGAACTGAAATTTGCTTCACTGTATACAGGTATTGAATATATTATTCAGATTTTTTTTTCCCTTAAGTTTCTCAACAAAAGGACAAACAAGAGAACCAAAGGAAACAAAATACTATGATTTAACAGAAGAAAAAAAAAAACAAAACCAACCACATTCTTTCAACACAGTGTCCACCAGGGAAATTCTGAAGAGAAAATGTCATGATAAAATATTTTAAGACATAAAATGACCCCAATGCAAAATATTTGTTGTTGATGACTTTTGTTTTGCTTTCAGCTCAAAGGAATCATTATTTCTTGTCATTTATGTTCCTTGCTTTTTGTTTATCCATTCCCACTGGGTCAGTAGAACCATTTCAACTTCATTTTCTTTACATTCTATTTTTCTTCTTGATTCTTCAATACTAAGTTCCTTGATCTGAGCCTCTACTTATGAATTTTGGGGCCGGAAAGGACTTTGAGGGGTCATCAAGTCCATATTTCTGCTTTCTAGGAGAAATCATAATTACAGTCTTAGATGGATGAGAATGTATTCAGAAGAAAATGTATTCTGTCCCTAACAGCATGCTACTTTATTCCACACAAACATTTCCATACAGAATTTGCAATTTGCTAAAAATGAAAGTAAAAATTAAAACCCCAAAAGAGGAAGATGCTTTAAAATTGCATTTATCAGCTAAAATTGCTCAAACAGAAATTCAACTATCAGGCTAAAATTAACACACAAGAAAGTTGTTGGCTACCAACATAAAGTCTTTAGTCCCTAGAGATGTCTTCTGATGTTTTATCTCATTTATAAGCACCATTTTACCTACAGAACATAGCAAGACAAATTTAAACCACCATACTAATAGACTGCAATTTAAATATGTATTTACATATATGGGCTTCCTCGGTGGTAAAGAACCCACCTGCAATGTAAGAAACAACAGGTTCGATTCCTAGGTCAGAAGATTCTCTGGAGAAGGAAATGACAACCCACTCCAGTATTCTTGCCTGGGAAATCCCATGGACAGAGAAGCCTGGTGGGCTACAGTCCATGCGGGTCGCAAAAGAGTTGGACACGACTTAGTAACTAAACAACAATATACATATATATGTGTATGTATGTGTACATTTTTTCTTCACAAGTGCTATAGTTTATTTCAAACATAAAACGTAGACAGGGATAAATGCAAATTCCTCAACTGAAATTTAAAAATTACTTATATAAATTAATGGGATCTTAGGCTTTAAGAACAGAGGTATTGGGACTTCCCTCGTGGTCCAGTGGCTAAGACTCCTCACTCCCAAAGCAGGGGGCCTGGGTGTAATCCCTGGTCAGGGAACTAGATCCCACCTGATGCAACTAAGAGCTCACACAACTAAGGCCCTACACAGCCAAATAAATAAATAAAATCAATGTTGTGTGTTTTTTTAAAAAAGGAACTATTGAGTGCAGTGAAAAAAGAAGCCCTACTTGCCCCTGTACTTTGTATTGATCAGATTATATCAAATGTTATATTCAGATCTAAATAAGAAATTCTAAAAACTCAAGCAGGTTGACAAGGAGGCTGAACTTTATTAAACATAATTTAAGGAATGGTTGAAAGAATATGTGATATTTACCCCAGCAAGAGAGAAGTTTTAACAGGACATAACTGTCATCAAACATCTGAAGGGCTACCATGTTGACAAGAAATTAGGTTTATTTATTGTAGCTTCAGATGGCAGGAGTAAAGAGCACCACAATGTAAAGAATGTTCTAAAAGTAGAGCTCCAGTAATGGAACAGGGTATCTATGAAGTAGGGATCGCTTCCTTACAGCATTCAGAAGTTAAAAGATCATCCACCAAACATTCAAAAATGATGTATTTCCACATTTCAAGAATATACTTGATCCTAAAAATAGGCCTGCTAGGGGAAGGCAACATTCAAAAATAAGAATATTAAAAATCATTTTGTCATGTTTCTGGAAATGGAAGACTTTCTCCCATGAACTCTAAAATCACAGTACCACAATCAGAGAAACCAACAACAAAAGAAATAATGTTTTTCTTTTTAAATGAATGCTGCATTTGTTTTTCTCAAAGAAACAACATATGCACCTTAACTTATGTACCTTTATCATGGGATAAGGGACAATTGTATGCCAGCCTGCCAACTAGTTTCAAAAAGAGAGCTGTTTTTATTAGACATTTATATGGCAATACTATTTGCTCCACCTAAAACTTCCTTTCAAAAAGGTTCCTCCTCTCAGACATGGATAGGAGGCTGCTGTATCACTGACTCCCTTCAACTGCAGCCTAGGAAAAACTCATTCTTGACGTGTACAAAACAATAACTTGTGAGAATTTCAGAGCAGCTGTGTTCAGGCAGAGCCAGGGACTTAAAGCAGCAGTTTGAGAGTTGGTTGAAAAAACAAATTTAATTTTGAACTGGAAGTAAGAAAGGAAAGGCGAAGAAAGAGGGAGAGGAAAGGGACGGGGAAGAGAACGGAGATATACAACGGTATCTATCAACATTTTAAAGCCATGGTAAGCAAAAATGCTTAAAAGTTACAACACTGAAACTATCACAGGTTGTACCCTTTGATCCACAAGTTTAAAGATGAGCAGTGTTTATTATTCTCTAGCCTTTTGCTAGGTGGTAACACTAATGAGACAGTGCTCAAGTCAAAGCCATCACAAATTCTAGAATGGAAGAATAAAACAAGGAACTTTGCCCTCTCATTGGATATTTCTTTGTGCTACTGCCAGGCAAACTGTGAAAATGTCTGAATATACAATAGCAATGCTCTGAATGTGAAATACTGGAACCCAATTAAGTAATTAATGCTATAAGGACAGTAATTAATTAGTCTCAATGTGCTGTAGGGGTAAGTTCCTGGCCAGGAGGATAAATGGTTGCTGAAAACCAAAAGTTAATACGAAGCAACACACTCTGGTTTCTCTTCATATAACACTGTTACTAGTATTTCAGATGTCATTTTGCTTCCAAAAGTAAAAGAAGAAAAGGAATGTAAAAGACAAATCTATGCAACAGCAAAGAGGTTATTAATTGACTGTACTACCTCATTATTAAATAATAAATATCAAACAAAGGGCAAAGACTTGTCCCTTTTTTGTACAGAATTAAGAACTGGTAAGACTACTTAGTATAGCTGCCAGACTTTTCTTTAGCTTCTTTTATTACTGACATGTTACATTTCGCAACAGTCTCCACTTACCTTATATCCTCCATGTTTAAGCACAAATTGTGTTTGATTTCCCCAACCCTTGCCCCCAAGATATTATGACATATCTTTAGCGTTCTGATCTGGACACAAAAGAAGAAACTGAAAATTTTTCACTTTCCTGAAATACGTGTCCATTTTATTTACACCACTTAAAAAAAAACACACAAAACATAAGCTAGCTAAAACTAACTGCAACCATCCATTTAGCAACTCAAGTGGGAAAGAAACAATTAACAAAACAAACTTCAGTATAGTACATTTTTCTGTGCTTAGAATACCTAAAAAACCGATGTCTCTGCAAGAATTACTTACACTACTGCAAAGTTTTTAAACATAGGAATCAAGTGAGATTGTGGAGAAAACTCTGCGTACCCCCACAAAACTACACTTACTATGACACAACCCTCAGAGGTACTAAAACACCCTCTGGTAAGTAGAAAACAAACTTTAGAGTCAGGAAAGTAGCAACGCGGGAATCTGGGTAGGAGGTGCCCTGGGCAGTAAACACCCCAGTCAGAGAACATAACAAGCAATTCAGAGCAACATATAACTCCCCACGGGGCTTTGACTTGGCCACCGAAGTCCCAAGCACCCATCCCTGAGCTGAGGAACAAATGAAGTCGGGAAGAGGAAGAGACGGAGAAAGGAAATCAGAGTAGAAGTGATGCAAGTGTTCTATTTTTCTCTTTACCACTATCCTAGCTTTCTTGCAGGCTGGTTACCAGACTGGATGCCATATTCACCAAAAGCTCTAAAATCACTTCTCAGACTTCTTCTGATACCTAAGCTAAACACCTGTCCATTATCAGCCGTCTCCCAACCAAATACCTCTCCTACCCCTCTGGATTCCCCCATACCCTACCCAAAGTGATGCCTTTTGGCCACTACACCCATCCCTATTAAATCTTCCTAAACTCATGCACTTAATTTTCTTCATACCCATACTTTTCCTCTGATATCTTGTCCCTGATAGTTTTTCTTATAATTCAATCGGAATGCCACGCTCTCACTTACACTTATTCCTCCCTATCTTCCCAGCAAAACCAAATGCTATGTTTTCACCTACTCAACCGTACCTCCTGCCTATTACCACTAACTCTTCCAATGCCAAGCCTCTAACCCCACTCTTTGGAAAAGTCCAGCGTCTTCAACCAGTTTAGTACCCTTCCCCTTTCTCCCATTCCACCCCATTCCAGGCTCCACTAGACTTCCATTCCCTCAAGATTCAACTCCCCTCTCCTTGCCACGCCCTGTGCCCCCCGGGGCTACTTACCCCAAGTTCTCCCCACACTTCAGGCCTCTGGCCCCGCCTTCCCCCCCCAAAGGAAGGAGGCGGGAGGAGGGAGAGAAGAGGGGCGTCACTCCGCAAGGTAAAGATGACCTCCCATTAGTGCTCGTCGCCGCCAATCGTAGCTTCCTTCTCTCTTATTGGTCGGCCTTAGTCCATGCCCCACCCTCTTCCTCAGACAGGGCCCGGCCACCGCCTCAGCGCCCCCGTCCAACACATACTGGGAGGGGAGACCCCGGTCTGGGACGCTGGAATTGACCAGAGTTGACGGGGAGACGCCCGTCAGGTCATGGACTAGTTAATGTTAACAGGACTCACCCTCTGGTAGCTCCGTCGCCTCCCGCCCGCCCGCGATCGGTCCCACAATCTATCTCCAGCTCCTTCTTTCCCCCCTCAGCGGAGCAGATACTTTTCTCTCGTCCGGCCAGGCGCTCTCACTTCTCGCGAGATGTAGAGAGGGGTTGGAGGAAGGGCGAGATCCGCCGAGCCAGGTCGGAAAGAAGCCGAGGGGCTGGGCTCCGGAAAAAGAAGGGGCGGGACTTTCGGTGGGCAGGGCTAGGGTGGGAGGCTGAGCGAGTTCCCGAGGCGCTGGTTACACGTGTTCGACTG
Source organism: Capricornis sumatraensis (assembly GCF_032405125.1). Classification (NCBI taxonomy): domain Eukaryota; kingdom Metazoa; phylum Chordata; class Mammalia; order Artiodactyla; family Bovidae; genus Capricornis; species Capricornis sumatraensis. Next base: position 71,224,076 of record NC_091072.1, on the reverse strand, counting down.
CAGAGTGTAAGGGGAAAAAAAGAAAAAGAAGGAATGCTTACAAGTGCCTGTAGTAATGGAGATCCAAAGTATTCTCATACTAGAGAATTAGATTATTACAAAAGAGCGCACTTTAAAAACAAGACAAGTTTATATACCTCAATAAAGCTGGTTTTGTTTTGTTTTTTTTAAAGAACGGGGGAAGGGAATTCCCTGGCCTACCAGTGGTGAGGACTCCGCGCTTCCACTGCAGGGGCCACGAGTTCCAACCCTTGGGGATGGAACAAAGATCCTGCAAGCCCTGAGGGACGGCAAAAAAAAAAAAAAAAATTTCTTTTTTAAATCGTTTTTAAAGTGGGGGAAAACCCGAGACAGCTACACAAGGTGATTCAGTGTTCCAAACAGTCGAGTAGTTGCATTTTCTTCTTGGCACTTAGAATAGCATCACCGTAGCCATAGTCTCTGTTCTGTGTGTTGCTGTATATGGAGGTGGAGAGTTCTATCATTTTCTTTTGAGTATCTTTATAGTGGGGCGAACAATCCCATTTTACTCAGAGTTGTAATAATCAAATGAGATAAGCTATATGAAACTTGTTTGGTATTAAAGGCACTATACTTATTACTCAGAAAGTATTTAAACAAATACTTAGAACATACTGTGTGCAAAGAACTAGGCATGGAAGAAAAGTAGACATACCAGTTCCCTACTCTGGTAGAATTTACAGTTTTAGCGGGGAGGAGGTTGTTGTTGTTTAGTCACTAAGTCACATCTGACTCTTTGAGACCACATGGACTGTAGCCCTCCAGGCTCTTATGTCCATGAAATTTCCCAGGCAAGAATACTGGAGTGGATTGCCATTTCCTTCTCCAGGGCGTCTTCCCCACCCAGGGTTAGAACCCAAGAATTCTTTACCATGAGCCACCTGGGAAGCCCTTCCGTGGGGAGGGGGAGACAGTTAATAAACATAAATATTTCAGTTAGTGAAGAATGCTTTAAGGTAATGAGACAGAAAGTGACCAAGAGTAGGAAAGCAACTTTACTTCTGTATTGAGAGACCTCATTGAAGAAGTAACCTTTGTACTGAGTTGAACTATGAAGAGACAGCTGTGGCATCAAATGTAAAGGCTATATTTAAAATTTTCTCATGTTGTTACCAAGGTGGTAAATTTTATATTGTGTAGTTTTTTTGTGTTGGTTTTTTTTAACCACAACTAAAAAAAAAAAAAAAAAAACTTTTAAAATGTTATGTAATTATAAAGAGAGTTAACTCAAAAAATATTACCTATGGAATCTGTTTTCTCTCAAACTTCCTTTTGCAGGTTTATATTACACAAATTTCTGAACTTCATACCTAGGATCTCATTTATCTTCCTAGCCTTTGAAAGGTAGACAGAATCCAGGTGATTTCTCCCTATTGTACAATTGTGCTCATTTTACATGCTAGCAACGTAATGCTCAAAATCCTTCAAGCTAGACTTCAACAGTAAGTGAACCGAGAACTTCCAGATGTACAAGCTGGATTTAGAAAAGGCAGAGGAACCAGAGATCAAATTCAACCATTGGATCGTAGAAAAAGCAAGGGAATTCCAGAAAAACATCTATTTCTGCTTCATTGACTATGCTAAAGCCTTTAACTATGTGGATCACAACAAACTGTGGAAAATTCTTAAAGAGATGGGAATACCAGACCAACTGATCTTCCTCCTGAGAAACCTGTAGGCAGGTCAGAAAGCAATAGTTAGAACTAGACATGGAACAATGGATTGGTTCAAAATTGGGACAGAAGTACATCAAGGCTGTATATTATCACCTGGCTTATTTAACATCTATGTGGTGTACATCATGCTGAAATGCCAGGTTGAATGAATCACAAGTTGGAATCAAGATTGCCAGGAGAAATATCAGTAACCTCAGATATGCAGATGATACCACTCTAATGGCAAAAAGTGAAGAGGAACTAAAGAGCCTCTTGATGAAGGTGAAAGAGGAAAGTGAAAAAGGTGGCTTAAAACTGAACATTCAGAAAACTAAGATCATGGCATCCAGTCCCATCACTTCATGGCAAATAGATGGGGAAAAATGGGAACAGCGGCAGATTTTATTTTCTTAGGCTCTGAAATCACTGTGGATGGTGACTACAGTCATGAAATTAAAAAATGCTTGCTCCTTGAAAGAAAAGTTATGACAAAACTAGATAGCATATTAAAAAGCAGAGACATCACCTTGTTGACAAAGGTCCGTATAGTCAAAGCTATGGTTTTTCCAGCAGTCATGTATGGATGTGAGAGTTGAACCATAAAGAAGGCTGAAAATTTGATGCTTTCTAATTATGCTGCTAGGGAAGACTCTTGAGAGTCCCTTAGACTGCAAAGAGATCAAACCAGTTAATCCTAAAGGAAATAAACCCTGAATATTCATTGGAAGGACTGATGCAGAAGCTCCAATATTGTGGCCACCTGATGTGAAGAGCTGACTCATTGGAAAAGACCTTGACACTGGGAAAGATTGAAGGCAGGAGGAGAAGGGGGTAACAGAGGATGAGATGGTTGGGGGACTTCACCAACTCAGTGGACATGAATTTGGGCAAACTCTAGTAAATAATGAAAGGCAGGGAAGCCTGGTGTGCTGCAGTCCATGGGATCGCAGAGTCAGACATGACTTAGCAACTGAACAAAGGTGAAACAAACGTACAGTCACTTGTGTTCGTGTGAAGTGAGAAAAGTTGAGAGTAGTCTTGGCTCCAATCTGTTGTTGTTTAGACAGTAAGTTATGTCCAAATCTTTTGCAACTCCCATGGACTGTATAGTCCACCAGACTTCTCTGTCGATGGGATTTCCTAGGCAAGAATACTGGAGTAGATTGCCATTTCCTTCTCCAGGGGATCTTCCTGACCTAGGGATTGACCTGCATCTCCTTCATTGACAGGTGGATTCTTTACTACTGAGCCACCAGGGAAGCTCTGGCTTTCAATCTACTCTATCCTAAAACAATTCCTGCTTAAAGGAATGCAGTGATAGAAACAGACCCTCAATGTATATGGAAGATTTGTGTATAACAGAGGTGGCATTTCCAATCAGAGAAGGTATTCCACAAGTTATGCTAGGCCAACTGATTACACATACAATATAATATATTAGCTAATGTTTATAGATCTTACTATGTTCCAGGCACCATTCTATGTGTATTACATGTATTCATTTTTCTCCAAATGTATATCTCCAATCCATACATCTCCCCTGAATTGCAGACTAATATTTCCAACTGCCTACTTAACAGATTCGGAGAAGGCAATGGCACCCCACTCCAGTACTCTTGCCTGGAAAATCCTATGAACAGAGGAGCCTGGTGGGCTGCAGTTCATGGGGTCACTAAGAGTCAGACATGACTGAGCGACTTCACTTTCATTTTTCACTTTCATGCATTGGAGAAGGAAATGGCAACCCACTCCAGTGTTCTTGCCTGGAGAATCCCAGGGACGGGGGAGCCTAGTGGGCTGCCGTCTACGGGGTTGCACAGAGTTGGACACGACTGAAGCGACTTAGCAGCAGCAGCAGCAGCACTTAACAGATTGACTTGGATGTCTAAGTTTGGTATTTCAAACTTATGTGCCAAACAAAGTCTTCCTTTCTCTCCCACATGGGCCTCTTCCCTAATCTTCCCTGTCTTAGTAAAAGTTACCATTCCAGTTGTATTTTTTTATTTTATAAAATTCATATACCATAAATTTCATCTTTTTTTTTTGGCTGTACCGTGCAACTTGTGGGATCTCAATTCCCTCACCAGGGATTGAACTCAGGCCATGGCAGTGAAAGCACTGAGTCCTAATCACTAGACAACCGGGGAACTCCCCAAATTCATCTTTTTAAAGTGTACATATAAATCAACTATATTTCAAAAATAAAGTGTACAATTCAGTAATTTTTAGTATATTCACAAAATTATGTAGCTATCACCAATATCTAATTCTAGACCATTTTCATCACTCCCCAAAGAAACCCTATTCTCACTAGCAGTCACTCCCCATCACCTCCATCAGACCCTGGCAACCACAAGTCTGCTACCTACTTTCTGTCTTTGTGGATCTGCCTATTACAGACATTTTATATAAATGGAATAATATAATGTGTGGCCTTTTGTGACTTCTTTCACTTACCATAATGTTTTCAAGTTTCATTCTTGTTGTAATGTGTATCAATCAGTACTTTATATCTTTCATGGCTGAGTAATATTCTATTGAATGAATATACCAATATTTTTAGATTTTTTTTTTTCACTTGGACCATTAAAAAAAACCCTTTATTGAATTTGTTACAATATTGTCTCTGTTTCATGTTTTGTTTTTTGGGATGAGAAACGTGGGATCTTAGCTTCCTGACCAGAGGTCTAACCCACACCCCCCCGCATTGGAAGGCGAAGTCTCAACTGCTGGACCACCAGCAAAGTCCCCAATATACCAATTTTTGTTTATCTATTTATCAGCTGATGGATGTTTGGTTTGCTCCCACTTTGGGGCTATTATGATAATATGACTTTGAACATCCATTTACAAGTTTTTTTTTTTTTCATTTACAAATTTTTACAGGGACATTGTTTTCAATTTTCTTGATATATACCAAGGAATGGACTTACTGGGTCATATCTATATCTATGTTTAACTTTTTGAGAAACTGCTACACCAATTGCAACATTTTACTTTTACCAGCACTATATGAAGATCCCAATTTCTCCACATCCTAACACCAACACTTTTTTATTCATCTTTCTGATTCTAGCCATCCTTAGTTCAGTTCAGTTGAGTCGCTCAGTCGTGTCCGACTCTTTGCGACCCCATGAATCGCAGCACGCCAGGCCTCCCTGTCCATCACCATCTCCTGGAATTCACTCAGACTCACGTCCATCGAGTCAGTGATGCCATCCAGCCATCTCATCCTCTGTCGTCCCCTTCTCCTCCTGCCCCCAATCCCTCCCAACATCAAAGTCTTTTCCAATGAGTCAACTCTTCGAATGAGGTGGCCAAAGTACTGGAGCTTCAGCTTTAGCATCATTCCTTCCAAAGAAATCCCAGGGTTGATCTCCTTCAGAATGGACTGGTTGGATCTCCTTGCAGTCCAAGGGACTCTCAAGAGTCTTCTCCAACACCACAGTTCGAAAGCATCAATTCTTCAGCGCTCAGCCTTCTTCACAGTCTAACTCTCACATCCATACATGACCACAGGAAAAACCATAGCCTTGACTAGACGGACCTTAGTCGGCAAAGTAATGTCTCTGCTTTTGAATATGCTATCTAGGTTGGTCATAACTTTTCTTCCAAGGAGTAAGCGTCTTTTAATTTCATGGCTGCAGTCACCATCTGCAGTGATTTTGGAGCCCCCAAAAATAAAGTCTGACGCTGTTTCCACTGTTTCCCCATCTATTTCCCATGAAGTGATGGGACCAGAGGCCATGATCTTCATTTTCTGAATGTTGAGCTTTAAGCCAACTTTTTCGCTCTCCTTTTTCACTTTCATCAAGAGGCTTTTTAGTTCCTCTTCACTTTCTGCCATAAGGGTGGTGTCATCTGCATATCTGGGGTTATTGAAGTTTCTCCTGGCAATCTTGATTCCAGCTTATGTTTCTTCCAGTCCAGCGTTTCTCATGATGTACTCTGCATAGAAGTTAAATAAGCAGGGTGACAATATACAGCCTTGATGTACTCTTTTTCCTATTTGGAACCAGTCTGTTGTTCCATGTCCAGTTCTAACTGTTGCTTCCTGACCTGCATACAGATTTCTCAAGAGGCAGGTCAGGTGGTCTGGGATTCCCATCTCTTTCAGAATTTTCCACAGTTTATTGTGATCCATGCAGTCAAAGGCTTTGGCAGTCAATAAAGCAGAAATAGATGTTTTTCTGGAACTCTCTTACTTTTTCCATGATCCAGCGGATGTTGGCAATTTGATCTCTGGTTCCTCTGCCTTTTCTAAAACCAGCTTGAACATCAGGGAGTTCACGGTTCACGTATTGCTGAAGCCTGGCTTGGAGAATTTTGAGCATTACTTTACTAGCATGTGAGATGAGTGCAATTGTGCAGTAGTTTGAGCATTCTTTTGCATTGCCTTTCTTTGGAATTGGAATGAAAACTGACCTTTTCCAGTCCTAGTGGATGTGAAATGGTACTTTATTGTAATTTTGATTTACATTTCCCTAATGGCTAATAATGCTAAACATTGCTTCATGTGCTTATTAGCCATTTATACATCTTCTTGAAAGAAATGTTTATTCAAGTCCTTTACCCATTTTTTAATTGGGTTATTTGTTTGTAACTATCAAGTTTGGATGGATACCAACCTAATTTCAATAGCAAACAAAATCTTTGCTCTTATGTAGCTTTGCTCTTATTTCCTTTCTCCTTTTGTTGTTGTAATCATATACATTTTCATTTATATTCTCTATTTGTGCTGTTGTTGTCATACAAATTACATCTCTCCACATTGTACTGAGGTAGGGGATAGATAGGCCAAACAGGGCAACTAGTTTCCCCAGGCTAAACCGCTATAGCTGGTCTCCTGCTGATGCTTCAAGATAGTGTAACAGTGGGAGCATTGGGTCCTGATTGGGTGCATTCTTGTGGATTTTCCAGCCCAACACATGCTCAGAGAAGGCCCTCAGTCTAGGGGAAGGACTAAAGGAGGGAGAAGATGCTACTGGAATCCATCTTAGCTGAGAGATTAGCATGCACACCAGGACCAAATATGGAAATAATTGGCTGGAAACAACCCGGAAAACTGCCCCCTATAAGCAATCTAAGCTGCCCTTATGGTGGATAACTGACTCCAAGTCTGCCCATGTGTTCTTCCACACACACTATGCTTCTAATAAACACTTTTATCTTTTTCACAATCTTGGTCTCTTTGCTGAATTCTTTCTTCAAAGAAGACGAGAACTGAGGTCCTTCTAGCTTTTCACTGCCAGCATTAGTATGATTATTAATATAGATTCATGATTATTGTTTTATTTAATTATCTTTTAAATACTATAGGAGAGACAGTGTTACAAACTAAAATTATGTTTATACCATCTTTTACATTTACCTGCTGCTGCTAAGTCACTTCAGTCGTGTCTGACTCTGTGCGACCCCATAGACAGCAGACCATCAGGCTCCTCCATCCCTGGGATTCTCCAGGCAAGAACACTGGAGTGGGTTGCTATTTCCTTCTTCAATGCATGAAAGTGAAAAGTGAAAGTGAAGTCACTCAGTCGTGTCCAACTCTTAGTGACCCCATGGACTGCAGCCTACCAGGCTCCTCTGTCCATGGGATTTTCCAGGCAAGAGTACTGGAGTGGGGTGCACCTTTAGGTAAATAGTAAAAGTAGCAATAGTTACCTTTATTGCTACTTTTAATTTTTTCACGTGACTTAGAGTTACTGTCTAGTGACATTTCACTTCAGCCTAAAGAATTCCCTTTAGTATTTCTTATAGGACAAGCTTGCTAGTGATGAATTAGTCTCACTTTTGTTTATTTGGATATGTCTTAATTTCTTATTCATTTTTGAAGGAAAGCTTTGCTGAATATAAGATTTTTGTTTGACAGTCTTTTTCTTCCAGTACTTTGAGTAAGTCACCCTACTGCCTCTAGCTTCCAAGGTTTCTGATGAGAAATTGTATTGAGAATTCCACGTATGTGGTAAGTCACTCTTCTCTTGCTGCTTTCAAGATTCAGTCTTTGCTTTTTGACAGTGTGGTAATGATGTGTGTAAGTAAGGATCTGTTTGAATTTCTCCTACTTGGAATCTGTGGAATTTCTTGGATATGTACATTAAGTTTTGTCATCAAATATGAGAAATTTTTGGTGATTATTTCTTCAAATATTTTTCCTGTAATTTTTTTCTTCTCTCATCCTGCAGTAGAATTGATGGCATATCACAAGTCATTTCTCTTCATTGTTTTTGCTTGTTCCTCAGACTGGATCATTTCAATTGACCTGCCTTCAAATGCACTGCTCTCTCTTCTGTTTGCTCAAATCTGCTGTTGAGTCCTTCTCGTGAATGTTTTTATTTTTGTTATTGCATTTTTAAACACCAGAATTTGTATTTGCTTCTTAAAAAAATTATTTCTATGTTTTTACTGATATTCTCTATTTGGTTAGACATTCTCTTTCATTTATTTCTGTAGACATGGTTTATTTGAGCTCTTTGAATCTATTTTATTTATTTTTAATTGAGGTAACATTGGTTTACAACTTTATATAAGTTTCATGTGTACAACATTATATTTTGACTTCCTTGCACACAACAGTGTGCTCACACCAAAAGTATAGTTTCCAACTGTCACCATAGAGTTGACCCCCTTTACCCATTTTGCTCTCTGTCCCCCAGCACCCCCATCTCTGTTCTTTCTACATCAGTGTGTTTGTTTTCGTTTGGTTTATTCATATATATGTATAATATTCCACATATGAGTGAAATCATATGGTATTTGTCTTTCTCCATCTGTCTTATTTTACTTAGCATAATACCCACAGTTCAGTTCAGTTCAGTCCCTCAGTCGTGTCCAACTCTTTGTGACCCCATGAATCGCAGCATGATCGCAGCTCCCTGTCCATCACCAACTCCCGGAGTTCACCTAGACTCACGTCCATCGAGTCAGTGATGCCATCCAGCCATCTCATCCTCTGTCGTCCCCTTCTCCTTCTGCCTCCAATCCCTCCAGCATCAGAGTCTTTTCCAATGAGTCAACTCTTTGCATGAAGTGGCCAAAGTATTGGAGTTTCAGCTTTAGCATCATTCCTTCCAAAGATCTCCTTCAGAATGGACTGGTTGGATCTCCTTGCAGTCCAAGGGACTCTCAAGAGTCTTTTCCAACACCACAGTTCGAAAGCATCAATTCTTCAGCGCTCAGCTTTCTTCACAGTTCAACTCTCATATCCATACATGACCACAGGAAAAACCATAGCCTTGACTAGACAGACCTTTGTTGGCAAAGTAATGTCTCTGCTTTTCAACATGCAATCTAGGTTGGTCATAACTTTTCTTCCAAGGAGTAAGCGTCTTTTAACTTCATGGCTGCAGTCACCATCTGCAGTGATTTTGGAGCCCTCAAAAATAAAGTCTGACACTTCTTTCCACTGTTTCCCCGTCTATTTCCCATGAAGTGATGGGACCAGATGCCATGATCTTTGTTTTCTGAATGTTGAGCTTTAAGCCAACTTTTTCACTCTCCTCTTTCACTTTCATCAAAAGGCTTTTTAGTTCCTCTTCACTTTCTGCCATAAAGGGTGGTGTCATCTGCATATCTGAGGTTATTGATATTTCTCCCGGCAATCTTGATTCCAGCTTGCGCTTCTTCCAGCCCAGCATTTCTCATGATGTACTCTGCATATAAGTTAAATAAGCAGAGTGACAATATACAGCCTTGACGTACTCCTTTTCCTATTTGGAACCAGTCTGTTGTTCCAAGTTTCATTCATATTGTTGCATTTGGCAGATTTCATCTTTTTAAAGGCTGGATAGTATTCCATTGTGTGTGTGTATGTGTGTATCACATGTTCTTTATCTGTTTTTTGAATATATTTAAAATGGTTGCTTGAAAGTCTTTGTCTCATAAGTTCATTATCTGATCTTTCTCAGAGACAGTTTCTATTGGCTACATTTTTTTAATTTGTATAATCTGTATTTTCTTGTTTCTTTGAATATCTCATAATCTTATGTTGAAAACTGGACATTTAATATAATGTGGCAACAATAAAAATCAGATTCTTCCCCTTCCCCAAGGCCTGTTTTGACGCTGCTTGGTGTTGATAGTTGTTTATTTTAGAGGATTTTCTGAAATAATTCTGTAAATTCTGTATTCTTTGTCATGTGTATCCTCTGAAGTCTCTGCAGAGTTAGCCTAGCAGTCAAGTAACTAATTGACAGAGATTTTCTTAAATGCCTGGAACCAACATGTCTTTGCCAAGGGACTCTGAATTCATATTGGGGTTTGTCTTCAACATTCAGCCAAGCAGTTCACAACTCTTACCTTAAGCTTCACTTCCTGCTTGTACAGAGCCTAAAGTTTAGTCTTTCCTGACCATGCACCCAAATTTATGAATGTGCATGGCCTCCTAGACTCCTAGGAACATGTCAGAACATTCCAAGCCCTAGCAGATATTATAATCCTCAGATTTTCCTTTTAAATTTTTTGGTAGCCTATTATTTATTTATTTATTTATTACCTCTACTGCTGTCCACCACTACAGGCAGCTGTAATGTTGAAAAATTGCCTCTTATTATTTTAAACAAATGCCTCCAGGAAATAGGCTGTTTGCATGAGGAAAGCTCTGAGTCAGATCAAATAAAGATAGTTTTGAGTGGATCTTCCAGAGAACCACCAAGCAGTTCGAATAATGACAGTTCTCTGAGGATGAGGCTTTGAAGGCTTTCCAGCGCCATTCTGCCCCCTCCACGAGGCTATGAGGCTGCTGGTTTTTACCACGGTTGCAGGATTTTGGTTTTCAAGGTTATCATGGAGCTTGGAGAAGGTGAAGGTGGGAATAGGACAAATTAAAATGCCACATAATTCACTGTTCTTACTGAGATTCAGTCTTTTTCTTTTTGCATAAACTCTCCCTTCACTGTTGGAAACTTTTGGTTAATTTCCAAAGTTTTGAGAAAAGTTGATCCTGACAATTATGCCAGTGTTCTCATTGCTTTTATGGAAGAGTAGATTTTTGGAGATTCTTATTCCACCATTTTTGCTGATGTCACTCCTTCCAATTCTTTTAAAGTCAAATTCTTTAGAGTCATCCTTGATGTCTGTCTTTCTCAACATCCTAAATCTTTACAAATCCTGTAGAGGCAAAAAATCTTCTACTTTCAAAATATATCCAGGGTGCCACCAATCATCACCACCTTCTCCTTTCTAATCACTCATTATTTTCCAACAACACCACCTCTTCATGTTTTCTAAGACTGCCAAGCATGATCCTGCATTTTTCTACCAGGTAGGCACATTCCCTTACTTCCTTCAAATCATGACTCAAATGACATCTCCTCAGAGATGCTCCTCTGACAACTCTACACCTCATATCCCATCACTCTATCCTCCTCCTCTTGGTTTATATTTTCCTAGCACTTACCTGACACTATATTTACTCATATTTATTGTTTTTCTGCTCCCATTAGGATGTAAGCTCATAAAGTTAGGGACTTTGTTATGGAGTTTATTTTTCTATCTTTAGTGCCTAGAACAGTTGGCTCATGTTGGCAATCAATAAATTCTGGTTGACAGTATGTCATTATCTTTCATTTGCTTCTCCAGATCCCCTCTGTACCTTTTTCTCAGTGTCTAGTATGGACATCAGTGGACTCCTTTGCCCTCTGGATTCAGCCCATGCAGAAGGAGGAGGGACATTTGGAGGATGGAAGGACAGCAAAATCAGAGTATCAATTTCACAGGCTCTTCCCTGCCAAATTGCTTCAGATTTACCCTATGCCTAGATCTGAGATCACTATCTTTCCAATAACCACCACCTACCCTATTCCTCCATTCGGGCCTCAGTGTTGTAACTGCTATTACTACACTCAGGATATTGTACTACCTCTTATGGTTCCCCTTTACCTATCCATATCTCTGTAAATAAACCCATCTTGTATCACCCTAATTTAAAAGTAACATCTGTTTCTTTGTGTCCCTGCCCCATACAGATGAATAATTCTAAGAACAACCCTACGAAGTAGACATTATTACCATCCTCATTTTAAAGATGAGAACTCTGAATTTCACAAAGATTAAGAAACTTGTCCAAGATTACATAGCTAGTAAGTAACAGAGCTAGAATTTACCTTAGAAAAAAATATAGGAGAATATTTTTATGACAACACAATAGCGAATGAATCCTGTGTGTGTACTCATTGGAAAAGACCCTGATGCTGGGAAAGATTGAAGGCAGGAGGAGAAGGGGACAATAGAGGATGAGGTGGTTGGATGGCATCACTGAGTCAAAGGACATGAGTTTGAGCAAGCTCTGGGAGTTGGTAATGGACAGGGAAGCCTGGCGTGCTGCAATCCATGGGGTTGCAAAGAATCAGACACAGCTGAGCAACTGGACTGAACTGAAGTAACAGAGCTGGGATTTACTTCAGAAAAATATATGGGGGAATATTTTTATGACAACGTGATAGTGACTGAATCCTGTGTATGTGCTCAGTTGCTTTAGTCATTTCTGACTCTTCGCAACCCTATGGGCTATAGCCTGCCAGGCTCCTCAGTCCATGGAATTCTCCAGGCAAGAATACTGGAGTGGGTTGCCATGCCCTCCTCCAGGGGATCTTCCCAACCCAGGGATTGAACCTGAGTCTCCTGCATTGCAGGAGGATTCTTTACTGCTGAGCCACCGAGGAAACCCCAGGGAATGAATCCTGAAGAAAACTAAGAAGCATACCCATAAAGTAAAAGACTAAAAAAACTTAAACTCTCTATATCAAAAGATAACATAAACAAAGTAAAGAGATAAATCACAAACTAGAAGATATCTGCACTCCACATAAAGGATTAGCACAGAGAAGATATAAAGAACTGCTAGAAATTAATTTTTTAAATTTTATTTTTGAGTGCACTGGCTCTTTGTTGCTGAATACAGGCTTTCTCTAGTTGTGGTGAGCATCTTCTTATTGTGGTGGCTTCTCCTGTTGCAGAACACAGGCTCTAGGGCGTGTGGGCTTCAGTAATTAGACCTGTGGGCTCTGGCGTTGACTCAGAAGTTGCGGTGCTCAGGCTTAATTTCTCTGCAGCATGTGGAATCACCCCACACCAGGGTTCGGACCCATGTCCCCTGCGTTGGCAGGCAGATTCTTCCACTGTGTCACGAAGGAAGTCCATGGAGATTAGTTTTTTTAAAAAGCATAAACACCACAGTACAAAAATAGACTGGGCAAAGGATAAGAAGGGGAAAACAGAGGAGGAAACCCAAATGGATGCTAAACATTTAAAAAGATGTTCAATCTCTCTAATATCAGGGAAGGGAAAATTAAAATAATGAGATTCCATCTCATACCATTTGCCAGATGAAAACTTGGAGAAGTGCAGTAAGTGTTGGTAAGAATATAGTTGGCGGGAATGTTAAGAATAACTACTTTGGAGAACAATTTGACAATATTTCATAAAGCTGAAGATACATATAGTCCATTACCTAGTATTTTCAGTTGGAGGAATCTTCTCTAGAGAAATATTTACTCTTGTGCACAAGGAGGCATGTATTCTATGTTCATGGCTATACTGCTGGAAACTCTCTCTCAAGGGGAAAATGGACTACCATAGGGCAGTTAAAATGAATGAATAACATTCACATTTACAAAGATGGGGGTGCTTCCCAGGTGGCTCAGATGGTAAAGTACCGCCCGCTATGCGGGAGATCCACGATCATTCCCTGGGTCAGGAAGATCCCCTGGAGAAGGGAATGGCAATCCAATCCAGTATTCTTGCCTGGAGAATCCCATGGACAGAGGAGCCTGTTGGGCTACTATCCATGGGATCACAAAGAGCCGGACATGACTGAGGGACTAACACTTTCACTTACAAAGATGGACAAGTCTCAAAAACATGTTTTTGTTGAGTGAAAAAAGCAAGTTGAAAAAAAGTACTGCATAAAAAAATGCTGTTTATAATCATAAAATTTAAATGTGCTAAATGATATCATGTACAATTTATATATGGTTTTTGGATATTTACACTTGTTATAAAAGTATAAAAATGCACATGATTGATACACAGTAACTTCTATAATGTGTGTGTAAGAAGGAGGGGGGAAGAACTGATAGGTAGAGTTGTGTCTGTATCTGGAATATTTTGTGATTTATTAATATGTTTACTTTATATCAGTTTATATTCTTATTTGTATTTTAAATAGCCCTATTGAAGTATAATTGACATAAAATAAACTATACATATTTAAATGATACAATTTGATAAACTTTTACAGATGTATACACCCATGAAACCACCACCACAAACAAGATAATAAACATGAAGTTCACCCCCAGGGAATCCCTTGGCAGTCCAGGGGATAAGACCACTGCTTGGAACTGGGTTCCATCCCTGATCGAGGAACTAAGATTGCACAAGACATGGAGTGCAATAAAAAAATTTAAAAAGCAAACAAGAAAAAGATCACCCCCGAAAGTTCCACTCCCACTCATCCTCTGGCCAGCTTTCTATTACCATAGATGAGCCTTTACTCTCTAGAATTCTGTACAACAAAATCATACAGTATATACTCTTTTAAGAAATCCAGACTCTTTCACTCAGCATAATTGTTTTGTGATTCATCCATACTGGTGCATGTACCAGCAGTTCATTCTTTTTTATTGCTAACCGGCATTCCATTATTTAGATACACTGCAGTCTGTGTACAAATCTTTCTGTGAACATATACTTTCATTTTCTTTGGGAAATACCTAGGAGTGGAGTTTCTGAATCATATGTTGCTGCTGCTGCTGCTGCTGCTAAGTCACTTCAGTCGTGTCCGACTCTGTGCGACCCCATAGACGGCAGCCCACTAGGCTCCTCTGTCCCTGGGATTCTCCAGGCAAGAATACTGGAGTGGGTTGCCATTTCTTCTCCAATGCGTGAAAGTGAAAAGTGAAGGTGAAGTCGCTCAGTCGTGCCTTACTCTTAGTGACCCCATGGACTGCAGCCTACCAGGCTCTTCCGTCCATGGGATTTTCCAGGCAAAAGTACTGGAGTGGGGTGCCATTGCCTTCTCCGAATCATATGTTAGATGTGATTTATTTTTTGAAATTTCCAAATTGTTTTCCAAATTGAATATATCATTTTTCATTCCCACCAAGAGTGTTTAAGAGTTCCATTGGCTCTAAGAGGTGTGTGGTAGCAGCTCACTGTGGTTTTAATTTGGATTTCCTTAGTGACTAGTGATGTTCATCATCGTTTCAAGAGTTCATTTGTTATTTACATGCCTTCTTGGTGAATTATCTGTTCATAATTTTTGCCAATTAAAAATATTAGGTTGTTTGTCTTCTTGAGTTATGAGGATTATTTACAATACTTTACATACAAATCTTTCTTCAGCTATGTGTTTGGCAAATACTTCTCCCCAGTCTGTGGCTTGCCTTCCTTTTTAATTTATAGTGTATTCTTAAAATTTTAATAAATTATTTTGGGGGCTGTGCTGGGTCTTCGTTGCTGCACAGGGCTTTCTCTAGTTGTGGGAAGTGAGGGTTACCCTCTAGTTGCGGTGCTCAGGCTTCTCATTGTGGGGGCTTCTCTTGTGGGGCAGGCGCTCTAGAACACGTGGGCTTCAGTAGTTGTGGCACACGGGCTCAACAGTCAAGGTTCGCGGGCTCCAGAGCACAGGCTCAGTAGTTGAGGTCTGCAGGCTTAGTTGCCCCATGGCATGTGGAATATTCCCGGATCAGGGATTGAGCCCAGGTTCCTTCCTTTGGCAGATGGATTCTCAACCACTGGGCCACCATGGGGGCCCTACAGTGTCTTTTGAAGAACAAAAGATTTTAATTTTGATGAAATCCAGTTTGTTGATTTGTGTCTGGTTAAGTTTATGTGTCAGTTTGACTGGGACATACGGTATCCAGATATTTGATTAAGCATTATTCTGGGTGTATCTGTGAGGTGTTTCTGGATGAGATTAATATTTGTATCAGTAGATTGAGTAAAGGAGATTGCCCTCCTCAGCGTGAGCAGGCCTCATCCAATCCACTAGAGGCCTGAGTAAAACAAAGGTAGGGTAAGATAGGGGCTTCTCCGGTGGCTCAGATGGCAAAGAAGATACCTGCATTTGATCCCTGGGTCAAAAGATCCCCTAGAAAAGGAAATGGCACTCCAGTACTCTTGCCTAGAAATCCAATGGGCATAGGAGCCTGGCAGCTTACAGTCCTTGGGGTTGCAAAGAGTTGGACACAACTGAGCTCTTTCTCTCTCTCTCTCTCTCTCTCACACACACACACACACACACACACACACACACACTGGGTAAGGTAGAATTTGCTCTGTTTTCTGGATGGGATATCAGCCTTCCCCCGCACATGGACTAGAACTCACACCAGTGGCGCTGCTGGTTCCCAGGCCTTCAGACTTGGACTGGATCTTATACCGTTTGTTCTCCTGGTTCTCAGGACTTTGAATTTGGAAACAAACTACACCATTGGACTGGGTCTCCAGTTTGCAGAAAGCAGATTGTGGGATAACCCCTACAATTGCATGAGCCAATTATTTATTTATTTATAATAAATCAACAAATAATCAAATTACTGGTACTGAATTATTTTAATACATCTTATAATAAATCTCATACCTAAGGATGAAGGAGTTCTCCTGTGGCCTAATGGTTAGGACTTCAGGTGATCACTGCCATGGCCCTAATTCAGTCCCTGATTGGGGAACTGAGATCCTGCAAGCTGTACAGCATAGCAAAAAAAAAAAAAAAAAGAAAGTTAAGGATGAGTTCTGAATTGGTTCTGGGGTTTCTGAAACTGACTCTTTAATCTGATTAGATTGATAGATGCTAATGACTCTATTGGAGAAGCCGATGGCACCCCACTCCAGTACTCTTGTCTGGAAAATCCCATGGATGGAGGAGCCTGGTAGGCTGCAGTTCATGGGGTCACCAAGAGTCAGACATGACTGAGCGACTTCCCTTTCACTTTTCACTTTCATACATTGGAGAAGGAAATGGCAACCCACTCCAGTGTTCTTGCCTGGAGAATCCCAGGGACGGGGGAGCCTGGTGGGCTGCTGTCTATGGGGTCACACAGAATCAGACATGACTGAAGTGACTTAGCAGAATGACTCTATTACTAATAGGAAAGTGAGCACTGACAATTTGTGATGTCAGCTGTTAATAGACATATGCAAAATATCTACATTAGATACTCCTAATCAACTACTTACAAGAACCAAGGAGTGGGACCTCCCTGGTGGTCCAGTGGCTAAGACTCTGCACTTCCACTCCAGGGGGTACAGGTTGGATCCCTGATTGGGGAACTTGGATCCTGTATGCCATAGGACTTCCCAGGTGGTACAGTGGTAAAAATCCACCTGCCAATGCAGGAGATACAGGAAACATGGATGGGATCCCTGGACCGGGAAGATCCCCTGGAGGAGAAAATGGCAACTCACTCCAGTATTCTTGCCTGGAGAATCCCATGGGCAGAAGAGTCAGACAGACTACAGTCCATGGGGTCCCAAAGAGTCAGACATGACTGAGCACACACACAACAATAAGATCCCATATGCACAGCCTGACTGAAAAAAAAGAGAAAGAAGAAGCTGGTTGACTGTGTATGTGATACCTCGAACATTTTTTATTATTAGTTAAAATTTTTTATTACTGCAGTGTAATTGCTTTACAATGTTTTATTAGTTTCTGCTGTACAACAAAGTAAATTAACCATCTGTATACATATATCCCTTCCCTCTTGAACCTCCTTCCCACCTCCCCCATCCCACCTTAAGAGGGCGGGATGCACCACAGAGCACCAACCTGAGTTCCCTATACTACACAGCAGTTTCCCCACTAGTTGTCTATTTTACACATGGCAAACATTTCAAGAAAACTAACAAATATAATGAAAATGCCTGATTGCTTCTGCTACTGGACAGTGTGGAAAGAAAAGGATGAGCTCAGAGATTAAAGTTTTCAGTTCAGTCACCACATATAAGACTGAAGGCTTCTGTGTGTACCCTAAAGGAGACCCTTACGTCTCAGAGTAGCTGGGTTGAGACTGCTGAAAATCAAATCCAGAATTTCATTCCATGACTAGCTGAATTACAACTCAAGTTGAATTCCCAGCTTTGCAGAGTATTGTTGTTAAAGTGGGGCATTGATTGGGAGAGAATGGGGTCCTTTAAGATGGGATGGGGATAGGTGGGAAAACCTGATGATGGTAAGGATGTTGAGCCCTTACTCTGATGAGTCTTCTTTGCCAGTGAGGAGACCTCCTCACCCCCAGCAGAAGTGGCTTCCCACACACAGTGGTATTGGGTCTTCTTATACCCATCTGAGGGGGCTAATCCTACACTGCCTGAGGAAACTGCAATGATTGCTCCTGAGGCATTCGCCGTATAAGACAAGGTTGATTCTCCTCAAGACTCACTGTCACTCTCTTTACTTCTGGACCTGTAACTAAACTCAAGTCCCAGCAGACCCCTGAAGATGAGATAACAAGTGGACTCATGAGGAAGTGTGTTATACTCCAGAAGAACTACTTGCATTTGTTGGTTTAGGCAGACAGAAAGCTAGAAACTACATATTCCAATGGCGTGGGATAATGGTGGAAGGAATCTAAAGTTGGATCAGGCCAAATTCATTGACAGGGCCACACTAAGCAGAGAGTCTGCATTTAATATTGCAGCAACGGGAATTAGAAAGAATTGTAACAAATTCTTTGGTGGGTTGTCTAAAATATGGACCAAAAGATGACCCACAGTGAGCAAATTAGAGTAACCAGTTATGCCTTAGTTTAATGTTGAAAAAGGGATTCAAAGGCTTAAGGAAACTGGAATATTAAACTGAATTTGTCATTTAAGACTTCTCCATAGTGGGAGGATCCAGAAGACATACATTTTTAAAAATATTAAAACCCTCCATTGTGGCCCTTGAAATCTCCAGTTGCAGCCCACAGGCTCGGGAGTTGTGGAATGTGGGCTTAGTTGCTCTGTGGCATGTGGATCTTAGTTCCTCAACCAGGGATCGAACCTGTGTTTCTTGCATTGCAAGGCAGATTCTCAACCACTGGACCACCAGGGTAGTCCCCAGAAGACAGATCTTTCAACACTACTGTGAGAAATTTGTAAAGGGAGCCCCAGAATCCTTGGAATCTGTGATCACTCTTCTCTGTAGGCCAGACCTTACAGTGGGCATTACAGTCACTGAACTGGGAAACCTAAATGTGATGGGAGTAATTGGATCTTGGGGTGGCAGGGGCCAAGTGGCAGCACTCAACACCAAAGGCAAGGTAGGCATAGCTACCGTAGTGAATAGCAGAGTCAAAGCAGCAGTCTGAATAGTCTGACTCTCCCAGACCTACGGCGCTGGCTAGTTGACCATGACATTCCTAGAAGTGAAATAGATAAGAAGCCTACTAAGTTTCCTCCTTGAGCTGTACAAGGAGAAAATTTCTAGGTAAGGCAAACAAAGACATAACTTGGGTCCTAAAAACAGAGAGTCATCGCCCTTCAATCAATTCCCACACTTGAGCTACTTTACAGACTTGGGACCACTTGAATGAAGGGGAGGCTGGGTTCCTTCCCTTGAGGAAGCACCCTGGTACACTACCAAAAATTTCATACTGTTAATCTTTCTTTCATCCTTCCCCAAAGAGACCTAAAGCCTTTTACCAGGATGACTGCACTGGGGAAAAGAAAATAATCAGACCTTTCAGGGACTACTGTGCCTTGACTCTGAATTGACATTAATTTCAAGAAACTCAAATCAAACACAAACATCACTGTGGCCAACCAGTCAGAGTAGGAAGTTAGGTGATCAATGGAGATTTAGCTCAGGTCCTTCTCACAGTAGGCCCAGTGTTTCCCCAAACCCATCCAGTGCTTATTTACCCAGTTCCAGAATGCATAATCCCATAAAACTTGCCTATTTGGTCTGTGCAGAAGACAGACAGATCTTGGAAAATAACAATGGATAGGCTTAACCCGGTGATCACTCCAATTGTAACTGCAGGAGGTGTAGACTCATTGCCTTAGCAAATTAACACACAACTCTTAATCTGGGAAATATCTTTTTCTCTATCAACAAAGCCTCCCAAAAGCTGTTTGCTTTAAGTTCGCAAGGCCAGTGATACACTTTCACTGTGCTCCCTCAGGGGTATATTAACTCTCCAGTCCTATGTCTTAATTTAGTTCACAGGGATCTTGAAGGTCATTTGTTTCCACAAGATATCACACTCGTTCATCTCATCATTGACAGAATGTTTACAGATGTAGTGAGCAAGAGGTAGCAACTATTCTAGATTTATTGGGGAGACATGTGCATGGCAGAGGGTGGGAAATAAATCTGACAATTCGGGAGTCTCAGTGAAATTTCTAGGGATCCAGTGGTGTGGCGCATATGAAGATATCCCTTCCAAGATGAAGGGTAAGTTGTTGCATCTGGCCCCTCCTGCAACCAATAAAGAGGAACGATGCTTAGTGTGGGCCTCTTTGAATTTTGGAGGCAACATATTTCTCCTTTGGATGTGTTCCAAAGTGACTCAAAAGCTGCTAGTTTGGAGGGAGGGGCCCAGAACACAAGGAGGCTCTGCAACAGGTCTCGGGCAAGCTGCTCTTGCACTTGGCCACATGATCTAGCAGACCCAACAGTGCTTGGTGTCAGTTGTGTATATGCTCTTTGGGGTTTTTGGCAGGCTCCTCTTGGTGAATTGCATCATAGCACCTTAGAATTTTGGAGCAAAGCCCTTCCATCTCTGCCGATAAATCCTCTCCTTTTGTGAAAGTTTTTGGTCTGCTATTGGACCTCTCCAGAGACTGAATCCTTATCACTGAGCAACCAAGTTACATGTAACCTCAGCTGCCCAGCATCATGAACTGGGTGTTATCTGGCCCACTAAGTGAGAAAGTTGTGTGTGCACAGCAGTACTCTATCGTCAGATGGAAGTAGCAAATATGAGATTGGGCTTGACCAGGCCTTGAGGGCACAGTAAGTTATATGAAGTGGCCCAAATGCCCATGATCCCCACTCCTGCTGCGCTGCCATCTCTCTCCCAGCCTGAAACTATGGCCTCATCCAGAGTACCCTGTGATGACTTGACAAAGGAAGAGATGCAGGCCTGGTTTACAGATAGTTCTACATGATATTCAGGCATTAGGCTGCAGTAGACAGCTGCAGTATTACAGCCCCTTTCAGAAATATTTTTGAAGGACATTGGAGAAGGGAAATCCTCCCAGTGGGCAGAACTCAAAGCAGTACACCTGGTTGCTCACTATGCTTGAAAGGAAGAAATGGCCAGGCATGTGATTATATACCGATTTATGGGCTGTAGTTAATAGTTTGGCCAGGAGGTCAGGGACTTGGAAAGAACATGAGTGGAAAATTGGGGACAAGGAAATTTAGGGAAGAAGTATGTACACAGGGAAATCCCTGGAAGTCCAGTGGTTAGGACTCAGTGCTTTCACTGCCGTGGACCTGGGTTCAATCTCTGGTCAGGGAACTAAAGATCCTACAAGCCATGTGGCCCAATCAAAAAATTAAAACCAAAAAAAAAGAAAAAAGAAAGAAAGAAAAACACAGTTATATATTCAGACTTCTTTGAATAGGCAGAAAAAAAGTTGGAATATCTGTGTACCTTGTGAAAGGTCACCAAAGGATGACCTCAGCAGAGAAGGATTTTAATAATTCTGTGGCTATCGGTCAGCTTCCTTCCCAGGGTGCTCCAGTAATTACTCAGTGGGTTCATGAACAAAGTGGCCATGGCGGCAGGGATGGAGGTTATGCACGGGTTCAACAACATGGACTTCCATTCACCAAAGCCAGCCCGACTACGGCCATTGCTGAGCACCCACTATGGCACCATTCCTCAGGGTGATCAGCCAGATTCCTGGTGGCAGGTTGAATACACTGGACAATGGAAGGTGCAGCATTTTGTTTTTACTGGAAGAGATACCTTGGATATGAATGTTTCCTTCCTTGCATACAATGCTTCTGCCCAAACGACCATCCATGGATTTACAGAATGTTTAATCCGCTGTTGTGGGATTCCATATAGTATTGCTTCTGATCAAGGAACTCATTTCACAGCAGATTAAGTCCAGCAGTGGGTCCATGCTCATGGAATTCACTGGTCTTACCATGTTCTCTACCATCTAAAAGCAGTTGGTTTAATAGAACAGTGAGACTCAGTTATAGTGCTGGGTGGCAACATCTGATTATTTTTGCTAATATATTGGTTGGCTGAAAAGGTCTTATGGAAAAAAACGAGTGAACTTTTGGCCAATCCAATGTAAGAATAGTTGATTTTTGCATGTTGATCTTGTATCCTGTGAATCTCACTAAATTCTTAAGTCTAGTGGTTTTTTAGTAGAGTCCATAGAATTTTCTGTAAAAGTAATCATGTTACCTATGCAAAATGACAGTTTTACTTTTTTTCTAAAATGTATGGTTGTTATTTCTTTTTCTTTATGCACCGACTAGAATCTTGAATATGATACTGAATACAAGTGGTGAGAATAGTGAACAGTGAAAGTCGCTCAGCTGTGTCTGACTCTTTGCAACCCCAAGGACTATACAGTCCATGGGATTCTCCAGACCAGAATATTGGAGTGGGTAGCCTTTCCCTTCTCCAGGGGATCTTCCCAACCCAGGGATCAAACCCAGGTGTCCCACATTGCAGGCGGATTCTTTTACCAGCTGAGCCACCAGGGAAGCCTGGTGAGAGCAGACATTCCTATAATTCTTGGTACATTTCTATGTTTCAAATGATTCACATTTGAAATTAAATGTCAAATTCAAAGGACATTTAGAACATCACTTACATTCTAATTCCTGACAAAAATGCATAGTCTGAATAGAACCATGAAGAAACATCAGACATACATGATTGTGGAACATTCTACAAAAAACTATACTATAATCTTCAAAAGTGATGTTCTAAATTAAATGTCAAAATTAAAGGAAAAACACAATAGTAAAGGAAATGATGTTCTAAATTAAATAGTAAAGGAAGTGATATTCTAAATTAAATGTCAAAATTAAAGGAAAAACACAAGAATAGTACAAATAACTTTTCTCCCCCTTTGAGACTTGATGTCTCATCAGCTCTGAATACTTTAGTGTCTGATTCCTATCAAGTAGGGAATTCTCCTACACAACCACAATAGAGCCATCAGAATCTGGAAATTGATATTTGATATACTACTACCATATAACCCGCAGATCCTGCTCAAGTTTTGCCAGTTGTCCAAAAAATATTCCTCAGTGCAAAAGGATTCCTTTTTTTTTGTGCTACTGAGGTAGCACAGTGCAAAAGGGTCATGTGTAGCATTTATTCTCTTTCAATATGGAATTTGTCTTGGTCTTTTCTTGATTTTCATGATCTTGACACTTTGGAAGATTATAGGATAGTTTTTTGTAGAATGTTCTTCAATCGAGTATGTCTGATATTTCCTCATGATTCTATTTAGATTATGCATTGTTGTCAGGAATTACAACAGAAGTGATGTTCTAACTGCATTCTCGAGCCTGTATATTATTTTGATTTGTCCCATTAATGGTAATGTTAGTAACTTTCATCCTTTTTGGTGAGGTCTTCCAGATTTCTCCACTGTAAAATTATTCTTTTCCCTTTTGTAATTAATGAGTATTGTGTGGGAAAGTACTTTGAGAGTGTGGAAATATCCTACCCCTCATCAAATTTTCATTTGTTTTAGTATTCATCCGTGTTTTGTGGCTTAATTATTACTGATGGCTTCTAAATTGTGTTTTGTAAGTCCATCATTGCTTCTGCATTAATTAGTTGTCATTTTACTGAGAAAAGCTTTTTCTTCTTCCCTTCTATTTATTAATTATTACTATCAGAATGACTCACAGATTCCTGTTTTATTCAGTGGATTATAATCTTTTACTGTTATTATTTAGTTTGATGTTCAAATTACCACAGATTCAGCCAGTGGGAGCCCCTTCAAGCTCTTTTTTTTTTTCTAACTTTTTTTTATTTGGAATAGTTGCTTTAAAGCTCTCTTTTATGTCCTTTTGAAATGATGTCCCCATCATTTTTTGGAAATATAATTGACTCATGATATTATATTAGAGGTGTGCAGCATAGTGATCTTATATTTTTGTACACTGCAAAATGATCACCATGATAAGGCTAGTTGCCATCTGTTACCATACAAAGTTATTACAGTATTATTGACTACTCCCTACGCTGTTCATCACATCTGTGACTGATTTTATAAGTGACATGTCCCCATCATTATTTGAGCATTCCATCCTTTGTCTTGGCACAACCATATATTTCAGGTTCATCTTGTAGTTCCCTCCCCAGACCCTGAAACAACCATTTTCCCATGGAGCAATGGTTCTTTTCAGTGGAGAATTAGTATTTAGAAGCCATAGATCAGTGCTTTGGGGTATCACTATTCCTAGGTCCTCTCAGTGAACTGAGTTGGGGGAAAATGTGTGTATGTGTGTGTGTGCTAAATTGCTTCAGTTGTGTCTGACTCTTTGCAACCCGATGGACTGCAGCCCGCTAGGCTCCTCTGTCTATGGGATTCCCCAGGCAAGAATACTGGAGTGGGTTGTCTTGCCTCACCTCCAGGGGATCTTCCTGACCGAGGGATCTAACTGGTGTCTCATGTCTCCTGCATTGGCAGGCGGGTTCTTTACCACTAGAGCCACCTGGGAATATTTTTTGTGTATATATTTTACCCAGATACCTCTAATTCAAACCTAATGTTACAGGGTTCATTCTGATTTTCTTTTTTTCCACAGTTGAGACTTTTATCTGGCAGAAGAAACCTGGCTCCCTTTGTCCTCAACATATTTGTTTGACCAGTCCCACTTATATATAACCAATTTTCTGTTGCTGTTGCTGCCTCTCCCTCTCCTTGACCACAGATGCCGGCTTAAGCTCCAATGCTCCATGCCAGGCTCCCACCATGGTTTCCAAACATGGAATCAGAACCCTCTTTACCCTCTTCAGGCTCTAACATATTGCAATGAGCCACTGCTGCTACTCATTCTAGCTGGACTCCTACATTCCCCACCTAATGGCTTTTAGGCTGAATTATTCAGGAAGGAAGGAAGAAGAAAGGAAGGAAAGTAAGATAGGCAGGCTCATAATTATTTTTCAACGAAGGAGAAAAAAGCCTCCAATCATTTGGATTGCTGATTGTCATTCACAGGAATATTGATGGCTGCTCTTTTACTTGTGGCCAAAAGAAAATGAGGTTTTATTAAACTGGGTATGGTTAATCTGTGTCCATGATATTTTTAATGATTTACATAGTTATAGCCTAAAGAACTTGGAGAAGGCAATGACAACCCACTCCAGTACTCTTGCCTGGAAAATCCCATGGATGGAGGAGCCTGGTAGGCTGCAGTCCATGGGGTTGCTAAGAGTCAGACATGACTGAGCGACTTCACTTTCACTTTTCACTTTCATACATTGGAGAAGGAAATGGCAACCCACTCCAGTGCTCTTGCTTGGAGAATCCGAGGGACAGGGGAGTCTGATGGGCTGCCATCTATGGGGTCACACAGAGTCAGACACGACTGAAGCAACTTAGCAGCAGCAGCAGCAGTAGCCTAAAGAACTATGTTTCAGATAACCAGATATGAAAATTTAGGAGACAAAAAAAATAGAATAATTGGATCTAAGAGAGCTACCACTCAGTAGTATTCTTTCATATTTGACTAAGCTCTGAAGTACAGGCTTCTATTCTAGCTGAAGAATATGCCTCAGACACTTATAGATAAGCCATGCTCTGCAGCTTTTGTTACACTGAGTCAGTTGTAAGATGTGAGAATTATCTGAGATGGGAGATGTCAGATCTGGACCAATAATGGATGATAAATATTTCACACTAATTCAGGAAGGCAGCAGTGCCAAAGAGCATGGGCTCTGAACCCACACTGGGTTCCAATCTGCCGTCTCATATTTACCAGTAGTGGGAGCTTGCAAAAACTGCTCAGCCTCTTTAGGTCTCAACATCTTCATTTCTAAAATGGAAATTCTGTATCATAGGGTTGTTTAAGCAGATTAAGCAATGCCCTTAAAACAGTGTCTGGCACTAGAGGTAGATTTGCCTTGAAAACTAAAGACATTTAAGTTTCAGGGAATCTCACTTGCACAGGCTACCTCCATGGCCCTGCAATTAATTTTATATTTCTTTTTCTTAAAGAGAATCCCCAAATTGTATAAACTTCAGGCCTACTCAACTGGGTTTGCTCCTGTTTGGCACATAGTAAGTATTTGGTAAATGTTAGTTTTTATTACTTACATCTAATATTAAGAGTGGTCCTTTATGGTATTTTTATTTTTAATTTTGTGTATGTGTATTTTTTAGCTTTTAAGTTGCCCCAAGAGATTTAGCATGCACTTTGTAGAAAGATAAACTGTAAGATAACCCATAATGTAGGATATTTCTTTCATTCATCCATTAAAAAAATATTTATTGAGTGGCTACTATATCATAGGTGCTCACAGTCTTGTGGCCAAGACTGACAAGTACATATATAATGATAGTATGAATAGTAAGTACTATAATAAATGTATATACAGACACAAAGAGGGACAACAAACTCTAGAGTGAGTTCACAAAGTTGGGCTTTTGACTGAGATATTTTAGTGGATAAATATGAGATTTAAGGGTGGAGGATTAGATAGTCAAAGGACTTAATTCCTTCACTGAATAAATATTTATCAAGGATCTGTATTATGGCAGGTACTGTTCTAAATTCCAAAGATACAGTGATAAACGAGTAGGGGAAGAGCTAGGCTTTCGTGAAGCTTACACTCAAGTGGTGGGGGCACCAAGTAGGGTAATGACAGAGTGTTACACGGTGTATGAGTGTGTGTCCATTCTAAACTGAAAATGGTAAGAGAAGGTCTTTCCGAGGAGAACACATTTAAGGTGAGGACTGAATGACAAGAAGGAGTCAGACATGAAAAGATGGGGAGAGAGAGGGGCACTCAAATGCAAGAGTTGCTGGTAGCAAGACCTGGAATAGCCAAAACACTTTTGAAAAAGAAAACAAAGTTAGAGGACTCACACAACCTGATTTAGAGATTTACTATAGGGACTTCCTGGTGGTCCAGGGGTTAAGAATCCACCTTGCAATGCAGGGTACTCAGGTTCAAGCCTTGGTTTGGGAACTAAGATCCCACATACTGTGGAGCAACTAAGCCTGTGCACCACAGCTAGAGAAGCCTGGGCAACACAACCAGAGAGTCTGTGAGCCACAGCGAAAGACCTCACATGATGCAGGATTTACAACTCATGCCTTGCACCACATAAAAAAGTCAGCTTGAAATGGATGATGGACCCAATTATGAAACCCAAAATTATAAAACTTCTATGAGAGAATATAACTGAAAGTCTTTGTAATTTTGGGTTAAGCAGAGATTTCTTATCTAGGGCACAAATACCATAAAACATTAAAAAGTTGATAAATTTGGACTTCATCAAAATTAAAAACTTCTGTCTTCCAAACGATGCTGTTTAAAATATGAAAAGCACAGCCACGGATGGGGAGAAAATATATGAAAAACATATACCTGATAGAGATTGCTATCCAGAATACAAAAAAACTCTCACAACTCAGAAGAAAACAATCTAATTTTTTAAATGGGTAAAAGGTTTGAATAGACATTTCACCCAACAAATATATAAAAAGATGCTGAACATCATTAGACATTATGGAAATGCAACTTAAACCACTGTGTCATATTACCATATACCCATTAGAATGGCTAAAATTAAAAACAGATAATACAAAATGCTGGGGAGGGTGAGGAGCCTCTGGAACTCTCATACACTGCTGACAGGAGTGTAAAATGACGTACTCCCATTGGAAAACAGTTTGACAGTTTCTTATGTTCCACATACACTTACCATATAACCCAGAAATCCCACTTCTGGTTATTTACCCAAGAAGAATAAATATATATGCCTACATAAGACTTATACATGAATGCCTGTAGCAGCTTTATTACAATAGCTCAAAACTGGAAATTACCTAAATGGCTATCAACTAGTGAATATATATATAAATTATAGTACATCTCTATAATGAAATACTACTCAGCAACAAAAAGGAATAATACATGCAACAACATGGATGAATCTCACAAGCATTTCGTGAAGGGAAAGCAGACAGACACAAAACCCTACATACTGCATGATATCATTTAGTGGCATTCTGGAAAAGACAAAACCATAGGGACAAGAATCAACTCAGTGGTTGCTTGAGGCTGTGGTGGTGGTGATAGAGGGGTATGACTAGAGAGGGGCATAAAAGAAGATGCTGAGGTCATAGAACTGCACATATCTCAACTGCAATGATTCTATTGCTATACACATCACCAAAACTCAGCACATTTAAAAATGGTGAACTTTGTTGTACGTAAATTCCTTACTAGGTCTGAATTAAAAAATAATCACCTATAGGAATAAGTGCTGGAGAAGGTGATGGCACCCCACTCCAGTACTCTTGTCTGGAAAATCCCATGGATGGAGGAGCCTGGTGGGCTGCAGTCCATGGGGTCGCGAAGAGTTGGATATGACTGAGCGACTTCCGTTTCACTTTTCACTTTCATGCATTGGAGAAGGAAATGGCAACCCACTCCAGTGTTCTTGCCTGGAGAATCCCAGGGACGGGGGAGCCTGGTGGGCTGCCATCTATGGGGTCACACAGAGTCGGACACGACTGAAGTGACTTAGCAGCAGTAGCAGCAGCAGGAATAAGTGCAGTTTTAAAATGTGTCCACAAATTCTACACCTGATCTTAGTCAGAAGGCTGAGAATTGATTATCTACAAATTCTTTGACACGCCTCATTTCAAAAGGTAGAGCCTAATTCTACTTTCCTTTAGTATAGTCTGCACTGACTTAATGACACACTGCTAAGAAACAAATGATGGCAGAGTGACAGTGTGTGACTTCTTTTGCCAACAACCATTTAGGTGAGACGTCTTGGAGTTAGATGCTTGAACCCCAATCCTTGGGTCAAAAGGGGTTGCAGCCCTGGCCAACTTCTTGTCTGCAACCTCATGAGAAATCCTGAGCCAAAAGCAACTAGCTAAGCCAGTTCTGAATTCCCGATCCACAGAAACTGAGATAATAAATATTTGTTGTTTTAAGCCAGTAAATCTGGGGTAATTTGTTACACAATTGTAAATAGATTATTGAGATGAGAGGAGTAATCTGAGGTAAAGTTGGAGAGGTAGATAGAGACAAGATCTTTTAAAAACATAATAGGCATTGTGACAACTTCAGATTTGATTCTAAGTCTAATGGTAAGCCACTGGTGTTTTTATTCGGAAGACTATGAATCACAATTTCAGAACTGTGATTACAAATCACAAAGAATACAAATCACAATACCAATACCAATTTCACTTTCAGTAATCATTTCATTATGAAGTGGTCAAGAATGAAGGCAGGGAGACTGTTAGGGGGTCATTTTGGTAGCACAGGTAAGAGATGATGGTGGCTGAGCCTAGGGTGGTGACAGTGGAGATGGGTGTATAGAGTGAAGGAAGCAGAGGAATCAAAGATGACCCTAACCTCCCTGGCAGTCCAGTGGTTAAGACTTCACACTCTCAGTGCAGGGGGCACGGGTTTGATGCCTGGATGGGGAACTGAAATCCCACATGCAGTGCAGTGCAGCCAAAAAAGTTTTAAAAATAAAATGAGCCTACAGGTTTTTTTTTGTCTGAATAGTTGAAATGATGATAACTGCAAAAAGGGGTATATTGGGAGAGGTGATGAATGAAATCAAGAACTAAAGGAGTATATAAGCATAACGTATTTGAGAAACTGCAAATAGGTCAGTATGGTTGGAGTTTATGGTGATTGGATAGGAAGAGAGAGTGATTAGAAAGTAGGCTGAAAAGACAGGCATGAAAAAAAGGCCCTCTTTATCACCATAAAATGTCTGGTCTTTATCCAGTTAGTCACTGGGAGTCACTAAAAGATTTTTAAGTAAGAGAATGATTGATCAAATCTACACATTAGAGAGATTACCAGCTGCAGCCATATAGAGTTTGGATTGAAGATGAGAGATAATGAAAAGCCGAGGACATTATGAGTAACTTTCTGATTTTTAGGAGGCAGCAGAGTACAGCAGAAAGAACACAAATGACTTTGGAATCAGAGGGACCCAAGTTCAAATCTTGGCATAGCAAGTTACCATCTGCTACAGCTTGAACTGTGTCCCCCTCCAAATTCATATGTCAAAGTCTTAACCTCCAGTACCTCAGAGGTGACCTTTTTGGTCAATAAAGTCATTGTAGATGTAATTAGTTAAGATAAGTTCATACTGGAGTAACGCAGTCTCCTAATTCAATACGACTGGTATCCTTAAAAAAAAGGGGAAATTTGGTCACAGACATGCCATCTAAACATGGAAGCATAGATCTACAGGTCAAGGAATGCCAAAAACTACCAGCAAACCACTAGAAGATAGGGGAGAGGCATGGAACAGACTCTGCCTCATAGTCCTCGGAAGGAACCAACTCGGCCAACACCCCGATTTTAGACTTTTAGCCTTCAGACCTGTGAGAGAATATATTTCTGTCAGGCCACTCAGTTTGTGGTACTTTGTTATGGCAGCCCTAGTAAACTAATACACCATCTGTGTGACTTAGGCAAATTGTTTTATTTTGCTAATCCCCAGTATCCTAATCTGTAAAATGGGGGCAATTGTATCTACCTGATAAAATGGTCACAGAGATTAAATGATATGGGGTTTGTAGAACACCTGGCACTGCATAAATACTATTTTACATCTGTGAGACACTAATGCTATCTGCCGGCAATGCAGGAGACCTTGGTTTGATTCCTGGGAAGATCCCCTGGAGAAGGAATAGGCTACCCACTCTAGTATTCTTGGGCTTCTCTGGTGGCTCAGATGGTAAAGAATCTGCCTGCAATGCAGGAGACCTGGGTTCAATCACTGGGCTGGAAAGATCCCCTGGAGAAGGGCATAAAAACCCATTCTAGTACTCTTGCCTAGAGAATCCCCATGGACTGAGGTGTCTGGCAGGCTACAGTCCACAGGGTCACAAAGAGTTGGACATGATCGAGCAGCTAAGCTTTCTTTCAATGCTACCCATTGGGCATCCCTGGTGGCTCAGTGGTAAAGAGTCCACCTGCAGTGCAGGAGATACAGAGACACAAGTTTTATCCCTGGATGGGGAAGATCCCCTGGAGAAGGCAATGGCACCCCACTCCAGTACTCTCGCCTGGAAAATCCCATGGATGGAGGAGCCTGGTGGGCTGCCGTCTATGGGGTCGCGAAGAGCCGGACACGACTAAGCGACTTCACTTTCACTTTTCACTTTTCACTTTCATGCATTGGAGAAGGAAATGGCAACCCACTCCAGTGTTCTTGCCTGGAGAATCCCAGGGATGGGGGAGCCTGGTGGGCTGCCGTCTATGGGGCTGCAGAGTTGGACACAACTGAAGCGACTTAGCAGCAGCAGCAGCAGCAGCAGGGGAAGATCCCCTGGAGAAAGAAATGGCAACCCACTCCAGTATCGTCACCTGGGAAAACCCATGGACAGAGAAGTCTGGTAGGCTACAGTTCTTGGGGTTGCAGAGTTGGACATGACTGAGTGACTGAACAACAACAATGCTATCCAAGGAAAATGGGACATTTCTGGACATTTTGGGAAAGACTGACTACAACTATAAGGGTCATGTGCAATACAACCTAAAAGGAACAGGTTGGAGAAAATGATCTTAGAATCCCTATTTCCTGTTGGACTCCTTAGACAGGAGCCCTGGGATTGTCTTGCATTCTGTGAAAATGTAGCTTCTTTGGGAACAGAACACTAGTACAAGAACCAAAAACACCCTCAAAGGCAGGAAGGTTGAGGTTATCTAACATCCTATGCTGTGTAACGTTGGGAAGGAAAGAAGTGAACAAACCTGGAGAAGAATGGGCCAGATGCCTTAAGCCTCCAGGTTTCCCAGCTCACTTCCTTAGGTAAAAGATTTAGGCTGGGGGTTGTCCTCTTCTCAGCTCCATAAGGGAAACCTAACAGAGGCCTCACCAGTCTCTGGAACGCCTAGTCCTTTCAAGCAGGGAGTCTCTTGCCAAAGCAAACAATCCCAGCTCTACGATTGTGCTCTGGCTGGGGTAGGGGAGAACAAAGATCCCTTTCTTTGCTTCCCCAACTCTATGGCTCCAGCCAAAGGCACTGTTTACACAGTCTTCCCTGGTGAAGAATTTGTTCCGTTTCTCTCTAGGTTACAGTTGGAAAAGATTGACTCCCTCCTTGCCTGATCCTTTTCCCTAGACCCCTGGACAAGAAAGGTGTCCGATACCTGAAGCCTTCCACCCTCAGAAAAGATGTCAGCCCACAGGAGTAACTCCAGGCCCTTTTGTGACATGACAGAGAACCTTACAGTTTTGGTGGCAGAAAGCCTGTCTGGCTGGGAAAGGGAGGCTGGCTGGAGCAATCAAGAGCCTAACTTGTCTCCATTCCAATTCTGTTTATCCTCTCTCAGTCCCCAGGGATTCCTAGGCTTTCCCAGGTCCATATCTAGGAGTGAATCAAATAGACAAAATCCAGGGCAGACTTGGGTTCTTTCTTTAAAAGGATATTAAGGTGGGTAGGATGAAAACAGAGTTTTCTTAGCAAGAAAAGTTTTCTGTGGTCTTTAGTTTACTAACTCCAGCAGCACATATGTTTCCCTCCAGCTCCCAAAACAAAAGCAAGAAGGAGAAAAGGAAGCCCTAGAGTGGTGGAGTCTAATTTTAGCCCTGGCAGAGAGTCCTAGTGTTAAATTACTCCTGGTAAATTGGTAACTAAGAAACAGAAGAGATAAAGACAATTTACAAGATCTAGGTCTCCAGCAAGAATTTTTTTTTTTTTTTTAATTTGGCTGTCCTGGGTCTTAGGTGTGGTATGAAGGATCTTCGATCTTTAGTTACAGCAATGTAAACTCCTAGTCTTGGCAAGTGAGATCTAGTTCTCTGATCAGGGAAACCCAGGTCCGCTGCATTGAGGATGCAGAGTTGTACCCACTGGACCACCAGGGAAATTTCCTCCAGCAAGAATTTTAAAATCTAATTTCATTTATTTCTATGTCATCTCTAGGAGGCACATCTCAAGAAAATGTGCCTCTCATTTCACAAAAGGGAAGGAATTGAAGCACGAGAAGAATTAACCAAAAGTGAGTTGAACCCAGAATTGTGAGACTTTCAATCTGGTCAACTCCATAGGCTAAACTGCTTTTGAAAATTTTATGAGTTTTTGCATTGTACAGATTTTACCTGAGCTAAATCCCCACTGACTATCCTCCTGTTGTTAAGGGAGTTATGGGCTAGGTGTTTGTTACCCTTTGCAGCTATGTTTTGGAAACTCAAAAGTCCTTGCTCCACATATTGGAAGAAGTGGATCGAAAAGCCTTAGGGGTGCAATGGGCATGGAAATCTGTTAGGCACAGATATCATCCCACAACATACATATAAACACCGCCCCTCCAACTACCCTTCCCAGCAAGATCTACAGAGTTGGTTTCTCTAAAAGCAGCAATGTAGTTCCTGGAAGGTTCTAATCCACAATAGTTAAAAAAATATCTATCTTGGGGCAAGAGCTAAGCCAACCAGCTAAACTGAGCCTACTCAGGCCAGGAAATTACCAGCAGTGGATAAAATGAACACAAGGGTAAGCAAATGCTAACTATCTGCAAGGTAACCACAGAGATGATAATTAGAAGAAAAACAGATCAATCTCCTTCACTGAGAAATCTAAACAACTGTCCAGATTCGTCTTCCCCTCTCCTTCAATGATATCCTGGCCCCCACACCTTGTGGTGTGGCATAATGCAAGGAGCTCTGGTCATGGGTTTCTGTTCTATCAGTTTCCACCCAGGTGACCTCTAGAACAAAGGCATGATTCTTGAATCTGAGTCTTAGTTTTCTCAGTTGTTAAAACCAGAAAAAAAAAACCTACCTCACACAAATGAAATAGCTATAGTAAAAATAGCCATAGGCATACAATTTTTGCTTATATGTCTTTCCTGGAGTTCCTTGGTGGTCCAGTGATTAGACTTCATGCTTCCACTGAAGGGGGCACAGATTTGATCCCTGGTCAGGGAACTAAGATCCTGCATGCCATGTGGTCTTGCCAAAAAATAAATAAATAGGCAAATAAGTAAGTAAATAAAATTAAAAGATTTTTCCTTGTTTTGCCTTCTTGAGCTAGGTTAGAGTCAATGAAGTTAGGAGGCAGAGAGTCAGATAAGTCAGCCTAAGAATTCCTTTCATCACAAGATTCAGATGAAACTTCACTCCTTTTGCAGACTGGAAAATTGCACTCGTGTTCCCTTTCTATTGCTACATGACAAACTATATAAACTCAGTGGTTTAAAACAAATTCCATTTATTATCTTACTTTCTGTAGATTATAAAATCCAGGCAGGTTTGATTACATTTCCTGTTTGTGTGCGCTCAGTCGTGTCCGACTCTTTGCAACCTCACAGACTGTAGTCCACCAGGCTCCTCTGTCGATGGAATTTTCCAGGCAACAACACTGGAGCAAGTTGCCTTTTCCTCCTCCAGGGGATCTTCCCAACCCAAGGATCGAATCTGCATCTCCTGTGTCTCCTGCACTGGCAGGCGGGTTCTTTATCACTGCGCTACCTGGGAAGCACACGTTTCCTGTTTAGTGTCTCACAAATCCCAAGTCAAGTTGAGGAAGGTGTTGACTGCGTTGGGCTCTTATCTAGAGGTTGTAAAGAAGAATCCACTTCCCAGGCTTATTCAGGCTGTTGGCAGAATTCAGTTCCTTGCAGTTGTTGGACTGAGGTCCCATTTCCTTGCTGGGTGTTGGTTAAGGGGTCAATTTCAGATGTAAGAAGCCACTTACGTATGGTCCCCTCCAGCTTCAAAGCCAATAACAGTGTATCAAATCCTTTCTTCAAATCTGATGTCTCTTTCTGCCACTAGTCTGGGAAAGCTCTTCGTTTTTAAGGGCCACTGATTAGTTCAGGCCCATGCAGGTAATCTCCCTATCTGAGTCAGCTGTTCCATATATAACATTACCATAGCTTTCCTTTCACCTCTGCGGCCGCAGCCTCCTGAGTATGCTCAGGCTTCAGAACAGGCTTGCCTCCAGTGTCCTCTGCTGTGGCAAAAAGAAGGGGTTGGACCCCAAAGAGGATAACAAAATTGCCAATGCCGACTCCTGCCAACTCAGCAGATCCAGAAGCTGATCAAAGATGGGCTGATCACCTGGAAGCCTGTGACTGTCCATTCATGGGCTTGATGCCAGAAAAACACTTTGGCTTGCTGGAAAGGCAGGCATATGGGCATAGGTAAGCGAAAGGGTATTGCCAATGCTTGAATGCCCAAGAAGGTAACCTGGATGAAGAGGATAAGAATTCTGCGCTGACTGCTCAGACAATACTGTGAATCTAAGAAGATTGACCGCCACATGTATCACAGCCTGTACCTGAAGGTGAAGGGCAACGTGTTCAAAAACAAGCAGATTCTCATGGAACATATCCACAAGCTGAAGGCAGACAAGACTTGCAAGAAGCCTCTGGCAGAACAGGCTGAGGCCTGCAGGTCTAAGACCAAGGAAACCCACAAGCGTGGTGAAGAGCGGCTTCAGGCCAAGGAGGAAATCATTAAGACTCTGTCCAAGAAGGAAGAGACCAAGAAATAAAGTTCCCTGCCTCTTCTCTGTACACAGTGGCTTTGGCAACTGCATAGATCACTCATTCAATAAAAAACAAGCCTACCTCTCTGCTTCCAGAGTCTCTGGCTGCCTGGTGGGTCTTCACTGTGCACTGGACTGGAACTGAGGACTGGGATACAGGCCCTTCTCTGGGTTCCTGCTTTGTTGCTTCCTTGACTCTTAGCCTCTGGTCAGGCTCATGCCCCCTCCATCCATGGAGTGTGGGGCCTACTGTGAAGTGAGGAGAGGAATGACTTCTATCCAACTTTCAGATACTGTGCTTCCAAACTGCCCTTTACAACAGAGTATGAGTGGCATCTCAGACACGCTCTCAGATGTTGGTTGTTATTCAGTTGGGAGTTGTCACATTATTTTAAAACAACAGAATATAGTATGCTTGCACTCCTTAACTGCACTGAGGTTCAAGGTTGCAGTCTGCTGCCTTAGAACTCCAGGACAGTGGGGACTGAACCACCACCACTCCAGAAGGTACGATTGACCTGAACTGCTGACTGCTGCCAGAGCTGTCTTTAAACAGCCTTATTGAGACAGAACTGAAGCCATTATTTGGAGTACCCCTATTTTTATTTCTAAACCTATTTTTCTCTCCTGTCCTTATCAGTACTGTTTCCTGTTTTGTTTTTCAGTTTATAACCATAAAAAATGGTCCAAAGGAAAAAAATCTTTCTTGGCAAGAGTTGGAATAAGGCACATAACATACACACTTGTCATAGCCATTTTAAGTTGACTTTATACTCTTTTTGCAAATGAGAAGTAGGTTTTATCTTGCCTCTTATCTGGTAGTAATAACCAATAAATTTTTCAATAATTTTCTCTACAAGCCAAGTTAAAAAAAACAACAAACATTACCACAGGTGCAATAGCTAATCAAATTCACAGGTTCTGGGGATTAGAGTATTCTTAGGAGGTCATTTAAGAAATTCTGCCTGCCACAGCACTTATTCAAAAGATGAAAGGAAATTCTTTGGGGATGCGGGGGAGAAGGAAGTGGGAATAAACTCTCTCTGAGTAACATACTAATAGGAGAAGCCAAGCATTTGCGAAGAGAGTCCTGACCTCATCCATGGTGTCCTACCTGTTGTATCTTCTGCCACCTCTAGAGTGGCTACTTTGGTCACAATGTCCTATCACAGTGTCTTGAGGTAAATGGTCAATAACGGACATTTTAAGGAATGCTTGGGCACTAAAAAACTCTTGCCATGCTTTAGTTTTTCCTTATCAAATGGTGTCAACTCCGAGCCCTCCAAGAACTTGTCCTAAGAATACATGTTGGAAAGTGCATCTTTTTAGATATGGCTCAACTAAGAGAGAATTTCATTGCTCAAAACTTGGAGGACTGGGATAATACCCCAGTGCTCCTCTTACATATGCTACTTCAGGATTCAAGGTGGATATTCATCCCTTCACCTCACTTCTCTTCAGTGAAGGTTAGGACACAGAGCAGCCTCTATGTTCCTGTGTACCAACTTCGGCTAAACACCAGGGTTGTTTCTGAGCTCCTTTTTCATCCTGGTGACCTAAGAAGATCTCAAACTAATAAATCCATCCTGGAAGGGAAGCTGGAACAGGGTTTCTCATTATTAATATTTAGCATGCAGATGGTTTTCAAAGAACATCATTTTCTAATTAGGATGACACTTTTGCCTAGTACTGAAGAAACACAACTGATGATTGGGGAAACTGAAATGTAAGAAGAGGGGACCAACTATATGGGAAAAGAATATAAAAAAGTGGATATATGTATGTGTATAACTGATTCACTTTACTGTACACCTGAAACTAACATAACATTATGAATCAACTAGACTCTAATAAAAATTTAAGAAAAAGAGGGAAACCAAGACTTGCTGCCTTCAGCATCTCTGGGGTTTTTTTCCTCCAGATGCTTTATGGCCAGACTTGCCAACCACAAGGGGGAGAAACTGTATAAAATGCCTGTAACAGGCTCTGAGTTTCATGGAGAATGAGAAAATTATAATCAATATACATTGATCTTTCAAGTCACCATCCTTTCCAAATACCCAAGGTCACCTTTGTGTACATGCACTTAATTCTTTGGATGATAATTATTATCCAGATTTAATAGATGTGGAGAAACTGAGGTCCTAGAGTTATTTATTGTGATCTGACCTACCATCACAGTGGCCCAGGGCGGAAGAAAGATTACAATAACATCTAATTTCAAATCATGCAATCTTTTTGAAATTACAAGGACAAACAGAAAGCTTTCATTGCATGCTATCAAAACTGGAAAGATCTTCAGAAAAGTTGCTCTTGGACCCTGTCTCTACTAAAACAAAGCACTCCTCCACCCCAAATTGTTGGCAACTTGGGTTGCCAATAGATACCTCTTGGGACCTGAAACTAAGAGGATCCTGGTTGCCTCGAGTCCTTCTGAAGAAATTTGCTTCCAAGCATCTTGCAGCACCATCTCATCATTCACCTCAGAGAGAACAAGAACACGTGGGCCACCAGATGTGCTCTCTCCAAGCACCTGAGGTGTTAAGGAGTCAGTTTCAATCCCAAAGAAAGGGCCAAGGAGAAAAATAAAACAGATGATTCTGATCTGATGATTTGGTAACAGAACTGGCAAGAGAAACCCTTACCAGAGGTTCAAACTTAAGTGAACAAAACAAAGAGGGCACTATTCATCATCCCCAAATATGTACATACCCTTACCTACTTACGGCTGGAGGAGCTATTCTTGCGAGGTCCGCCTAGAGCCCCAAAGTGCAGTAGGGTATAGTTTTTTGGAATAGTATGGCAATCTAGAAGCAAATTGAGGATACGATCCCATTCAATCCTTGATGACAATAGCAAAAGGGCAGGGTGAATAATTTGAGGTGACCTCCTTCCTAAGCATCAGTTTACCGTGGGGTCAAGCATCTGCTCTAGGCTTTAACTACTGATTGAACCAAAAGAAAAACTGTAATGATCATCGACATTATCACGAAAGGACTTTTATACTCAATTTCAAGCATATGTAAGGATAAGTCTTACTTGAAGTTTAACCTTTTTCTTCAAAAAAGATTAAAAAAAATTCAGCTTTAGCTGTGCTGGATCTTCGTCGCTCTGCTTGGGCTTTCTCTAGCTGCGGTGCTCAGGCTTCTCATGGCAATCGCTTCTCGTTGAGGAGCACAGGCTCTAGGCACATGGGCTCACTGGTTGTGGGCTCCGTTGCACTGCAAACTATGGAATCTTCCTCAGACCAGGGATGGAACCCATGTCCCCTGCGGTAGCAAATTCTTAGCCACTGCGCCATTAGGGCAGTTCTAAAGTTTAGCCCTTTAAAAAAACTTTTAAATTTATTTTTGGTTACACTGGGTCTTCATTGCTGCCCGTGGGCTTTCTCTAGTGTGGTGAGCGGGGGCTTCTGATTGCAGTGGCTTCTCTTGTTGCAGAGCATGGGCTTCAGCAGTCGCAGCCTGTGGGCTCAGGGGTTGTGGCACACAGGCTTAGTTGCTCCAAGGCATGTCAGATTCCTGGACCAGGGATGGAACCCGTGTCCCCTGCACTGGTAGGTGGATTCTTAACAACTGGACCACCAGCAAAGACCCTAAAATTCAGCCATTAGAAAATAATAAATCCTTTACCTTTATACTAACCCCTGTCCAAAAGTCCCTCTTGAGGCATTTGTAAGGAAAAAGGTTTATCATTGCTTATTCTGCTTTTTGGCTTGCTTGAGAAAACAGCAGTCACCAGCAACACTGGAAGAGAACTAGACCAACAGTGCAGTAGTCTTAACCCTGGACTACAACACATGAGCCTTGCTCCCACTCAAGCTCTGCTAATAAATGTTCCTGGGAGAATCCTTTGATATCTCAAAGTCTGTTCCCTCACTTGTGAAGTGAGGTGGCTGGTTGAGACAATTAAATAGAAAATTTGACTAAGATACTGCTGAGATGTGTCATGCCAAGATACTTCTAAGGATACGAGTCTGACAGAGTCCCTGCCTCAAGAAACTAACAATCTAACTTAGAAGGTAAGGCAGACATTTGTGCAAACATGTACACAAGCCCACATTTATCATACACAGCATTACAAAGGACGCAGCGTGCTTTATAGTCCTTTATATGGACTAATGGTTGTTTGACTGAAAGCAGAGGGAAACCAGAGGAAAGCTTCATGGAAGAAGAGGTAGCATTTAAAGTAAATCTTTCAGGATAATAAGCAGAGTTTGAAAAAAAGAGGAAAGTGACTAAAGATTCAGGCAAAGAAAACAGATGGACAAAGTGCAAGGCCTGCAGATATGTAAGGACAAGAAAGCAGCAAAGTGTTTGAAAAATGACAAACAGTCCACTTTGGGTAGAGTGTAATGGGAACAAGACATAAAGCTGAGAAAGTTGAATCAGACTATTTTTGAATTGGTCAATGGCAGAACCAGTCCTGCATTTACGGATTAACCTGGCAGTGGTGGGCAGAAGTAAATGCCAGAGGGTAGAGATGGCAGGCAGAAGGCCAATGAAGAGGTTACTGCAATAGACCAGTGGGTGGCAATAGGAGCCAGGGCAGTGGCAGCGGAAACAGACAGCCACTTTAGTCAAAATTTTAAACCAGCACTCTATGTTGCATCTGTCCCAATTCTCCATGGTAACAGGCCATCCCAAGTGAAAATTATGAAAAAGGAGCACTAATTTGAATAAAGCTTTTCCAACATAGAGAATGAAAAATAAGTGCGCCCAGACCCATGCTGAGTTTAAAACCATCACTAACCTCTGGCCTTATACTTTCACCAAGGCATACAGCCAATTGTGGAAAAGAAATACACACAGGAGACTCAAGAAACATCTTATTAATACAGTA
Organism: Capricornis sumatraensis; assembly: GCF_032405125.1. NCBI lineage: Eukaryota > Metazoa > Chordata > Mammalia > Artiodactyla > Bovidae > Capricornis > Capricornis sumatraensis. The sequence goes on along the minus strand of NC_091072.1, from coordinate 71,183,918 downwards.
TTTATTTGTCTTCCTTCTGTCAGGCCCTGAGCCAACCACCTTCCCCAGGTTGCCTGGGGAGGTACAGAAAAAGAAACACACAGGGCAGACAAGACACGGGAGAAGAACTATGGGAGGTGGAAACGGCTCCTTCACATGGCGAAGAGGATGAGAAAGGCCACCATCAGGCAAAAGAGCCCCATGGCCTCCGAGAGGGCAAAGCCCAGAATGGCGTAGGAGAAGAGCTGCTGCTTCAGAGAAGGGTTCCTGGGAGGGGAAGAGAAAAGACTGAATTTCTAGTCCATATAAACAAAAAGACAAACATTAAAGGAGGGCTCAGGGAGAATCCATCTCAAGCTAACATTTCAGGTAACGAGTCTCTCCGGGTGACACCATCATGCCCCATTTCTTGCTCTGACACAGAAAGGTCTCTACAGAGATGAATGCGGGAGGAGACAATCCAAAATTCTGCAACACAGCCCAGGTACAAACATTACCTCCTCTACTGTATCACATCTTCCCTGGGGCTGGACACTTAACTATCCAGGGGTCAACCAGCATGGAGACGCCTCTGGGTGGCAGGGTCTATCAGAGCAGCGTTTCCAAACTTTAAGCTGTAGAACCCCATAATACAAAACCGTTAAAGTGTAATGGAGTGGCAGAGTTGGAAGTCTTGTTTGACTGGTCTCCTCTTCATTCTCTAAGAGTCTCTGGGGTGTACCCTCAGAACCTTAGGGCTTTATGTAACACAATTAGAAAAACACTATTCTAGTGGACAAGGACATCAGAGGGACAAATAACTTCTCTTATTTCAAAATAGTCAAAAGATTTTGGGCTACAAACCACCTTGCGGGGGGTGCATTTAGACAATATGAGTCAAAATGGGATAAAGGACTCCTAATTCTGAAAATCAATATATAATTTCTATTTCCCTTCCTGTCGCCTCCGGAAGACTTGATGGATAAGGTAAAGCAACACTAGCTTTTAACAGAAGTGTGGACATAGAAGTTTCTTATTTCACACAAATCCTAAGAAATAAACTTATTTCCCCAAAGACATTGAGAGAACTTGCAGGTCTCTAAAGGATTAATTTAGTTCTAACAATGAGTTGCCCAGAGTTGTTGGGGACCAAATAGTCTCAAGTGTCAGGGAGCACTGGGGCTGGATGCAGAAGTTTTCCCAGGAGCGATGAGGGAATTCCCGGGGATGGGGAAAAACAGCAGCGAAGCTGCTATGCTGACTGAGGCTTTAGACTGGGGGGTGGACATGGCAAACTTTTTCTGTAAAGGGCTAGAGAGCAAATATTTTAGGCTCTGTGGGTCACATACAACCTGTTACCTTTTTTATTTTCATGACCCTTTAAAAATATAAAACCCTTCTTAGTTCAGCTATACAAAACCAGGCTGGCCCAATACAAACCTCCTGCCTTAGTTTGCTGACTCCTACTCTATACCAAAGCTGTCCAATAGAACTTTGCAAAATGGTAGCCACGAGTCACATGTGGCTAATGAACTACAATGAAAGTACACAGAACTTAAGTCAGTGTACTTTTAGTTAAAACTCACATTTGAATAGCACTACGTGGTTAGTGGCTACTGTATAGGATACTGCAGCTCCAGAACCCCAAATATTTCTGCCCAGACCTGTGGAAGCACATCAGAGAGCCAGTGGAGGGCCCATCTTACCTGGCATAACCAATGATGAGACTCCCAAACACGGTCCCAATTCCAGCTCCAGAGCCAGCCACCCCTACTGTGGCAGCCCCAGCTCCAATGAACTTGGCTGCTGTGTCAATGTCCCTTGAAACGGCACTGGTTTGGAAACTGCGGCTAGGAGTCAGTGAGGTGGTCAGGGGACGGGGGACTACTGCCAAGCTGCTGTGGCTCTGTGAAGAAGCAGCAGATAGAAAGTTTTTAGGAAACCCTTTTTTTTTTTGCTTTGGAAAACTTCTGTACCATTTAATCCCTTTATGCTATCAAATCCCATCGTTTCTCCTCCAAACAGAAAATCTTTTAACTCCCCCAGGAAACTCTACTGCCAAGCAGAATGCTTAAATGAAAGAGGTGGATGTCAAATATCTTCAGGACTCAGGGTACAGTCTAGAAATGGAAGACTACAGCCCTAGCCTGTTCCTGATGCCTTGAGGAGATCATCTTCCTGGGCTACGTGCTCCCGACTCAAGTCAGTGCACTAGATCAAGTAAGATGGGAGTAATAAGCAGCACACAGGGGCATGTGCTGCCAGCGGCAAGAGCTGGAACATTAGGGACTATATCACATCGTATATGTATCAGGAGTCCTCAGCACTCCCCCTACTGGTTCATCAGGTAACCCTCCCTTCCCCTCCCCGTCCCCACCCTCTCCCCTCCCCACAGGTCCAGTTCCACTCATCAGGTACCTCATCTGTCAGTGTCTCCGGTCGTCTTACCACCACTGCAGACAGTGATCGGCTCAATAGTGTAGAGGTTCTCCTGATCTAGCCGGAATAATACAAGGTCAAGAAAGGCTGTAGAGAGTTTTAGAACTACTGCAATTTATTACTGAGATACCCCATCTATTCACTAGAACTTAAATTGGAACCTCGAAAAAGAATCTGGAATCATTCATTTAAAGCATTTACTTCACTCAATAAGAAATCTACACATATACTGGTAATGGCCAGCTCATTAGAATGAAGTGAATGACTGGAACATCCTTCCCTGAACACACTGTTCTGGAAAATAGGCATGAACACCAATGCTGAAAATGTACCCCCTCCTGGAAGCCTTTTCTAACTCCAAGCCAGCGTCTCCAAAATAGACAACACGGTGGTTAACAGCCAGGGTTTTAGTCATATATAACTAGATTCAAATCCTAGGTCTATCTGAGTTGTGTGATCTTAGGACAAACCATGTAAATCTTTTTAAGCCTGCTTTCTCATCTATCAAATGGGAATAACATATCTCAGGGTTGTAATTACTCAGAGGAGTAAAGAAGATTATGTACATAAACCGGTAGACTCAATGCCAGGCATAGCAAGTGCTCAATAAATAATACCAACTAACAGCATCACTCCTTTTCACTTATGAGTGAATGAACCGACTGACTCCATTATCTAATACTCTTCCATTTCTTCCATCTTGTTGCTTTTGAATCAAATATTTTTCCTATGTGTATTTCAGCTTCCCACCCAAATTTAAGCTTCCAGAGGAACTCCTAGCTATAGCTCTCTGACACTCAGGACAAGATCCTGTACACAGTGCACACTCAATCTGACTCAGGCAATTTATTTCATGTTTACCATTTCTGGTGGGGCTCCAGTTTACAAGGACACAGTGTTTCTGGATAGGAATAACCTGATCTTAGCCTAGATGCTCATTTATGCTCTTCTGTTATGATTGCATGAGAAAAATCAACTGGCCTTCATGGGACACAAGGCAAGGAACGCCTAGGAAGCATTCAATCTCTCATCAGGCTAGCAAAGCAAAGGGCCCAACTGTGAAGCATAAGGTCTGAGAAGGAAAAGAAATAATGCCTCTCCTTAAAAACTTTCTTGGGAAAGGTGGGTACTCACCAAGGAGGGGGTGGAGACGAACTTGGCGCAAGTGTACATTTTCAGGGGATGAAGGGCTGCGGCAGGAGAGCTGCAATTACAGAAGCAGCAGTGTAAATGTTTTTCTTGCTCATCAAAAGACAGCTGTATTAGCAGGTACTCTGGAAAACTTAAATGGCTCAGAAAGCAGTGACTGACCTCAAGTCTTAGAGATGGAACGAGAACCCTGAAGTCAGAATTTCCTCCACACAGCTTCCAAGATTTCCTTATAATTAAGTGACTTCTCTTGGTTTGAACAAGAAGCCACTTGGTCCCAGCTTTAAGACATGTTATCTCTTTCCATAGCCTCATGAGTTGGGGTTGTAGATGAATTTTCCCAGCATCTTTTGCCCAAGTTTCCTCCCAGTCTCTTACTGAAAAGGAACTCTTCTCAAGCCTTCATTTCCTGGATCTAAAAATGTTGCCCTTTAAGACCCTCAGGGTAATTCCCTGGCAGTCCAGTAGTAAGGACTCTGAGCTTTCACTGTAGGGGGCATGGGTTCCATCCCTGATTAGGGAACTAAAATCTCATAAGTTGTATGCTGCTGGTGCTGCTAAGTCACTTCAGTCGTGTCCGACTTTGTGCGACCCCATAGACGGCAGCCCACTAGGCTCCTCTGTCCCTGGGATTTTCCACAAGTCAAAAAAAATAAAAAAGACTCTTGGAAGATACGTGTGGAAGGCGAAGGCTCTGAAAGGGTCTCTAACAATCCTCTTATTGAATTACCAGGAAGCATTTGTCAAAACATGTCAAAAGATTTGTTAAAGATGTTCAAGCTGGATTTAGAAAAGGCAGAGGAGCCAGAGATCAAATTGCCAACATCCCCTGGATCATCGAAAAAGCAAGACAGTTCCAGAAAAACATCTACCACTGCTTTACTGACTACGCCAAAGCCTTTGACCACGTGGATCACAACAAACTGTGGAAAATTCTTAAAGAGATGGGAATACCAGACCACCTGACCTTCCTTGTGAAAAATTTGTATGCAGGTCAAGCAACAGTTAGAACTGGACATGGAACGACAAACTGGTTCCAAATCGGGAAAGGAGTACATCAAGGCTGTATACTGTCACCCTACTTATTTAACTTATATGCAGAGTACATCATGAGAAATGCTGGGCTGGATGAAGCACAAGCTGGAATCAAGACTGTGGGGAGAAATATCAATAACCTCAGATATGCAGATGACACCACCCTTATGGCATAAAGCGAAGAACTAAAGACCCTCTTGATGAAAGTGAAAGAGGAGAGTGAAAAAGTTGGCTTAAAGCTCAACATTCAGAAAATGAAGCTCATGCCATCTGGTCCCATCACTTCATGGCAAATAGATGGGGAAACAATGGAAACAGTGACAGACTTTATTTTGGGGGGGGCTCCAAAATCACTGCAGATGGTGACTGCAGCCATGAAATTAAAAGATGCTTGCTTCTTGGAAGAAAAGTTATGACCAACCTAGACAGTGTATTAAAAAGCAGAGACATTACTTTGCCCACAAAGGTCCATCTAGTCAAAGCTATGGTTTTTCCAGTAGTCATGTATGGACGTGAGAGTTGGACTATAAAGAAAGCCAAGCACTGAAAAATGGATGGCTTTTGAACTGTGGTGCTGGAGAAGACTCTTGAGAGTCCCTTGGACTGCAAGGAGATCCAACCAGTCCATCCTAAAGGAAATCAGTCCTGAATATTCATTGGAGGGACTGATGCTGAAGCTAAAACTCCAATACTTTGGCCACCTGATGTGAAGAGCTGACTCCTTTAAAAAGACCCTGAGGCTGGGAAAGATTGAAGGCAGGAGGAGAAAGGGACGACCGAGGATTAGATGGTTGGATGGCATCATTGACTCGATGAACATGAGTTTCTACAAGCTCCGGGAGTTGTTGATGGACAGGGAAGCCTGGCGTGCCGCAATCCATGGGGTTGTAGAGACAGGACTAAGTGACTAAACTGACAGACTGAGGAAGCATTTGTCAAAACATTTATCTCCTATGTTAATTAACCAGATAAGGCAGATCAAGGAGAAACTCTGTCATTACTCTAATTAGCAATGACTGTTAAAGTATTCATTTCCATCATTATTCTAAGAGGTATTCACTTTTGTATCAAGACCTTAAACAGGGACTTCCCTGGTGGTTAAGACTTAGCCTTCTGTGCAGGGGGTTCCGGTTCAATCCCTGGTGGGGGAGCTAAGATCCCTCATGCTCAGGGCAAAAAAAACCCAAACGCAAAAGATAAAACAGAAGCAATGTTGTAACAAATTCAATAAAGACTTTAAAAAAAGACCTTAATGCTAACACCCTGGAGGTACCTAAGTTGGTAGAACTGAGAGAAGAGTGGGTGAGTTAAAGAACTACAGGCAGGGTTTTTCCAAGTACAGTTGGTAGCCCACCTGAACTAGTTACAGGAGGGTAGGGGCTGTGTATGTATTAAAAATGTGGGACTTCTCTCACAGTCCAGTGGTTAAGAATCTGCACTTCTACTGCAGGGATCCCTGGTTAGAGAACAAAGATCCCTTGACCATGAGCTGTGGCCAAAAAAGAAAAACAAAAAACAAAAAATGCATATTCTCGGGTCTCACCTTAAGACTTTCTGGGTCAAGATCTCTGGGAATAAGGCCCAAGTACTCTATTTCGGGGTTCTCTGGTGGCTCACACAGAGTCGGACACAACTGAAGTGACTTAGCAGCAGCTGGCGGCTCAGCGGTAAAGAATCCACCTGCCAGTGCAGGACACTTGGGTTCGACTCCTGGAGAAGGAAATGGCAACCCACTCCAGTATTCTTGCCTGGGAAATCTCATGGACAGAGGAGCCTGGCTGGCTACAATCCACAGGGTCACAAAAGAGTGGGACACGACTTAGCAACTAAACAATAACGTTCTGTATTTCAATGAAGCTTCCCAGATGATTCTTAGGTACTTGGGAGAGCATGGTCTTAAAATAAGTTTTAAAACTATGGCAGTGGTAGAATCAGAATTTGAACTCTTCTCACTCTTAATGCTTTCTAATATGCTACAGGTTGAAATACTCGGTGATTACTTAGGCCTGTTAAATGACACTTTCTCGAATGAGCTGGACTAATACTTTCCCAGATTAACTTCCGATTCTAGAATGTTACTTTTACATTAATGGATGTCTTCAACTCTTGTCCTTTCCGGAACTCTGATTTCTGCCCATATGTAACTCTAACCCAATTTTGCTGCCAGGCTATTCAGGTTTTCTTAGGTCAAAAATCCAAAATTTCTTTTAAGCTTTAAAAAAACAGACTGGTTTTTCCCCAAGGCAACAAAACCTCAATATCATCATTTAAAAAATATAGTTCTTAGAGGAATTAAATGAAAATAACATATGGAAAGAGCCTGATGCAGAACTGAAGGAAGCCTGCAGGAAGCGGTGATCCCTCTGCTGGCCAACTAATCTTGTCCAAGTCTGCACTTGTTCACCAATATCACCTTGGGGAACAGCACTACCCAGGTTCATGGGTTTCTTCCTCAGTGGAGGTCAGCCAGGGAGTTACAGGGCTGCTACTTAATCGTTCCCTTTCTTAACCTTCTTTTCCTCTTGAGGGCAGAGTCTGGGGACTCTCAGTAAACTCCTTGACAGGAAAGCTGGCAGGTGGGTAGCACCCCATGCTGGCCCCTCCGCTTTTTAGCCCTGTTGCCTCTAAAGGAAAACCTCACACAGCCCACGACTTGTGTTTTTCCCGCTTCACCGCAGTGGAAGGCAGAGAACGCCACTGGGAGACAATCCGCGGTACCAAAGAAACCTGCCTCTTTTCTGCTATGGCTCTCTCCCAGTCCACAGCCTGAAGGGTAGGGGGTGCTTTGGCTGTGCTGTTCATTTCTACCACTTTCATGGTTTACTTTTTAAATCGAGGGGTGCTGCCTAGAGGGACTGGTGGCTTTAGACGACACACCAATCTCCACTGGTGACACTTGAGATCCTGGGGCCAAAAGTCTGGAGGTTTCAGGATAAGGACGGCACGACTCAGGGTGAGAAGAGAAAGCAGAGATAGGACTGGAGAGTCTGGGGGTTGGGACAGGTCTGAAAGGGCAAAAGGGTGAGAAAAGAGCGTTTGCAAGCGACAGGTGAAATGAGCACTCTGGGATTTGACTTTCGACAGCTCCAAGGCGCCCTCCCCCCACCCACGAGACATCAAAGATGGCGCCAGGCCCGCGCGGCTGGAGGTCACCGGCAAGCGGAAGGGGCAGCCCGAACGCGCGGGGATACGGGGACAAGGGAGGGCGTGAGGACCCAGATGGGAGCACGCGAGGTAAAAGCCTCAGACCATCCACGCGAGGTGGGCGCCCGCCGCGCGTGCGCGGCGCAACCCGGGCGCGAGGGCCCAAGGCCTTACCTGCTCCCAGTGCAGAGAAGACAGAGAGGGGCGGGGAGGGGGCGGGAATAGGAAAAGGAAGGCTCAGCGCAGGCGCGGCCCGGACCAAAGAGTTGCTCCGCCAAGGCTAGAGAGATTGCAAACTTGAGGGTCGGCCCAGGCACCACAGCGCCGCCTGCCAGCTCTGTGGCGGTAGCCGGCCAGTCACTCCACCTGGCGTTTGAGAAGAGAAACTGCAGCCAGAGCCTGAGAAATGAGGGCACTCCGCAGTTTAAGCCGATCCGTAACGTGGCCTGCGGTTTGCTCTGCACAGAGGCTGGAATCTTGGATTCGCGTCTCTTTTCCAAGCATGCGCGGTCACACTCGGGGGGTGGGAAGAACAACTGTCCAGAATTTCAGTGTTAAATGGCATACAATCGAGATGGGGTTCAATGTCCAAAATCTAGCAGGAGGAAGATAAGGTCACAGGATTCCCGACGCCTGTTGCCACCGACCCAGGCTATAAGGATGGGAAAACTCATTCAATGAGCGGATAGTCAGGAAAAAGCCCTGGCAGCCTCTAGTGGCTTCACCTTTATTTCCCTCTCCTTCTTATTCCAGTGATCAACTATGAGAAAATCAGCATCAGGGAACCAGAAGATAGGGGCTAAAGATGATTAGGGCTCGAGAGCCCTGACCCTAAGCATTCTTTCCTGAGGCCTGAGACAGTCGAGGAATAGAGGGCATCAGAGACCAGCAGTGAGGCTGGGAGGTCACCCCAGGCATGCCAGGGCCTCTGCTCAGGCTTCATCTACACGAGTTGAGATAAGCAGTCCCCCACCCCCAGGCGGTGCTCTTATGGAGGCCCCTCCGCTTCTTCCCCTTGCCCTTTTGCTCGTCCTTTCCCCGATGGGAGACAGTAGGGGGCCTCCTGGCCCTCACCTCTTTTTCTGGGCTGCTTTATGTCCCAGATAGGTCTGACCTGTTCCTCTGGAGGAAGGTCCACAAGGCCTACCCACTTCCCCTCACGTCCAAACCTCGGCCGTCCAGGCATCGTCTTGAACGCAGCACAAGAAAGACGGGGAAAGCTCACCGAACCCCCATAAAAAATAAAAAAATAAAAAGAAGGCCGCGGCTGTAAATAAAGCCAAATCCGCCACCCTCTGAGGGGCCGTTTGTCCTCCCCTCCTTGGCCCCGTCCTTCCCGCCGCCCCCTCCCGGCTCCCGGGCCCCGCGGCGCCCCGGCCCCGAGCTCCTCCATTTAATCGGATTTGGGAGAAGGGGAGGATAAATCACGGCAGCAGCTTTACGGTCCCGGAGGAGAGGCGAGCCGCAGCCAGGCACACCCCGGCCGGCGATAAAAACCGCCGCTGAAAGCCCACGGAGCAATTTCCCGGGACCCCGAGCGACGCCATTACAGGAATGTAATTTTGCCCGGATGAGGCCCCGAGTTTAATTATCCTCGCGGAGGAATTTCAATGCGGCCAATCCATCTTGCAGGCGGGCGGCAGAGGGATTTATATGGGCCCGTTATTTCACACCGATCCTCCATCTGCATTTTTATGGCCCTGAGCTTCTGAAAGGGAGGGGAAGGAGTAGGGAGAAATCGGAGAAGCCGGCGAGGAGGAGAAGGGTGGGAGACTTCCCGCCTTTCCTAAATCTAAGATTCCAGCTCGAGAATGAGGATTCTCGCTGGTTCCCCTGAAATGCCCAGATCTCTCCAGTTCCAGTTGTTGACTCGGGGTGAGTTTGTGGGTAGGTGAGAAATGGAACTGGTATCCTTGGGAATCACTCAACAGGTATTTACCAGGTACCAAGTGGTGCCAGGCACAGGGTGAGATGCTCAGAGGAGAAAGGGAAAATAGGCTGCAAGAATATCTCCTGGGGGACTTCCCTGGGTAAGGACTCCAAGCTCCCAATGCAGGAGGTGGGGGTTCAATCCTTGGTCTGAGAGCTAAGATACCTCATGCCTAGAAGCAGTTGGCAGAGAAATAAATCTCCTGAGGTCCCCAGACACCCCAAGCCGGCCCACAATGAATTCCTTTTAGCCCGCGGCTGCACATCCTCAGGGCAAAACTTCCACAGCTCGTAGGAGCCGCCACCACTAGCCAGTTGTTGCAGCTGTTTGTTGCGACAATTTAGTCCCCTCTCAGATATCTCTAACAATCCAAAGGAGAATTGGAGAAGGAGCCCGTGTCTGATATGTTTATTTCTCCCTTACCTCCATTCAGTGGTAGTCTCTGGATTCATACACCTGGCTTCCCAAATTGCTCTGTGACCTTGGGCAAGCTGTTTAACCTCTCTATATCGATCTTCTTTTATGTAATTTGGGAATGATAATAATTCTTCACAGTCGTTTAGTCATTAAGTCTCATCTGACCCTTTTGGGACCCCATGGACTGTAGACGGCCAGGCTACTCTGTGGGATATCTCCAGGCAAGAATACTGGAGTGGGTTGGCTTTTCCTTCTCCAGGGGATCTTCCCGACCCAGGAATCGAACCCAAGTCTCCTGCTTGGTAGGCGGATTCTTTATCACTGAGCCACCTGAGAAGCCTGATAATAATGCTTGCTCAGCAGCAAATATTGGGATAATATACATGAAGCTTTTGGGCTTCTCAGGTGGTGCAGTGGCAAAGAATCTACCTGCCAATGCAGGAGACGGAGTTTCCATGCCTGGGTCAGGATGATCTCCTGGAGGAGGAAATGGTAACCCCCTCCAGTATTCTTGCTGGGAAAATCCCAGGGACAGAGCAACCTGGAGGGCTACAGCCCATGGGGTTGCAAAGAGTTGGACATGACTGTGCAGAGATACCTGAAACTTTTAGCAAGGAGCTTGGAACTTAGTTCAATAAATGCTAGTAATATAATATTTTTTTTTTTTTTTGGTGTTAGTAGTAGGTTATCTGGAGAAGGCAATGGCAACCCACTCCAGTACTCTTGCCTGGAAAATCCCATGGGTGGAGGAGCCTGGTAGGCTGCAGTCCATGGGGTTGCTAAGAGTCCGACACGACTGAGCGATTTCACTTTCACTTTTCACTTTCATGCTTGGAGAAGGAAATGACAACCCACTTCAGTGTTCTTGCCTGGAGAGTCCCAGGGACGGGGGAGCCTGGTGGGCTGCTGTCTCTGGGGTTGCACAGAGTTGGACACTACTGAAGTGACTTAGCAGCAGCAGCAGCAGTAGTGTTATAGTTGGGAGCATGGCAGCTCAATTCTGCTCTGCTTCCTAGAGACTTTATTGCAAGCTTCTTGCAATGATAGCTCCTGAAAGAAACTAAACCATGGCTTACTGAACTTATTTACCTACATAAATCACACAAAGGAGTTACTTGACAGGCTAGTGAGTGGGGGTCTGTGGGGAGGGCTGAGAATTCCCAGGGCTGTTGCTTCCAGGTTTGCAACCAGGCATTAAATCCGGAGGCATGAGACTACAAAAAGTGGTTGGAGGTATGTGCAGAGGGGTGAATTTGAAGACAGCAAAATATGATCCAAGAGAACTTTAGCTAAGAGTCTAGGGATTTTCTTAACCAAGGGCTTGAGAAAGGGTTCTTCCTTTACTTCACTGAGGGAAAACTAGGGTCCAGAAAGGAAAGGGTGTGGAGCCAGAACTATCCTTTCCAATCAATCCTTTTCTTTTCCTACCAGACCATGTAACAAGGTTGGCCTGATTGGCCAGTTTTTCTAAGGACTGTTAGTGGCAGATTCTGACTGGTTAGCCACCTCCCTGCACAGTGGTGACGGTGAAATGAGATTGATCTTTTCTTTCTTAGGACTGGTTAACAGCCCTCAGCGGGGCCAGAGACTCATTTTAATTGACTGGAGAGGCAGGAGGAAGGTCCAGCACCTTTCATATAGAGAGTTCCTTTTCCACAAAGGTCACCAAGAAAGAGTCTTGACTGGCTTATGCATATTTGCCTTTGGACTGGAAATAATAGCTTAGAGAAGAAAAATCAAGAGAGTCATGCAGGCATGCTACAGTTCAATTTGAAACCCAAACAGAGAGAGGGATTCACAGAGGGAAAGACAAGAGCGATAAAGAGAGAGACTAAGACACAGAGAAATGAAAGAAAAAAAATAGCCAAAGAGGATGGATTTGAATAATTTGGTTTTCATTTCTGGTGGTTTAAGAGGAGGCTACTTTATGATGCATTTTTTTAGGTGCACGTGTTGCCAGCACGTGGCATGGGAAGAACAGCTGTCTTGGAGGCAGGAGACTAGGAATCTGGTCCCAGCCCTGCTACTAACTAGCTGAGTAGCTATGCAAGTTACTTCATCTCTCAAAGTTTTAGTGTCTCCGTTTGGAAAAATCAGGGGGAGAAGTAGGTGATCCGTAAGGTTCCATCCAATATTAACTCTCCTCATTCTGACAAGCAGTCTGTTTTCTAAAGCTGAAGTGGTAACTTTACACTGCCAATAAGGACTATTCTTGGGTGCTATGTTCCTCTATTTATTTGAGTTTATTAATTTCAGGCTTTTGGGACTGGTAGGCACTGACTGATGGATTTTTCTATTTTCTCTTGCTAAGTCAGTTCCCCAGAACAACAGGATTGTAAGCCATCAGTAAACCTCCCTACTCTTGGAGGAAAAAAACAGTAGATGGAAGAAGAAAAAGTGTCATGAGTATCCAGGATTCCAGGACAGGGATCAGTGGAAGGGTTGGTGAGAGAAGGCCAGACAAGTTTTTGTGGGAAGAACCTAAGTTCTTTTGAATTTGTAAGATGAACTTATACATGCCCTACATATTTATCTAGAAACAATGATTAAGTATATATGTGAACAAATTTGGTCCCTGCCATTTATTGTCTCCCAAGCCAAAGCACACACAGAGACAAAACAGAAAGTGAAAGTCATTGTGATAATTGACATACTGTATACCACCCTGTGTAAAGCAGATAGTGGGAGCTGCTGTATAGCGCAGGGAGCTCAGCTTAGTGCTCTGTGATGACCTATAGGGGTGGAAAGGGGCAAGGTGGGAAGGAGGTCCAAGAGAGAGGGGATTTATATGTACATATCTCTGATGCTGGGAGGGATTGAGGGCAGGAGGAGACAGGGACGACAGAGGATGAGATGGCTGGATGGCATCATTGACTCGATGGACATGAGTTTGAGTGAACTCCAGGAGTTGGTGATGGACAGGGAGGCCTGGTGTGCTGCGATTCATGGGGTCGCAAAGAGTCAGAGACGACTGAGCGACTGAACTGAACTGATAGCTGATTCACTGTCTTGAATGCACAAACTAACATATTGTAAAGCAATTACACTCCAATTGAAAAAAAAAAAGGTCATTGTGATACATTGTAAAGAGCTTAAGACTGAAAGTTAGAGATCTGAATGTAGATGTGGGAATATCTTTAAAAAAAATAATTTACTTGATTTATTTTTGGCTGTGCTGAGTCTTCATTGCTGTGCAGTTTTCTCTTGCTGCAGAGAGCAGGGGCTACTCTCTAGTCACAGTGCCTTCTCTTGTTGGAGAACACAGGCTATAGTAAACATGGGCTCAGTGGTTGCACTTCCCCGGATCTAGAGCACAGGCTCAATAATTGTGGCCCACGGGTTCAGTTGCTCCGAGGCATGTGGGATCTTCCCGGATCAGAGACTGCTCCCATGTCTCCTGCATTGGCAGGTGGCCTCTTCACCACTGAGCCACCAGGCAAGCCCTAAATTTGGGACTGTTCTTAATTATGTGACTTTGAAAAAAATCAATTCACCTCTCTGGACTTCAGTTTTCTTAAGTGCACATTGTAGGGAAACACTTGCTGATTATTGAATTCTTTTTCGGCTTTAAATATAAACAGCATAGATCTGTTCTTCCTGTTTTGCCCTCATCTCCTGTGACTTTAAGTATTCGACCAGTATTAACTGAGCATCTACAGTATGTGAGGTGCTGTACCATATATTGTGATTAGGAATAAAAAAGGAGAAAGCACAGTCCCTTGTCTTCATAAGTTTATGATCAGTAGGAAAAACATGTACATATATAACTATAACTTGCAGCAAAATTTAATGGGTTACGAAGAGTTGGACATGACTGAGCGACTTCACTTTCACTTTTCACTTCCATGCATTGGAGAAGGAAATGGCAACCCACTCCAGTGTTCTTGCCTGGAGAATCCCAGGGACGGGGGAGCCTGGTGGGCTGCCGTCTATGGGGTCTCACAGAGTCGGACACGACTGAAGCGACTTAACAGCAGCGTGGGTTATAGGAGTTGAAGAAGCAGTATGATTTCCATTTAGAATGATCAAGGGGGCACTATGATTAAAAAGTAGTTTTTTTTTCTTCTTTGAAAAAAATAAAGTATTTGAATTACATAAGGGAATGCAATTAATGAATATAATTTATGCAACAGATATTTTTGGAGATCCTACTATGTGCCAGGTGCTGTTCCAGGTGCTGGAAACTCAGATGTGAATAAAATAAGACAAAAATCCTTGCCTCCTCAGAGGTGACTTTAATATAAATTATGAAGCATAATAATAAAATAGACATCCATTAAATGACCCCCAGTTTAGGAAAAGAAACAAATAACCTACTAATACCACTGAGCCCCCCTCCCCCATGCATCTCTCCTATAGTAAAGTAATCCTTGAATTTTATGTTTATCATTTCAAGATTTTTCCTCAGATTTTTACCGTATTGCTTGTCTTTTCCCCCTACTGTTCTAAAAGTGATATAATATTATTTGTATCCTTCTTTACTTGCTCTTTTCATTTAACATTATGTTTCTAAGATTCATTGAAGCTGATGTAGGTAGCTATAATTTATATTCACTGCTGTATCATCGGAGAAGGCAATGACACACCACTCCAGTACTCTTGCCTGGAAAATCCCACGGATGGAGGAGCCTGGTGGGCTGCAGTCCATGGGGTTGCGAAGAGTCGGACATGACTGAGTGACTTCACTTTCACTTTTCACTTTCATGCATTGGAGAAGGAAATGGCAACCCACTCCAGTGTTCTTGCCTGGAGAATCCCAGGGACGGGGGAGCCTGGTGGGCTGCCATCTATAGGGTCTCACAGAGTCGGATACGACTGAAGCGACTTAGCAGTAGCAGCAGCAGCAGCAGCTGTATCATAGCCCACCAATTTGTCAATTAATTTCCCTGTTGAAGAGTATTTAGGATTGTTTTCAGTTGTTTGCCACTACAAACAATGCTGCTCAGAGCATTTATCCTAGTAGACATGGATAAGAGTTTCTTCAGGGTACATATGTATGAATTGCTGGGTTGAAGCATATGAATTTTTCAACCTCTCTGGATAATGTCAAATTGTTTACCAATATTTATGCCTACTAAAGTATTTAAGACTTCCCTGGTGGCTCAGACGGTAAAAGCATCTGCCTACAACGCGGGAGACCCGGGTTCGATCCCTGGGTTGGGAAGATTCTCTGGAGAAGGAAATAGCAGCCCACTCCAGTTCTTGCCTGGAAAATCCCATGGACAGAGGAGCCTGGCAGGCTGCAGTCCATGGGGTCGCAGAGAGTCAGACATGACTGAGCGACTTACGTAAAGTATTTAAGAGTTTTGATTGCTACCCTGTCCTTACCAATTTTGGTATTTAGTCAATTTGTTGGATATAAAATGGTGATTTGAATTTATACTTAATTATATTTGCCTTATTATTAGTGAAGTTGAGCATCTTTTCATGTATTTATTGGCCACTCATGCTTCTCCTTATGTGAAATGCCTATTCATGTATGTCTTCTGCCCATTTCCTATTGGGTTATTTGTCAGCTCCCTGTGGATTTTTAGGAATTAACAAATATAGGTAGCCTAGTCCTGATTCTTTGTTAGTATCAGTTATCTCCTTCCAGTTTTTAGCAGGGTTGGGATTTTAGTAGAGGCTTAAAGGATGGATGATTTCAGTTCCAGCTCAGAGTCCTCATTTAGTTGGATTAATTAATTCTTAATTCATTCATCAAATATTTATTGAATGTCTAGCCAGACGTCATGCTAGACTCTGAGAATACGAATATATTCCACACTTGCTCACCAGTTACCACTTCCAAGATCTATCTGGGTTCAAGCCAGTGACATCTCCTGGAGGACCACTACTATGGCCTCCTAGCTGTTCTGCCTTTTCCAGTCTGGTCTTGCCACGGTCTACTCACCACCCAATAAGCAGCTAAAGTGATCTATTGAAATGTAGATCAGGTCATGCAACTTAAAACTTCCCAATGATTTTCCAGTTCTCAGAAAAAAAATTAATAGTTCAGCTACACTAGGCTCCTGTTGAGCCTCAGTCACACCACACTTACTTGTTTCTCCTCGGAACCTTTGCTGTTTCCTCCACCTGGATCATTCTCCTAGGTTATGCTCACTCTTATTTCATCTAAGTCTCATTTCAAATATCACCTCCTTAGAGAGGGCTTTTCTGACCACCCAATCTAAATAGCCGCCACTCCCCGGCCCCTTTTAACTTTCTGGCCACGCTGCTTGTGAGATCTGAATTCAAGGACCAGAGATGGGTCCTGGAGGGGTCCAGGGGCCCAGAGATTCCAGGACCCGGCTGCCCGCTCATTGAAAGCACAGACTCTTAACCGCTGGACCACCAGGAAACTCCTCCACCTTCCCTTCTTTATCTCATATCCTCCTTCATTTTTCTTTTTAGCACTTATCATAGTTTTATTTTTATTGCTTTTTTCTTCACTAGAATATAAGCTCCACTAGTTGAGAGACCTTGTTACCACTGTATCCTCGGCATTTAGAAAAGTACCTGGCACTTAATAGGCTCTCAGTAGAAATTTTGTGAATGATTGAATGGTGAATCAGATAGAGTCCTTGCCCTTAAAAAGCTTTAGTCTATCAGGGAATACAGGGAAGCAAAAGGCAGATAATTTCAACACAATTTGACAGTGTTCTAAGATGGATAAGCACTGGATGCCGTGGGAATGCATGGGGAGGACATATATTTCGGTCCTGAGAACTAGTAGTCAAGGGAGGCTTCCAAGATGAGGTGACATTTACAAGAAACTCAAAGGACCTGGAAAGAGACAGAGTAGAAGGATGTTCCACAGAGAAGGAGCAGTAAGGACAAAGCTTGAAGAGAGGGATAAGTGGTCTCTTCCACAAAGGCAAGTAATTCAGTGTGGTCAGAATGAATAGTTGTGAGTGCAACAGAGCGCAGAGACTGGTTGTTAGTGGCTAGATCCTGAAGGATCTTGAGCATCAAACTCAAGCCGTTTGGATTTTATCCAGAAAGCAGCCAGAAGCCATTTAAGCCAGAGAATGAGCTCAGACTTGCATTTTAGGAAAATCATTGTAGGTCTAGTGTGCAGAGTGGATGAGAGGGGCAGGACTGGGGACAGGGAGTGCTGTAGGGGACTGTTGTCAGAGTCCAGGTGGGAGATGGTGGTGGCCTGAGCTCGGGGGTGATAGCCGGGATGGAGAAAAGTAGGCAGAACTCAAGAGGTTTAGGAAGAAGAGCCAGTGGGCCTCAGTGATTGATTGCTATGGGGGATGAAGGAAGTGAGAGAGGTGAAGACAGTGCCCAGTTCTCTGGCCTGGGTCACTGAGTGGTGCCATTCTCTGATTAGAAAAGAGTCAGAGGGTTAGAGTGAGATGAGCGGGCCAACCCTTGATACTTGTGAGGCCCAGGGCAAGGTAAAAAATATAGCCTACATACCAAATGTCTAAATATGTACAAGTTATAAATCAAAGCTAACAAACTGTTAAATAAAACATGTTCTACCCTCTTATCTTGACAAATATATCAATATCAGCTGGAAGATTTATATTTAGAATCCTGGGACTCTTCCAGCCCCAGTCTGACCCTCGGGTTCTCTCTCCGTTTCTTACTCCATCCCTCTACCTGAGGGGCCTCACACCAAAGTGCGTGCTGGGGGCAGCCTCACCTCTAAATTCCACACCAACAAGGCTGGTGCTGTGCTCCACAGCAGCTCCTTCTGTGTTCTCAGGAAATCAACCCCCAGCAAGAGGTCCTGGAAGTCAGCTTGGGGCAAATTGGCAGAATAGTCTGGCCACTGGAGCATGGTCTAGGAGTGGGCAGATGTGAGCTCTGGGTAGGCACACCCCCTTGGCCTAAAGTTATCCGCCCCCTGCAAGAGGAAGAGACCTCTGAAACTGTCACCCAGGGTAGAGGTCCCTCTTGCCTGGTCTAAGGGCATAGACTCTGAAATCATACAGACTGGGTTCAAACCCCTATCCTCATGTTTATTTACTCTTCTTTGAACCTGGGCAAACTCTCTGAGCCTGTTTCCTTTCTTGTAAAATGGCAATAGTAATATCTACCTCACAGGGTTATTGTGAGAATTAAATAAGGGTATCATTCCTGTGTGTTCATTGGAAGGACCGATGCTAAGGCTGAAACTCCAATACTTTGGCCACCTCATGTGAAAAGTTGACTCACTGGAAAGACTCTGATACTGGGAGGGACTGGGGGCAGGAGGAGAAGGGGACGACAGAGGATGAGATGGCTGGATGGCATCACTGACTCGATGGACATGAGTTTGAGTGAACTCCGGGAGTTGGTGATGGACAGGGAGGCCTGGCGTGCTTCGATTCATGGGGCCACAAAGAGTCGGACACAGCTGAGCGACTGAGCTGAACTGAACTGAATATATGCAGAGCACCTGGTATTTAATATTCCCCTCCCCTCTCCCCAGTTTACATTTTTTTCTTCCCATTCATCACCGCCTTCCCTCAGACTAATCATGGAGGCTGGGGAAAACATGAAGTTTGTCCTAGGTAAATTTTTTTTTTTCCTGGGAGGAGTGGGTCCAGGAAAAATGAGTTTATAAAGGAAACAGTAACAATCTAGGCAGCAGTAATCCCAGCTCAGGCTAGGGCCATGTGGGAAAGGGGGAGTCAGTTGTCTTGTGTGTAGATGAATGAGAAATGGTAATAGTGTAATTGCTTTTACAATCTGTTTGTTTTGCTGACAGTAGCAGCTGGTTACTGTTTCGATTCTTGGTTTTCATGTTAAGACAGGGGAAGAAGGTGTGAATAGAAAAAGAAAAAAGAATAGAAAATCCAAACGTAATTTCTTGGAGACCAGGAAATTGGTCAGAAACATGGTTGAAAACACAGATGGTTTCCATCTTTCAGACGTGGACTGGTCCTCTCATTAAGCTGATCTTGCATTGTTGTGTAACATGTATAGATTCTTACCACATGCTGTTACTGTCTCTACTCCTGCAGCTAGAATGTCCTTTCTCTCCTTCTCAGCTGTCCCAAATTCTACTCTATTTCAGGCTCACTCCTTCCATGGTAAGTATGACCCTCCCCACTTCCTCTGAGCTCTTCTTAGTCTGTATCTGTGCTGTGCTGTCACTTCAGTTGTGTCGGACTCTTTGGACTCTATGGACCATAGCCCACCAGGCTTCTCTGTCCATGGGAATTTTCCAGGCAAGAATACTGGAATGGGTTGCCATACTCTCTTCCAGGGGATCTACCTGACCCCAGGGATCAAACCAGCATCTCTTGCATCTCTTGTATTGGCAGGCGAATTCTTTACCACTAGTGCCACCTGGAAAGCCCCTAGTCTATATCCCTTAGAATTTATAACCCCTAGCCTATATCCCCTAATATGTTTAGTCTTGTTCTCTTATCCTTTAAAAATTATTTTAATTTTTAAAAATTTATTTATTTGACAGAGTGGCATGTGGGATCTTAGTTCCCCAACCAAGGATCGAACCCGTGCACCCTCAAGTGGGAGCTCGCGCCTTAACCACTGGATTGCCAGGGAAGTCCTGTTCATTTATCCTTTTATGTGTGCAAGTCTTGTCTCCCCAACAAGAGTTTAAGCTTATTAAGGGAAGGAACTATATTTCTATTTCTCTTCCATTTCCCATAGTGTCTATATATTCACTTAATATACATTTATTGTGTTACCATGTGCCTAAACTGGGGTTCAGGTGCTGGGGATACAAAAATGAAATATATATATATATATATATTTCCTCTTCACTAGTGGAGCTAGTAATGGACTCATGGTTTAATAACTGCCTATAAAAGTGTTGAACACATAATGGTTCCTCAATAGAGGTTTGATGGGTTGATGAACCATGCTGCTTTTTGACTAGGCATTCAATGAATGAATGAATGAATGAAATTACTGGATAACAACCCTGCAAGCTGTTCCAGGTGTATCTCTCCTATATGAAACTAGTTCTCACAGACTTAAAGGTGTGAGACTAGTTTGATGGGAGAAGTGTTCTCTGCTGCTGCTGCTGCTGCTGCTGCTGCTAAGTTGCTTCAGTCATGTCCGACTCTGTGCAACCCCATAGACGGCAGCCCACCAGGCTCCCCTGTCCCTGGGATTCTCCAGGCAAGAACACTGGAGTGGGTTGCCATTTCCTTCTCCAATGCATGAAAGTGAAAAGTGAAAGTGAAGTTGCTCAGTCATGTCCAACTCCTAGCAACCCCATGGACTGCAGCCCACCAGGCTCCTCCATCCATGGGATTTTCCAGGCAAGAGTACTGGAGTGGGGTGCCATTGCCTTTTCCGGAAGTGCTCTCTAGAGGCATCAAAACAGAGACCCTATTGTCTTTTCAAGGCAGTGTTCACTCCTTTCCTTAAGGCCTAGTGATTAAAACACAAAGCATTTTACAGGCATTGGTGAATACCTTTTGCCAATTTGTGTCATTCAGGTTGTAAACTATGAGAAACTGTGTCCATTTTTTCATAATAAAAAACAGCTATTATTGAATATTGATTATGTGCCAGATATTTTGCTGATTTCTTTACATGAATTATTTAAATCCTAACAACAACCCTATGAAGTAGATATGATTATTATCCCACTTTACAGAAGAGGAAACTCAGGCACAGCTAGGAAGCAAGAAAAGACAGAACTTGAATCCAGGAAGTCTGTGCTGTCCAGGCAATGAATTGGGAGAGTGGAGAGCTGAGTTCTTCAGTCCACCCTGCTGTATGCTTGCTGTGTGTTCTGCAAAAATCATCTCAGCTCTCTGGTCTTCGGCTCCTTCTGATCACCAACCTTAAAGCCTATTCTTTCGAATTCAAGTCCTCTGTTTCTCCACCAATATCAATTGCCTAAATCTGGTTGTGATCCCCTAAATCTCATCTTTAATCTCCTTGTAGTGTAAGAGGCAGCTTGTGATATTGTGTTATTCATAACTGGAGCATCCTTTTCTAAGACATTATACATGAAGACCTTGATGACTTCTTGAATGTCTTGGTTCATGGCTGCAGCTGATAGAGCTGCAGATGGACCCCTGGACCTAATTTATTCCTGTGATTCCATCCCTCAACTCCTGCTGCTGCTGCTGATGCTGCTGCTGCTGCTGCTGCTGCTGCTGCTGCTGCTAAGTCGCTTCAGTCGTGTCCGACTCTGTGCGACCCCACAGACGGCAGCCCACCAGGCTCCTCTCTCTCTGGGATTCTCCAGGCAAGAACACTGGAGTGGGTTGCTATTTCCTTCTCCAGTGCATGAAAGTGAAAAGCGAAAGTGAAGTCGCTCAGTCGCGCCCGACGCTTAGCGACCCCATGGACTGCAGCCTACCAGGCTCCTCCGTCCGTGGGATTTTCCAGGCAAGAGAACTGGAGTGGGGTGCCATTGCCTTCTCCACCCCTCAACTCCTAGTTAAGTAAAAATATTTCCCAGTATTCAGGATGCTTGTTATCATGAATCCATTCAGAGGACACAGCCAAAACCAGGCACTAATCAAAAGGAAGGTGGTGGGTCTGATTCATTTCTGTGTGTGGAGATTGATCAACACAGGCAAGAGATTGAGACCAGGTAACGTGAAAGAGTAGGCATGAGTGGATTTGAAAGGTTGATTTCTCTGAGGAGCCTTCACATAGAAACTGAAGCTGCTCAAATCCTCCATTTTGTCCCTTCATAGCTGGAATTTTTCCTTCCTTGTATGCAGACAAAGGATAATAATTATCTGAACAAGTGTGCTTGGTTAGCTGGCATCAGTGTTTTAAATTGGTATGCTTAAATAAAAATTGGCTTGCTGTACCCCTCATGTTGTTATTTGACTTAGCTCTCTCTGCTTAGTCTCTCTTGTCTGTGCATCAGGAGTAGCTGTGTGTTCTGTTCTCACCAGGGCAGCCTCTGGCTGGGGTGCCTACTAGAAGCTCCTTTCCTAGAGCTTCTTTAATACCAGGCAACCTGGCAGGATGGTTTTTATGTCCCTGCCCTCACTTCCTTCCCTGCCTCCAATTTCATCTTGTTGTTTTCCAGAATCATTTGCATGGTTCTCCTGTATGTATTTTTCCCAACCTTCCCCATCCCTGCATACAATTCTACAGAGAACAGGGACAAATATCTACTAAAGAGAAATCAATCTCTCCCCCGGCCACCCCACCCCTTCTCTCCCTTTCTCTCTCTCTCTCACACACACAAACACACAGAATGGATGGCAGACTTCAGTTCTCTTCTGACCTTATCATGCTCCCAAATATCAAATCAAGATCACTCCCAAAACCCAAACCCAAGCCTAAAAAGCAATACAGAGAAAGAGAGAATCACTTTTCTTCTAGGAGATGAATGCACCCCTTTTGGGGATCCACCTGAGGTTATTGAAGGGCTTAATTTCTGAAGAATCTGCTTCTGACAGTTTTGCATGTATTCCTGTGTGTTATGGGTTTGTAAAGATGTCTTCCTTAAGCAGAAGTTAACTTTGGTTGTAGGTTATAATTCTAACTGTGAGTGTGGGAGAGTAATTTCGGCGAGGACAAAAATCCTGTTTTATCATTTAAAATGGATTCAAAGGGAAGCCCTGGTACCCACCTTCTGGGAGGCAGATCTCTGGGTCAGATGGGATGAACCAGAGGAGGGAACACTTGAACTTTGTTTACAAACCAGCATAACATACAATGACAAACGAGTTCACGCAAGGGCACCCACAGCTTCAAATGGAGGACAGAACTGGGAAAGAGTGCTGGCACAAGGGCAGTACTGAGAAAATTTGGGAAAGTTTCTTGGAGGGAGCAGTGCGCGGCGAGGGGGGCTGGGAACCGTGGCTGAGGGAACGCACACCCGGGCTGCCTTTCCCGGGGTCTCCTGGTGGCGAGCTGGGTGAGGTGCTCTCTGGGCAGGCCCGCTCTCTGCGTCCCTCCATCACCGATCTCTCCAGCTCTCTCGCCTCCTCCATGCCATCCCCGGGCCCCTTCCTCCACATCCACTCCTCTTAGCTCCCCCTCGATAATCTCCTGATATCTCTTCAAATCCAGTTATCGAATTAATTGACGTGCTAACCGAGAGGCAAACAGAAAGGGGCGGCAAACACCGGTCGGCTCAGATTTATCCTCCGGCCTCCGTAGGCCCCGGCCGGGCGAGATTTACTGGGCCTCGAACACGACGACAGTTCAAACCTTTGATTAATCATGTTTTTCTCCCGGCCCCATAATTTAGTTGCTCTTTTTCCCCTCCCTGCTTTTTTTTTTTTTTTTTATCAGTGGAAACAGAGACAGAGTCCTCATCAGCTTCAATTACAAATATTAAGCCCCCGGACAGCACTTTGACAGAGAGGCGGCCAGCCCCAACTCCTTCCCGCCCCCCTAAATCATCCCCGAATTAACATCACAATCGGCGGCTGGCGCGCGTTCAGATTTAAATGGTGGCATATTGTTCGCGGACGGTCTAGTTCAGACCAGCGGGTTCTCAGTTCCCGGCGGCGGCCCCCGCCGCTCCCCCTCACTGCCCCCTCCTGGCTCCCGGGATGCTGTGACTCAGGAGCCGCGGGAGGCTCCGGAGCCGGGTCTCCAGCAGCGGAGGCTGCAGGCGGGGGTACACCGGCGTGGGGGCGAGCGGGCTGGTGAGAGGGGGTAGAGTGAGGAGGGGGGGTCGAGTCAGGCACACGGAGAGGGAACTGCAGATGTTGGGTGGAGGGGAGGGGGCCGAGGCCGGGCAGAGGCGGGTGAGTTTGGGGGTAGCGGGAGAACGGCATTGAGGCAAATGAGATGCAAATGAAGATGCAGAAACCACGGGTTTGAGAATGCCACTATATAGCCACTATATGGCCGCCTCGACCTTGATGCAGTCTGCAGGGCATCGTTGGGTCGTGGTGGAGGGGCCATTCTGTAGGGAAATCTCTAGCTCTTTGAGTCTTACGGTGTGAAAGAAGAACGTGGGACAGGATTTCTCGTTTCCTGAGCATGTTAGAGAAAATGGTTCATAAACTACAGCCAGGAGGCTTGAAGGTAGGCCTCAGAAAGGACTTCCTAAATGGGAAGACTGAGTATGAGGCTGGAATACCTCCTGGGGATTTTTTTGGATTAGAAGACCTTAGAAGCAGCCAGATTTCTCTGAAGGCGTTTTGGGGAAACGGTAACTATTTGGCTCTGTCCCACTGTGGAGGAGAAAAGGAAGGGTGATTCCCCTGACCCCATTAATCCTTTAAGAATGAAGGAGCTCAGGAAGAAAAATGACAATCCAAGAGTCTAGGCTTCCAGATATTTTCATATCCACCTGTCTCTCCGGTCTTGCCCGCAGCGATCTCCGGGACCTCATTTCTGCCTAGCAACATCACAACCAATCAAGATGCAATTGGGCCTGGCAGTTCGGCTCATCCTTCACTGGGATTGGCTGCTGGCGGTGAGCGCATCCTAAGTTTTCATTGGCTGACGGCCACCTGTATGGAAATAAGAATGACAGGGGACTCTGCGACGTGGACCTGTGGCTTACTGCACTGAAACCTGCAAGCTCAGAGCCAGAACTCCTGGGCTTTTTTTCTGCCTTCTCTCCCTGTTCTTCCCCAAAGAGATATCTCAAACTTTTCCCTCAGCGCCTCTGTCTGAGGCCCAGTCGAAAAGAAATTCGCAAAAAATAAGGCGAATTTGTATGCTTTTTTTGCATTTTCTTTGCCTTCTCTCGGTTCCGTATCAAGATTTTGCCCCTTCCGTCCAATGCTAGAACAGTTCTTCATCCTTTCTCTCTTCCTTGTCCATCCAAGGTGCGGCTTCTCTCCGTGTGGAGTCCCTTGGGCCCTACCCCCTGTTGCCTCAAACCCTCCCTTCGGGCTCAGCTCCACCAAATTCCCAGTTGCCCCCTTCCTCCCTCTCAGGATCCAGGCGCCTCGCACAACGATCTAAAGCCCAGTTTAGAAGGGAGTTAGAGGGGGAGAGGACTCCCCCACCTCCCCCCCAAAAAACCTCCACCCTCGCTCCCCATCCATTTTCTCCGAGGGAGCCGAGTTTGACAGCGAATTCATTCCGAGAGGGGAGGGTGATTTATTCTTCAAATATACCGACAAGTGCGGGCATGATGGAGCCCATTAAAATGTTGGGAGATTGTTTTTATGATTGAAGTCTGTATTACTCCAACCATAAAGAAAGAGAGCAAGGAGTCATTAGCATTTTCATGATGGTGTATTTCTGCTTGTCTCCGCGCCATCACTCATCTTTACTGCCCGTCCCTTTGCTCTCGCTCTGCTACAACGAGGAGAGACTGCAGCCTGAGTTGGGGTTGGGGGTGGGGGGAGGCGGGGGCCAGAGATCCCCCACCCCCCACTCTGCCCTTCACGCCAAATCCTCACCCTCCCTGGGACGCAGATCATGGGGTGAGAGGCTGAACGCAGACATTGATGTGCCTCAGCTTTCTCCAGCCTGCTCTCCCTGCCCCTGACTGATGGAAGATGGGGGTCTTGTCCAAATGGTGCTTGGAGATCTGCACAGACCTGGGTTGAGAAAGGCGGAATACCCCTTCCTTCCTTTGGCTCTTCACTTCCTGGGCTATACACACCATTTAGAGCTTTCCAGGGTTATCCATACAGAGAGAAAGTCAGAAATTCCTGGCTAAGTGCCCTGAGCTAGAGACATCAGAGTAGGAGAGGACAGAGGGAGGAGGCCCCAAGTCCCTAGGTTTGGAGACTGTGTTGGGAGGAAGTTGGAAGGCTGGACCTTTGGCTTCTGTCTTTGCTACTCCCTCTTCAGGGTTAAAATCTTCTGTCGCTACCCTAATTCATCTGCTCCTGCTCTCTCCTAATTCCTTAAGTCCTTGATTCTTTCTACCCAGTACTCACAGGTACTCCAAGGAAGAAATTCATAACCTCCATGAGAATAATGGAGCTCAAAATAATCATTGTCAAGATAAGAGCTTGGAGAAAGTTGGTTACAGGTGAAACAGTGTCTACAGGTACCCAAGGACTGTGGGAGTCACCTGTCCTCACCCCTGGCTCCGGGCAAACTCATAACACAAAGAAACATTCATTCTAGGTTGGACACAACCTTGCCTGCATACCCTATTAAGCCAAATTGTGTGGTGGCACTTGTGTGAGCATTGGTTGGGATAAAGGCTAGTTTAAAGGTGGTGAGAAAATAGAAGTGTAAGCTCACAAGAAATCAATGGTGATAATAACAATTAGTGGACCACTTTCCTGTTGGTTCAGTGCTTTCTCTTGGATGTCTCACAATAACCTGAAAGGTAGGTTTATGACTGCCATTTCACAGTTGAGGAAACCAAGGCTCAGGTGAGTGTGTGTGTGTGTGTGTGTGTGTGTGTGTGTGTGTGTGTAACTTAAGATCACTTAGCTAGTAAACTGGGCTGTTTTCATTATCCAATACTGCCTGAGAAGGAGTTCAAGAGCTCTAAAGTGGAAGTCAAGATGACCCATAAACTTTATCTGAGTTTATAAGAAGGTGGGGAAGACTCTCTAGTGAGTGTTAAATATTTTGGGAGAAATCTTAGTAGGAATAGTAGGAATAGTCATCCCTTGGCCACCAGAGCTGGGGACCTACTGGTGGTTAGCATTGCTAGAATTAACCCTTCTCTCATTCAGGGAACATTTATTGAGCAGCTAGTATGTGTCATCCTCTGACTGACCCCTCCCCTTTCACAGGCCTCCTCCTCCTTTTGAGAGGGGTATATCATAGGGCTCTGGGGTCCTGGGCAGAGTTAGAGCCCCGGGCAGCTGGGCATGGGCAGAGATGGAGCAAAGCAGGGTACAGAGGTGAGAGCCCCCCTACAGCTGCACAGTGCCCAGAGGTGGTTGCAGCAGCAGCCCCAGATTTACAACTGCCCTGGCGCTGATGCCATAAAAGCAAACGATCCTTCTCTGTACTAATTTCTGTGTAATTAGATCTCTCCTGGCATGGAAACTGGAGAGTGGGGGTGGCCAGGAGGGGAGGGTGCCAAGGACTCTTCACAGAGGATGAAGGAGGGGTTGAGGGACACACATGGTTTCATGTGGCAGAGCTTGGGCACAGGGATCTGCATGCACTGTGACAAGGATGGAAAAGGAAATCATGCACAGAGAATGCAAGGAGGCGGGAGTCCTGATATGGTAACCCCCTTGTGCCCAGGATAGGGACAAAGCTGGTGTCCTGCACAAAGATCCTGAACCCAGAAGAATAACTCCTGTGTAGCCATAGGAGGAATTGAAATCCTTGGAGGAGTTGCATGCAGATACCCCCACAGGCAGCTAGATAACCAAAATCCCACAGAGAAGCCTGAAGAGTGAAAAAGAAAAATGTGTGGCCCCATCACATTTACAAAAGGTTATAGGTGGCTTAGATAGTAAAGAAATGCACCTGCAATGCAGGAGACCTGGGTTCGATCCCTGGGTTGGGAAGAACCCCTGGAGAAGAGAATGGCAACCCATTCCAATATTCTTGCCTGGAGAATTCCATGGACAGAGGAGCCTGGCGGACTACAGTCCATGGGGTTACAAAAAGTTGGACACGACTGAGCGACTAACACACACATACAAACGTTTAACCTGCATGAGAGCAGATACACACTTTTCTTAAATGCAAAAATGACAGCAGCTACACTAAATAGGAACTCAATAAATGTTTGTTTCCTCCTCTGCCCCCACCTATTGCTTGCCCACCTCTTGGAGGCAGAAAACTAAAAGATGAAAAAAGTCTTTTTTTTTTTTTTAAAAAAGCAAAATTTTCTTTAAGATATTTGAAGATAGGAAAAAAAAAAAGAACTAGAGGAATGTGGGGATGGTTAAAGAGGTAACGATCCCAGAATCTTGACTTTCCTTGGGAAAAACAGTCTTGAATGGGAAAAGCATATAGTTGTTATTATTACTATCCCCCCATCCCACCCCACGGTGACAAACAATGGCCTTGGGTATGGCAGTAATGTCATTTGGGACAACACTTCTACAGAGCTAAGTATTCCTTATTCACGGCAGTGTATTTGTGGAGGCACCTCAAAGGGCCTCTTATCCAGTCTCCTCTGCAGCCCAGATGTCTTTCACAGTTAGCCTGCCAGGGCATCGGCCAGCTTCTGCTTCAGTACTTCTCCCCAAAAGGAGCTCTTTACTTCATGAGCAGTTTGCCCTCTGTCACTGGACAGCTGTAATGGTTAGAGATTTTTTTGTAGAATTGAAATCCGTCCTCTTTTAAATTTCAGAATATACAGTTTCTAACTGCCTGTCGTATCTTGAGTTATTCTAATGTTTTAAGACCAGTTCAATCAAAGCATTAATCATCCCCCCACAACAGCAATAACAATTAGATACCCATTGGAAAATCAGGAGATTCTGATCTGCACAGATGACTGTCATGTACTTATCTTAAGCCCTTGTTCTAATGGGTAATTCCTGATTAACCTGAGTAATGAAAATGTATCACAATAAAGAAAGATTTGTCATGCCTTGTTATCACTTCATAAGGCTGTCCTTCTACATACCTGCCATAACATCAGGATATTTCTATCCCAATAAAACATGATCATGATGTGCTTGGCTAATAAAAAGGGGAAAAGCCACGTATTAAAAATATGTTTAAACGATTTTCATGAGTGATGTAAATATAAACCACCACCATCACCAGTGTCAACAATATCCTCTGTTCATTTGCCTTTTGAAATCCCTGCCGCATCTTGGGGGTGGGAGGTAAAGGAAAAGGGAAGCAGAAAATTAGCATCTGTTAAACGCTTTCCATTGCCAGGCACTGGGCTACACTCACAATAACCCTGTGAGATGGGTATTAACATGCCTTTCAGGGGAGGAAACTGGACTCAGAGAAGTTAAGTAATTTGCCTGAGGTCAGATGGCTAGTACAGGGAATCAGGATTTTAACCTAGGTAAGTCTGTTTCCAAAGCCCACACTTTTCCCCCTAAACTCGGACAGGTAAATTTTACTTTGATGCCTGCAGAGCCTCAACGAGTGGGTTCATACACGACGTTAGTGAGGCGTCTGTTGGGCTAGGAGACCCTCCCCCTTCCCAGTCTGGACTCCCTGAGGGGCAGCCAGAAGTTCAGAGCCTGAACTTTGTGACTTTTGTGCTCGATCACATTACTGCCATCACCCAGGGGTGCCCACATATAATCGCAGGTGGTGACACAGGCGCCGTGACCGCTGTACGGTGACACACTCACAAAACGCAGTGTCATATTCGACCCACGCTGGGACCCACACAGGCCGGCTGTTCCTTCCCTTCTCCCGGGCAGTGACGTGCGCAGCCAGCAGGGGTCGCCGGCACACCAGGAATTACCACTCCCTGGGTCCGAACAGAACGGCAAGTTCCTCCTCTGTCTTCTTCTAAAATCTCTCGCTAATCCCTCCCCTTTCCTGCTTTCCCCTTCTAGCACCCTTTCTCTTCCTCAGGCCCTGTAGCTTCCTGTCGATGAGCTGGACAGTTGCTCCTTATATAGCACCTAAACTGCCCAATCCCAGCCTAGACTAGGGACCAGGGTTTCAGGCTGTCCGTCCTGCTTTGGGGATAGAGGTAGCAGGTAAGGAGCCTGGATTGCCCACCCTTCTGGTTCGCCCTTGACCGATTAAGAGTCTGCCTCTTCTCAGTGTCTTCCCAGCGCCAAGTCCTGGTCATCCATTTATTGTCCCAATGTTCCTGTGAAAGGAAAAGTGAAAGTGAAGTCGCTCAGTCGTGCCCGACTCTTTGCAACCCCATGGATAGTAGCCTGCACAAAGCTCCCCCGTCCATGGGATTTTCAAGGCAAGGGTACTGGAGTGGGTTGCCATTTCCTTCTCCAGGGAATCTTCCCAACCCAGGGAATGTTCCTGTAAGGTATGTCCCAAACATCCCGAGACTCCCAGGGTCGCTTAGCTCCTTCATCTTGGGACAGCCTGAAAATGAAGGAGGCAAATCTCTGGAGGAGTGAGTGATCTGTGACCTGTGGTTTTAGACGAGAAATCACAATTTGGGGAGTACAGGGGAAGGACCCAGGTACCCTGATTCCCAACAGAAAGAGAGGTCAGGTGTCTGCTCCCTGCAGGAAAGCTGTGGTCGCCTTCTGGGAGTGGCATCTCTCTGCTCTTTTCTGCCTCTCCCCTCCCATGCTGTAGCAACAACGCCCCAGCTTTTCCAAGCCCCCTTCTCTCTGCAGCCCCCTCCCCGCAACTCCTGGAGCCCAGTGATTGGCGGCTGCCTGCTGCAGGGCCGGGTGGGTTTATGGCTTTGCGGCAGCTGGGGAGAAAGCGAGGCCAGAGACAGAGAATGGAAACCAACCAAGAAATCGAGAATGATGAAAGAGTAAAAAAGAGGGAGACGGAGAGACAGAAAGACCTTGAGAATATCAGATACGCCAAATCAAAATAATGAGAGGGACAGGCTGAAGCAGAGATGGACGCAAAGAAAATCATAGAGATGCTGATAAAAGGTGAAAAAATGTAAGAGGGGTGGGATGAAAAAGAAAAGAAGAGGAAGACATTTGGATGAGCCCCAAGAGTGGGGATGTACAGGGCTTCCCAGGGCGACAGGAATTACTCGTAGCAAGGGACTGGACATCTAGGGTAGACATCTAGGGATTCCTAGAAATTCTGACACAGAAGAGGCCGGAGGATCTTGCAGTTCTCCCTACACCTGTGCTACCATTTATCTGTTCTAGCCTTTTCCATCTTCACACCCTCCTGGAATTTTAAAGGTTTTTACAAAAAGTGTCCTCCTTAAGAATGACCCATGGGACTTCCCTATGGTCCCGTGGTTAAGAATCCACCTGCCAATGCAGGGGACATGGTTTGGATCCCTGATCGGGGACGATCCCACATGCAGCAGAGCAACCAAGCCTCATCTATTGAGCCTGCATGCCCAGAGCCCGTTCTCCACAGCAAGAGAAGCCCCTGCAATGAGAAGCTCACACAGCGTAGCTAGAGAGCAGCCCCAGTTTGCTGCATCTAGAGAAAGCCCGCATGTAGCAATGAAGGCCCAGCACAGCCAAAAACAAAATAGTAAAAAAAGAGAATGACCCAAGATCTAATGTGGAAGGATCTTGCTGCATTTTCCATGAAATGAATGGGAACACTGAGGTCTGGGATTTAGGAGGGATTTCAACATTAGAGCTACACTTTGTTGCACATATATTAACCTGTAAGGTGGTTGGCTCTGTATGCACCTTGACTGGCACATACCAATGTTTATCTTATGTGATAGTAATTTCTCTATCCTTTCTTATCCTATTATATAAGTAGGCTCTTTAACAGTGAGAGCTGTGACTGCCCTTCTTTGTGGCTCCCACAGTGCCTTGTTCTTGTTTATTGAGTGAACCAGTGAATGGCCCCTGGAGATGTTTAAGCAGAGGTTGGATGACTACCAATGAGGGATGGAGTTCAGGCAATTTCTGCACTGAATGGAGAGCTGGAAATATATCTCTAAGCCCCTTTTTGGTTTCAAGATTCTTAGTCCATATACATGAAACTAAGTTTGCTGTTTCTTTTCCTAGTTCTCCAGATATTCAGGGGTAAGATGCAAAGTGAGAAACCCCAAGTTACAAAGTAACTATTGTGGGTAGGGCTCTGCACAAGGTGTTTGACACAGCTGATCTCATATAATCATCACAGATCCATTTTGCTGATGAGGGTTCAGAGAGATGAGGTGTTTCACTCCAGGTCACATGATTAGGAAATATGGCAAACTAAGTCTGCTGCTGCTGCTGCTGCTAAGTCACTTCAGGGGTGTCCAACTCTGTGCAACCCCATAGACGGCAGCCACCAGGCTCCCGTGTCCCTGGGATTCTCCAGGCAAGAACACTGGAGTGGGTTGCCATTTCCTTCTCCAATGTATGAAAGTGAAAAGTGAAAGAGAAGTCGCTCAGCCATGTCCAACCCTTAGCGACCCCATGGACTGTAGCCTACCAGGCTCCTCTGCCCATGGGATTTTCCAGGCAAGAGTACTAGAGATCTCTAAATCCTTGTGATTGCTTCCATGCTGTGTTTCTACCGGTTTGAGAGATTTCCAAGGTTTCAGAAAGGCAAAGAGGGAGTTGAGAAATGGAGGAAACAGGGAGGACATGGCTTTTAAATTTAGGGATGGGAGAGAGATTTGAGACTCTTAGGTGGGGAGAGGGGAATCTACTTTTCTGAGAGTTACAATAGGACATTTCTGCTCTTATCTGATTATCAACAGGTACCTGGAGAAGAAGGGACAGGCACAGAGAAACTGGGAGGTGGGGTACTGAACACTGGAATCTCTTGTCATGGGTTCTGGCATTGGGAGCATGAGACACACAGGTACCTACAGAATGCAGTCTTGGGATTCCAGGCATTTCTCTTTCTGCCAGGATGGACGTTGGGAGGCTGGGTGAATTTAGGGATGTCCACATTGTAGGGGTCCTATTTAGTGGCAGAGCTTAGACTAATGCTATGCAGTAGAAGTTTAATATGGGTCACATAGATAATTTAAAATCTAATGCCTCCATGCTTTCAGTTGTGTCTGATTCTTTGTGACCCTATGGACCATAGCCCGCCAGGCTCCTCTGTCTCTGGGATTCTCCAGGCAAGAATACTGGAGTGGGTTGCCGTGCCCTCCTCCAGGGGATCTTCTGGACCCATCTTTTACTGGCATCTTTTACATTTCTTGCATTGGATAGTGGGTTCTTTACCACTAGTGCCACTTGGGAAGCCCAAAATCTTCTAATAGCCACACTTGAAAAAGAACTAGGTGAAACTAACTTTAATAATGTGTTTTATTTAACCCAATCTATTCAAAATATTATATCCCTTCAACATGCCATCAATATAATGTTATTTTAAATTTGTTTTAGTTTTGGTGTTAAATATGAAATTTGTTATGCGATTTGCAGTTGACAAATCTGTCGACACTAGTCACATTTCAAGTGTGTTTTAGTGGAGAATTCACTGGTGGTCCAGTGGTTAGAACTCAAGCCTCTGTTGCACGGGGCACAGGTTCTATCCCCGGTTGGGGAAATAAGATCCCTCATGCTGCAAGGCCAAAAAGCAAAAGAAATTTAAAAAAATCAAGTGTTCAGTAGTGACATGTGGTTGGTGGCCATCATGTGGGCACTGCAGGCTTAGAGAGTGCCTAAACCTGATGGGTCACAGGCAGCAGGATCTTTGATGTGGGATCCAGACATCTTGGTTCCCACCCTTGATTTTTCTTACACCTTGACTTAGGAGTCCTTGTTATTCTGTGAGACTAGAGACATGTCCCCAGTTCCCATGGGTCAGAAGACCTGCATATCTATTGCAGGGTATCTGTTTCAGGCTCTGTGAAATCCAGCTGTACAATTACTTCTACCTGCAACACTCTCCTTAAGTGGCTCTTGCTGAGTTGCCAGAGACCTCCTGGCTGTCAAACCAGCTATTTCCAGGGAAACTTTCCCTGGCTTCCCTGCTGCTGTGACCTTTTCCCTTGACTTACCTCCCCTGAGTTGCTTCCTACCTCTCTGATTCTTCTATCTTCTCCATGGCTCAGCACTCCCCATCCTTCTCTTCCGTGTTGATGGTCTCCTGAGTGCTGCCCTTGGTCCTCTGACCTCTCACTCTACACTCAGGGAGGCCTGGGTAATCTTCCTTCACTTGTATCATCTTTACTTACAAGGATCTTAAGTTTCTCTCTTCTGCTCTAAACCCATCCTGAGCTCTGGACTTAAGTATCTATCCAATTGTCTACTGGAGTCCTGTCTCCTTTGAAAGATCTTGAAGACATTGGGAATTCAACAAGGCAAAATTGCACTGATAACCTTTTCCCTCAATGTATTATTTCTCCATTTGTATTATTAATTTGGTGAATGGCATCACTGGTTATCTGGTCACTGAAAGCAGAAACCTGGGATCAACAGGACTCCTTCTGTTCAATTCCCATATCTCATTATTAACAAGTCCCACTAATTCTGCATTCTAAAGAATTCTGCCTCTTTGCCTCTTGACACCACTTAAGTTCAGTGTTCACTGTTTCTTGGCCTCACTGATCAGCTTTTGGGATCTTAGTTTCCCAAGCAGGGATTGAACATGGGCCGCTGCAGTGAAAGTGCCTAGTTCTAACCATTGGACCACCAGGAAACTCCCTAGTTCGAGGCTCACTGTTCTGGCCTGGGTTATTACAGTGGGTTCCTAATTGGTTTCTTTGGACTTTCATGATCTTGCAATAGAGTGTAAGCTCTTTGAGAGTACACGTTCCTATTGTTCATGCAGCTTCCTAGTACTTAGAACAGCACCCAGCACATGGTAGGCATTCAGTGAGAATTTGTTGAGGAAATGTATGGGTAGATGTCTATGATCCATCTGTCCAGCTTCACTTCCCATGTCACATCCAATCCTCATTCAGAGTTGAGTGAGGGTCAAGATTTCTTAGCGTTGAAGGTTGGGATTTCTTAGTGAGTTCGGTCTTCACCATTTTGTCCTGTCTGCCTGCACACACTCAGCCCCCATGTCATTATCCACAGGAAGCTTTGTCTCCCCGAGTCTTGATTAATTAAGTACCCCTTCTCTCAAGCTGCATATCATCGAGAGAGAAGAAAAACTTGCAAACACGTATAGTGAGTTTTGACAAAGTGCTAGCATGTGGTACCTCAGAGGATAATGAAGGGGATGAAGAAAGGCTTCATGAGGAGGTGTCTTTTGAGGCAAAAGCATGTGCTCAGAGGCATACAAAAGCAGTGCCTATTTCTGTGGCATGGTTCTGTAAAACTGGAGTCCAGGGTTCCCTAGGGTAGGATGGGAAATGGAAAGGCGAGTTGGTGAAGTGCCCCGACTGGCACACATTGCATTCCTGTAGGTAACAGGCAGCCACTGAGCTTCTGTAAGGGGGGAGTGATGTTTGGACTCATTCATCCCTCACCAAATACTGACACCTGAGTTCCTATTTGCTGCTGCTTGGTCTGAGCCCATTCAGGTCCATCACTTTCTGCAAGAGTACTGGGAAGCAGAGGAAGACAGACGATCCACTACAGGAGGGGAACAGTAGGAAGGCTGAGTTGCCAAATACCACACCGTGAGCAGGAGAAAGCTCTGATGGGAACCCAGCTGTCTTCCTTCCCTGCCTGTGCTGTCAATTACTCTCCCCTGAGCGCCTGTGTCAGGCACTGGCACCTGGGGTAGGCAAATCATAAGTGAGGAAGAGAAATCATTCTACATTTCCAGGCAACTCCTAGTCTGAAGGTGCAGACTGCACACCAGAAGACATACTAAGGGCAGAGAAAGGAGGGGTTGGAAATTCTAGATACCCAGGTTGAGGGGTCTGATGAGGGACTGGGGGGCCTCATGAAGGAGGAGAGTGCAGAGTAGATTGGGAAGGTGAACCAGAACTGGGCTGGGGAGAAGGGAAAGCGGTGAAAATGACCTGTGTAGCTGTGGAGGTGGGAAAGAGTGAAACTTACACTATACTCCTCAGAAGCACTCTAAGTCTGGCAGCCTGTGTCAATGGCCTTGTGCAGCTACCCTTGTGGCTCCTGCCAGGGTGTGTGTGGCTTTGCAGGGGCTGTGGGGTGGCAGGAAAGGCCCTGGGTCGCTCTTTCTGCTTCCCTTCCTTCTCTTTTGCACTGGCTGGGGAGGTACCTTTCTAGAAGCAGGATGTCTGGGTTCCAGATTCTTCCTTCCCCAACCTTCCCCAGACATAAATTACAAGTGATTTCATTAAATGCACCTCCTGCTGGGGATGTTGGCTCATAATTCCTCTCTGATTAACCCCCACTACCCCGGCAAGTTTATAGGCCAAGAGAGGGAGGGGATAAGAGGGAGGGAAAAAGGAGGGTTGGGGGAATCCCAGGCGGGTGATGGATGCCTCTGTCAGCCCAGCTCGTATTTATTAATAGTCTTAATACGGGAAGCAATAAAGGAAGAGAGGGATTCTATTAATTAAATCATTGTTATAATTAACTTTCATTAAAGGAGGATCAATAAAGAGGAGTAGAGATGGAGAGAGGAGAGATCCATTATCTCTAATTTCCTTGGAAGGGATTCAGGGAACGAGATGGGGTTGCTAGGAGACAGCAACGTGAGAGAAGGAAGGATGTTAGATGTCACCCAGGTGGGGCTGGAAGGGGGTGGGCAAGGAACGTTTCAGGTGGATGCAGAGAGGGAATGGTGGGGGTGGCCCATCCATGGGCCCTGAAGGGAATGGAGGGTGGCTAATAAGGGAGCAACTGGAGTGGAGAACGGTGGGCTGTAGACGCGGCTAATGCCGGGTACTGCCGAGAGCCTTGGTGAGCACGTGGGTCCTTAATCCATGCTTTATGATGCTGCGTGTGTGTCTGTCTAGCCTGTGAAGCTGGTTAGGGTGGACGAATGTGCTTTTGTGTTTGTAGAGTCTATATGTGCATACTGGTATCTGAGGGTTGCAATAGAGGCAGAGAGGGAGGCAGGGTTGGGAGAAATTCAAATAATTCTAGAGACAGGAGGTTTAGGACATTTTTTACCAAGCTGATACTCAAAGGGGTATACTCTTAATGGGAGTGATGTCTGTCCTTTGGCTTAGGTACAGTGAAGGCTGCTTTGGAGAGTAAAGGTCTCAGCGGTGGAAACTTCACCCTACTTTCAAGACACACACCTCGGCCCATATCCCAGGTCCCACATTGCTCCACCTCGGAACAGCCCTCCCCTCCCCCTCAGTTTGCCCCCTCCTGCACTGCAGTGTTCCCCAACCAGACCCCCATCTGAGACAAAGGTTCCCCTCTCCTCACTTCCCACCAGCGGCCAGCGTATCAGGAGGCATCATGGAAAAATACTGCCAGCCTCCTCCCTAAGGCACGGGGCTGGGGAGGGCCCTTCCTCCCTTCCTCTTCCCTCCACCAAGGTCTAAGAGCCAGAGGTCTTGAGCATCTTTGCTCTAGTCACAACTCATGATAAGAACACATTTTATTAGAATAGTTATACATATCATATAAATATATTTGTTCAACTACTGGCAGGGGGAGGGCAATGGGGGGGAGCTCTTATTGCTGACGGGGGACGTGGTGAGCGAGGGAGGGCTGGCAAGTGGGGACACCTGGGACCATTTGTTCCCCCATCCCTCAGAGAAGGCACAAGTACATTATTTCTTTCCATGTGAGGACCCTGGGGGATGGTGGTGGAGAGGGACAGGAGATAAAGTACAGAAAACCTCAAAAATACAAAAGAAACCTCCAAACTTGATATCTAATGGTATGGAAAAGGCTGGGCTGGGGTATGGAAGGCAGCGGGGGAAGAGGAGGAGGAACCAGAGAAGCTCAGAACCAGAAGAGACCTAAAAAGGTCATGATATCAATGCAGGCCCCAGAGAAAACTCAGTAAACAAACACAGACCCCGAACAAAAGGGGGGGCGTGCCCCAGGAATTGGCTTTGGGGCATCAGAGAGTGTGAGTGTGTGTGGTGGTGGTGCAGTGGTTGGTGTGACTAACAGAAGCAACTGGAGCCAGGAGCGGGTGATTCCATTCCCCCTAGAGAAGGCCTCCTCCATCTGGGTTCCTCCACAACCGCTTTCAGGGAGTAAATTCAGCCACTGCTTCCAAGAAGGAACCCCTGCCTGGACAGAAGAGCCAGCTGGGGAAGGATGATGTTGGGGAGCCTGGGATGTTTTCAGGCAACAGGATATCATGGAGCCGAGGGTGTTGGAAAAGAGGCATGAAACCTAAGTGTATGTCTACGGATGAGTGTGTGCATGTGTGTAAGTGTGTGTCTGTGTGTGGACCGGGGGTTTGGGGTGGGGTCACTCAAAGGTGAAAGGGTCCTGGGTGCTGAAAAAGAAGTGTCCATCCATGTGGTCCTCCATGGCATCCTTGTCACTCTCGGCTGGGAAGCGCTCCTTACAAATGGGACATTCCTTCCACGGCGGGGTGGCAGGGCCCCCAGTGCTGGCCTCTGTCAAGGGACCCACAGCAAAGCCACTAGAGAAAGACAGAGGGGAAAGAGAGGGTCAGCATGCTCTGCTGCCTTCTCGGCTTTCAGACCTCAGGGAGAGGGACCCACACACGTGGGCTCCCCGACGACCCTGTTCCTAACGTCCTCTCCAAGCCTCTCACAGTCCCCTCTCCCCACAGCACTGGAAGCCTTAGCTTCCCGGCTCCCCGTGCCCTCTTTTCTTTAGTCCCTGCTGGTTGCTCTAGTACACGGCCCTTCCCCCAACCCCCCGTTCTCCTCCCTCCATCTCCGTCTGCTGCCTAATGAGGCTGAAAATGAGTCTGACATCGTCCTTCATCTTCCTGCTCCAGCCTGGAAGGATGACAGCATCACCTCCTCCTTGCCCCGAGCCCATCTCATATCCAGGCGAAGCTGGGGGCTGGACGATAAAACCTCTCTTGCCTCCCTGCCTTCCCCTCTTGATCTGAGGCGGGGAAAAGGGAAGGCGGGGGAGGGGGCACAATCTGATACCTGAATACGCCACCCAAAGGATTGCCCAGGGGAGTCAGAGAGCAGTGACAGCATCTGAGGGGTGATCAGATGGATGCTGGACCCCAGTCTTCTCTCTGTTCCTGTCCCTGAGGGCTTTGGTCACCTCCCTTCAACCCCTGACAGAGCCTAGGCACTTACCTGGTGGCTGGGGAAGGGGTAAGGGCAGAAGAGGGGGGATGCAGGGCAATTTGGGCTCCGCGGAGGATGGTGCTAGAACAACACAGAAGCCAGTTAAAGGCAGGGCCCCTGAGTGCGCCTGTGCAGTGATAGGATGGGGGAGGGCTGCCTGAAGGCACCAGTGATCTGGGGTGGTGGGTCATTCTCTGTGTCAACACAGCTACATCTCCTTTTCTTAGCTGGGGCCAAGAAGAGGGAGGTGGTGGAAGCGCATGAGGACTGTTCACCTGGGTGCCCTTTCCACGGGCATCCTCCCTGCTGTCTGCCCCCTTGAGCACTCACCTGGCCATGTCGTAGAAGGCACTGCCCAGTTCCGGAAGTAGCAGGTTGGCCTCCTCACCCCCACTCTGCACAGCTGCCATCAGGACCGACTTCTCATCTTCAGCCTCCTGGGCACCAAAGGGATAGGGCTGAGTCTTGGGGTAGTGTCCCAAGACGGGGGGAGCAGAGTGCTGGGGCAGGTAAGGGACGAACAGACTAGGCCCAGGTTGTTAACAGAGGGCTGCAGTAAGAGTGGGGCATGAGAAGCATGTTTTTTTCTTTTTTTGTTTTAAATATTTATTTGGCTGTACTGGGTCTTAATCATGGTATGTGGGATGTAGTTCCCCGACCAGAGATGGAACCTGGACATTCGGAGCGAGCAGTCTTAGCCACTGGACTGCCAGGGAAGTTCCAGGAGAAGCATTTGGATGGGGGCTGGTGCACAGGAAGAGAAAACGGGTATGGGAAGAGGAGGTGGCAGCAGTGAGCTATTGGGTCAGACTGGGTTCTGGGGTGGTGTCTACTGGGTGGCCTTAAAGACAGCCTGGGCCTGCCTGCTCTCCTCCAAGAGCAAGAGAGCCCTGTATAGCTAAAGCTCCCTGCTCTGCAGGCTGGGCCACTTGGGATTGGGCCTACCCCTTGTCCCTGTCCCCGTTCAGTCTCTCCTCTCTGCTCACCGAGTCCGAGCTACTGTCCTCAGCTGGCCCTGAGAGTTGGGGAGCGATGGGGGCTGGCTGGCTGATGACCACGAGGGGAGAAGCCTCTCGCGGCCC
Source organism: Capricornis sumatraensis (assembly GCF_032405125.1). Classification (NCBI taxonomy): domain Eukaryota; kingdom Metazoa; phylum Chordata; class Mammalia; order Artiodactyla; family Bovidae; genus Capricornis; species Capricornis sumatraensis. The sequence goes on along the minus strand of NC_091072.1, from coordinate 71,144,401 downwards.
TGTGGCAGGGGAGGAGCCCGGGTCTCCACTCTCACACAGGCTGTAGGGTGGGAGCCTCATGTCTTCCGGAGACTCGTCCTCCGAGTCTGTCAGAGCTGCTGGGCAGCCTGCAGGCGAGGGAGCAGGCAGAGAAGAAAGAGGGTTGGATCAGCTCTGGCTTCTCTGGAGGAGAAATATAGTTAACAAATCAGGGACCAGGGTCTGGGAAGGAAGAAGGCAAAACACGGAGGGCCGAGGCTGCTCCCCGGGAGTCACGTGGAGTTTTCCCAACACGGGGAGGGAGAGCTAGGTGGCCAGGGTGGGGGCGGTCACAAGACTGTGGGTGTACAGACTCAGCCCCACGGCAGCGGCCTCCTCGTCCTCTGTGGCAGGGTCCTCACTCCACTTCTCATCAGCCACCTTCTCCAGGCGGGCCTCCAGCTTTCTCATGTACTCCAGCAGTTCCTGGAAGTGGGGAGAAGTATGAGAGGCTGAGAAGGTATGAACCAGGCAGCCCCACAAAGCCTTCCCCTCGTCCAGGGTGATCTCTGAGCTCTTCAGAATTTGATGCCTTCATCAAAGGGTGGGAGGGCTTAAGGCAGATTTCCACCCTGCCATGCCCACCCTGCTTCCCCCAGCAACCCTTCCCTGTCCTGCCAGGTGGGCTTCTAAGAGAAGCCATGGCCCCATTTTTAGCCTCTGGGCCCTTCTTACTGATGCCCGTCTCTAAGTAGAGGTGACAAGAAGACACCGAGCTCCCAGCCCTCGGGTCCTCCACTCAGGCATCCAGGGGCGGTTCTGGGCTCTCACCTGCTTCTCCTCCTGCAGTTGCTCCTTTTCTTTCTGGAGCACACGCAGCGCTGAGCGCAGCTCTGTCAGCTCCCGCTTGCTCTCTGACAGCTGCACCTGGGGGGAAAGGGCCAGATAGAATTTGGAGCCTAGAACGTGCCTCCTAGAACCTGGATGCCACAACGTGGAACGACTCTTCATGCCTTCACTCCTCGCTTGCCCCGACACACGGGAGGCCTGACTCTCCTCCTCCAAGAGCCCTGTCTCAACCGCAGGAGACTCACCTGAGTCCTTGCCTCCACCTCCCAAGTGGGGACTGGGAGGACTGCCTCTGGACTGGGGTGAAGAGGCCTTGGTCAGAGAAGGGCCACCCTAGAATTCTCCTGAGTCATCCCCACTGGGCCCAGAATGTGTGCCGAGGGCAGAAAGGCACACGGCAGGCTTCCGACCAATGAGGGCTGGGAGGCCTGCAAGTGGAATGCCGCCCACCAGGGAAGTGAGTGCTCAGCACTTCTGAGCCCACAGCCAAGGCGGAGGGAAGGGGCACTGATGTCTCGGGAGGCCCCTGCCTGGGGCTCTTGGGAGGCTGGGTGCCTCACCAGGCTAGAGTCCTTTTCCCGGGCCAGTTCAGTCTTGAAAACTTGGCTCTGAGTCTTCTCCTCCTGCACTGCCTTTTCCAGTCGAAGTATCTCTGCACTCAGCTTCAGGATCTTGTCCTTCTCTGCCTGGAGATGCCGAAGAGGCAAACAGGACGTTAAGGGTAGGGGATGCCACTGGTAACAGTGCCATTCCTCACTGTGTCTGTTCTTTATTGGACTGAATGTTTTGGAGCCATTTAGAGACATCTTCCCTTCTTGCCTTCCTCATTCCCTGAAAGAAGGGCTCTGACAGCAAGGCGCCTTGCTGAGTAGGAATGGGTATCGTGCAGGGCTGGGGTGTAGAGTGGAACATGTATCTGAATCAAGATGTTAACAAAAGCAGTTGCTATGAAGATCAGGAACTAGACACTCCTTGCAGGGAGGGGCTGCATCGGGACAGTGAATACACCTCCCTCATGGGCCCTCCTCACCCCTAAGTCCATGAAGGTTCTCACCCTTGTTCCTCTCCCCCCAGGGGATCTGACCACACTGAGGTGGGGGCGGTAGTGACCAGGAACCTGCAGATCCCCCATCCCACTACCTCCACACTCTGCAGCAGCCCTGCCCGCTCCTCGATCCACTGGCTTTTTTCCTCCTTCAAGTGCAGACTGAGCTCGGCCAGCCTGCCATTGACTCCGGCCACCTCCAGACGGCTGCGGTGCAGCTCGGCTATGGTGCGGTCCCGGGCTCCCGCTGCGCTGGCCAACTCCTCCCCAAGAAGGGCAGCTTTCTGCTGGCTTGAGGCTGCAAGCTCCTGGGCCCCTCGAAGCTGCTCTTTCAGGGGCTCCAGCTCAGCCTTGGGAGAAAGGAGGAGATGGAATCAGGGCTCCCAGGAGTCATCTGTTGAGCCAGGAAGACAACTAGGTTCCTTCCTGTCCCCCATTGCATCAGGACCTCAGGACTGGGTTCTTTAGTCTTGAGCCATGCCTTTCCCCCTATTTGTTTACAACCAGCCCTAGAACATTCTCTACTTCCTGCTGCCCAGGGGTTTCACTCACCACCCGCTGCTGGGCCTGGCCGAGGGTGTCCTTCATCTGGGCCACCTTGTCCTTCAGTCGCTGGGCCTGAGCACTCTGCTCCTCCTGCCGGTCCTTGGCCTCCTGCAGCTCCAAATTCAAGCGGCGGTTCTCCTGCTGTGCCATCTGGAGCTCAGCCTGGTGAAGGCGGAGAGGAGGTAAGGAAAGGGAATACATATTTGGGGTGACCGGGCAGATGGACCTCTGTGATGAGAAAAGCCAAAGTTCCACTCTTCAGATTTAGCACAAACTCAAGCCGTCAGCCCTGGCCAGCCCTTCCTGGGTTCTCAGCACAAAGCAACTCAATCCTGAACGTCCCATCTCCAGTGGCACAGCCTTGGGTCTTATGTGAATCTAGCCGTCCCATGCCTCATGTCTGCTCCCCTACACTTCCTTTTAGACCAAAACTCAACTTGGATGTCCTGTGGGCTCTCACACTCGCCATATTCTACCTCCCACTCCACCCCGTCCTTGCCACTCTTGTTTCTGTCCATGGTACTAACTACTTCCCAAGTCATTCAGGCTGGACACCTTGGTGCCATGTGTGGTTCTGTTCTCTCCCTAGCGGCCCACAGGATGGATGCTTCTCCATCCTTGGGTTCTGATGAAGCCATTTGGAAGCTTAAATATTTGATTTCAGTTTCTTCCAAATTATGAAAAATCATGTTGGAAAACAGTGCATAGACTCACATGTTAGCACACTGGAGATCCCCAAGCACTGACATGTGCTTCCAGGTTCATTCATTTTTGCGAAAACCTCAGAATAAAGTTTCAATTGTATTTTCTATTGACGTGAAGAGTGAACTGAGATTGCAAGGTAGAAGCTTAAAAATGATCATTTGTACTGGTCTGTATGTGAGACTCAAGGTGTACTCAATACTGTATAACCACACACGATACAGAAACAGGTTAGCTGCTGAGGCCAACAAAACAGTCATCCATAACCTCCAATTTCAGAGTTTGGTATCCATCAAAATTATCTAATTGCTTTCATCGTTTAATAAGGAAATGTTATACATCTGAATTTATAGAAGTAAGTCTATAGTAAGACATGGGATGGACAACTGAGAGAGCAAACCAACTTGGAGCCCTTACCTCGCTTTGCTCCTTGTCTGCCTGCACTTCCTTCAGCTGCCCAAGGAGCTTCTCTTGTTCCCGAGTCAGGGCCTTCACCGTGTCTCTAACCCTGTGAGTGGTGGACACAATGCAGGTGACTTATCCATTTCCGGAGAAGGAACGAAAAGACTCAGACTTTATCATCAGCCCTTCTGCTGGGGCTCGTCTAGCTCAGAACTCCACCTCTCTGGGACACCCAAATTCCAGGTCTAAGCCCCATGTATCCAAGATTGCTGGCTTTAGAGTGCAGTCTAGGGGTACACAATTGTTCCTTCCTCTCTGTGTGTCACTTTGAGGGAAGCTCTGCTGATGGCTTCCCAGTTGTCTGCACTCAATCGAGAGACTGGAATCCAGATTTCTGTAGACAGGGGCCAGTCATCGTTAATGATAAACTTTTGATGTAGGTCAGAAGTCAGCAGGTGTTTCCTGTAAAGGGCCTGAGAGTAAGTATTTTAGTTCTGCAGGCTGTGTGGACTCTGTGGCAACCTCTCACCTCTGCCATGGGTATGTGGAAATAGCCATAGACAGTATGTAAATGAACAAGCCCGGCTGTCTCAATAAAATTTTTTTGAAAACTGGAATTTGAATTTCATCTGATTTTTACATGTCACATAATATAACTCTTCTTTTGTTATTCAAGCATTAAAAATTGTCAAAACCATTCTCACCTTGTGGGCTATACAAAACCACGTGGTAGGCTGGACTTGGCATGTGGGCCGCAGTTCGCTGACCCCTGGTCTAGACAGTCCCTGATCTTTTCCAGGTGCTTGGTTTGATCCCAACGTATCTATTCCATGATTTAGAACCTAGACATTTAGTATCTCCCTAGGGCAAGACTAACACATCCTAGACTGAAGAGGCCTTAGGGACCAACTCACTCTTTACTCTGGGTCTTGGATAGCATGCTGCTTTTCTCCAAAGAGTTTTTAAAAAGATATTAAATCTACGTGCACTGAATGAAAGAAACTTAATTATGTCATTTGACGAAAGAATTGTTTCTCCCGGTGAAAACCTGAAGGAGAGGCAAGGGAGGTGGCCAATATTTGTGCTATCTGGTAGAGAGAATAGTTGTCTAAAAGAAGATGGAAATTTATTCTATGTTGCTCCAGAGGTCTACAACAGGACCAATCAGGAAAGCTATAGGAGAGGAAATATGATAAAAGAGATTAAAAAAAATGATGGTTTTGTGATAAAGAGGCCACCTTCTGAGGCAGTGATCTTCCCTCACATACCCTCTTAAATACATTACATTTCTCCCAATGCTAAGGTTCTATGATTTATACCTGTTTTCAGGGCAAAGATCCCATAACATTTCTGGATCACCAGTTCTAACATTTCCTAATAATGAGAACAGAGTCTAATCTTATGCTTTGCTGAAGTAAAGTCTGAAATCCATCCTCTCTTATCTTCCCTGGACCATTCTATCCATTCCGTTCTTCCAAATCCTGCACTCCTAGCTCCTGCTTCACCTTCGCTGCACAATAAATACCAATGATTATTTCTAAAGGTAAGGAATACAGAATAAGTTAGGAAAGATGGAAGAGAGCTCGGCAGACAGAGATATCCTTAGGAATTGGAATACCCTGAGTGAGGTTGAGAAGGGAAGGAAAAAACCATCAGGCAGGTCTTGCCTGCCTGACACAGGAGGCTGAGGTTTGAGGGTCAAAGGAAGCGAAGGGAAGTAATGGGGGTGGAAGGGGTCCCTCACCTGTCCAGCTCCACCTCCTTCATCAGCACTTTCTCACTGATGGTCTGGATGTCATCTTCCAACTCCAGGATGCGGGCCACGTGGTCTCCCTGCTGTCGGCTCAGGATGTCCCTCTCTTCTGTGAGCTCCCCGTGGGACCGGGAAAGCCCCTGGAATTAAGGTTCCCCAAGAAGAGAGAAGCTGAGACTCACCTCGCAATGAGTGGACTAAAGGCTTAGGAGGAGAATTCCTAAGTTTGACTATCTACCCTTCTACCCGGTCACCTTCCTTGAAGAAAAAACTGTAATGGAACATCCCCTTCCAGTGAAGATGGCCACCTCCACCCCATCTCAGCACTCCTGTGACTCAGAGAACTGAGTCTCACTACCAATTTGGGACAAGTCTCCCATCATAGTCAGTTGACTACTACTTGTGACCCCTTCAGCCTGTATCTTTGATGCCAGAACCATTAAGAGCCCACTAACATCTCCCTTTCACTGTCTTCATTTTATTGGGTTTAGATTTTGGACCCCAAGTAGGCAGCCAGGACTTTCCCCCCACTGGCCCAACTCCCACCTTATACTGCTCTGCCAGCTCCGCATGCTCCTGCCTGGCCGCGGCCAGAGCCTTCTCAAGCTCTTGCACTTGGCTCTTCAGCTCTGTCACCTGCCCCTCCAGCTGTAGCTTCAGCTGCATCAGGTCATTCCTCTCTTGCTGGCTCTCATCCAGCTGGTTCTATGGAGGACAGGATGAGAAGTTGGGTTCTGCCTGTGAAGCACCCATTCCAAGGTCCTGTCCCCAACACTCTGCAGATGCGTGTCAGGGTGGGGAAGTTACATCAGTACTGGCTATAAAGGGGAGAGTCAGGAGGCCTGGTGTGCTACCAAATCTTGCCCCCCTCCCATCATACACAGGCTCCCGGAACTCTCAACTGCCCACCCCTCTTCTCTTCCCCCCCAAGGTCTTGCCCCTTCTTTGCCCAGCAATGGCAGGAAGGAACTCCTCACCTGGCAGAAGTCTTTCTCAATCCACACAGACAAAAGGGATGGCTCCCCTAATTTTACTCTATTTGTACTGAGTCAGACAAATGTGGGTTTAAATCTCCAGTATGTTTTTTTTTTTTTAACTAGCTAGGTGACTCTTAACAAAGTACTTAATTTCTCTGAGTCTCTCTCCTCATCTGTCATGTGATTCCCGAGCCTGGATTGTTAGAAGGTTTAAATGAGAAAAAAGAATGTAAAAACAGAAAGCGGGTAGGAGTTCTCCCACCGCTGACTTATGTAAGATATGAGCATCTTCTTCCCATCCTTCTGGTGATTCCATAAGCTTAGAGGGTTCCAGAGGACAGGAGTTTGTATAAATCACAAACTACTCATTTCTACCTTCTGAGCCTTCCCCAGGCCTGTCCTCTTGTCTGGGGCATGGACGTCCTCCCCACCAGGCCCTATCTTTCCCCTTCCTTCAGGAAGTCTTCCTTGCTAACATCTGCCTCCTCTCCCTTATTCTTCTCTATCTGGTCCAATAGAAAAATAATACAAGCTACATATATAACTTAAAATTTTCTAGTAGACGCTTAAGGAAAATAATAAGAAACGGATGAAATTCATTCATCTAATCCAGTCAATCAAAAATGTTATCATTTCAACATGAAATCGATATAAACCATTATTGAGATCTTTTACAATTTTTTTTTTTTAATACTAGGTCTTCAAAATCCAGTGTGTATTTCACCCATACAGAACATCTCAGTTTAGACCAGTCACATTTCAAGAGCTGAAGAGCAACACATGGGTAGCTGCTCCACAGGTCTGGGGCCCTACCGATCTGCTCTCCCTCCTCACTTATCCTGGAAGTGGGTCTCATCCTTCCCTCCCTCGGAATGTTCCTTCCCCAAGGGGCCTCCCTCCACCCTCTGCATCTTCCTCTAGAGCCCAGGGAAGGATGCAGCCCCAGAAAGAGGAGGTTCAAAAAGTTCTTAGGAAATCCTGAGTGATGCTGGCCTGTGGGTGGTCTGCTTTCCTATCCATCGTGTTTGTGACGGTGTTGGACTGAGGCTTTCCGGTAGGCAAGGCTTTGGGTAACTCCCAATAAGGTTGCAGCTGAGGGTGGGCAGGGTGAAGCGGGAGGGGCCCCCTGCAATCCTATCCTCATTGGTAACTCCCAATGAGGTCGCAGCTACAGCGAGGGCAGGGTGAAGCAGGAGGGGTCCCCTGCAATGCTATCCTCCGGCACCCTTGCCCAGGAGCAGCTCTGCTGCTCTGTTCTCACCTGCAGCACAGTTGCCTTGGGGACAACCAGCAGGATGTCAGAGCCACCATCAGTCTCCTCCAGGGTCACCAGTTCATCCATGGGCCGCGGCTCTCGGAACTGGAAAGGGGGGCTCTGCCCACACACCCGGCCCTGGCGGTTCACGTAGCGAAACTGGTAGAGCTGGGCTCCAGGTTTGGGCAGGTAGCTGGCTGTGGGGAAAAGTACAGACCCAGGACCCCAATATGATGCCAGGCCCTCAGGTGCTCAGCAGACCCTCTTCCCCTTGGTGTGTCTTATTAGCCATTGTCTTTGGCTCCAGCCCCTTGCTCCCTGTTCTACAGACTGTTTTCTCTCCTCTCCATCTCCCACAGGCTATTTCTGATCCCTGGGATACTCTTTCCCTCCTTTCTGCCTTGCCCTCTCTTTCCTCTCTTGCCCAAACCGACCCAACAATGCTGTTGTTGTTGTTTAGTTGCTAACTCATGTCCAACTCTTTTGCGACCCCATGGACCATAGCCCACCAGGCTCCTCTGTCCATGGGATACCCCAAGCAACAGTAGTGGAGTGGCTTGCCGTTTCCTCCTCCAGGGGATCTTCCCGACCCACGGATTGAACCTAGATCTCCTCCACTGGCAGGTGATTCTTTATCACTGAGCCACTAGGGAAAGCCAGTAACAACGCTAGTTATCATTTTTTTTGAGTACCCATTCTGTGCCAGGCACTGTATTAACAGCTTTATTTGTATCATCTTAAATCTTCCTATAAGCCAGGCATACCCTTTTACTGTTACGATAAGGGACACAGATAGGTTAAGTAATCTGCCCAAGGTCAAACAGCTTATAAGTATTAGAGCTGAGATTTGACGCTTTCAGAATCTAATGAGCATCTTCTAATATACGAAGCCACTTTTCCCTCTTCCCTACCTCCTAATTCCACAGGAGGAGTTCCCTCCTTTTTTCTTAGGAGGCAGGGCTATTGGCCCTTTACTGTTCATGTCTGAACCCCTGATGCTGTGAAAACCCCATGATTCTATCAATATATCTGGTGAGCCCATTACCCTCTTCCAAACTCCATCCCTTTGACCCCTCCCTCCCGATTTTCCCTCTTGCTTGTACCTTGGAACTGGACACTGGCGTGGATGGGAGAACCATCAGCAACACTTTCAGGCACCAAAGACCACACAAATGTGTGGTAATCCCGGACACAGGCAGCCTCCACCTGTCAGAGCCCACAGTGGGAGAGGGGTATGGCGATGCACCTCCCAGCTCCGGATGGTGCAAAGGGCTGAGGGACTGAACAGGGGCGGGCAGGATGGTGTGGCTGTGGCAAGGATGCTGAGAGACAGGGAAAGTGGAGGGATGCTAGTGTGTCAGGAGAGAGCAAGGTTAAGATAGGGAGAAGGTGGGCTTTGCTTACACAGATGGCCTTAGCCATTTCTGACATCCTTCTCCCTTCTTCCCTATCATTATGAGGTTGCAAATCCAGAAATCAAGTCATTCCCCATATTCCAAACCACCCATGGCCCATAAACCTGAGTCCAAAGGGGATCTAGGGATACCTTGAAGATGCCAATCCAGTCGCTGGCACTGGGCACAGTGCCTGGCGGGAGTGTGTAGTGACATTCCACCTTGGTGTTGGGAATGTAGGTCCGGGCTACATTCAGAAAGTTGACTCCACCCCGGGATGGTGCCCGGCTTAGTGATGACTCTTCCATTCTGGTCTCGAGCTATCTGTCCTCCTGTGAAACAAAGATTTAATATCCTAAAAAGTCTCTCCCCTCTACCTCTCTGCCCCACAACTCTGTCCCTACCCACCCACAGCCCCTGCCCCTGGAGATGACAGTGTATCTGGTTTTCAACCCCTGTGAGTTACAGGACTCTTTAAAGATATCAGTCTTTGTTTCTAGGGCATTGGTCTGGCCTTCGTGGTTGGTATACATCTTGTCTCACACTGCACCCTCTGAGTCACAAGCTTTTCCTAGAATTAAGATTTAATTTCTGCTCCCTTTTCACAGCCCCACTGAAGCCTCAGTACCCTAGACTCTGCTTCCTGCAGTCAGTCCCTCCTTTTCCATCTCTTAATAGCCTTGGATATTCCAAATTCTTCAACCTCCATCTCCTCACCCCATCCCTCACATCTTCTGGCTCCTGAATTCAACTTCCAACTGAGGTGTGGACCCCCCCTCATCCTGAGCAGGTCTCCTTGCTCACTCCAGCTGTACCCAGAAATGACTTATGACACCTGAAAACAGCAACCATCTCTGAAAGTAACAAGCCAATCTTTGGAGCTGGAATGTGGCTGACCAATCCTGAAGCCTGTGAACTCTCATCCTCTCTTCCCATCTCTCCCCTGTCTTATGCCATGAATAATAATAATAATAATAAAGCCTGTACTCTCATCCAAGAGACAAAGGGAAAGAATGGAAATACAGGTTCTCTCCCTCAATTATTACTCCAGAAAGTCAAGAATTCTGGAGGCGGCTGTTTCAAGGGTGAGGTGGAACACTCAGTAGGAATGTGGTGCTGTGCGGAAATGGAATGTGGGGGCCTGGAGCCAGGAAAGCCCCACCCCCAGTAGGGACAGCCTGGAAGTATGGGCCCTTGGAATGGGGAAATGTACACATAATGCTGAGAGGAGGAGAAACAGTTCAAAAAGAACCTCACATTCTTTTCTTCAGGTCTTGAGCAGGGCTCAAAACCTACTGGTTTGACTGTTTGTTAACCCATCTCTAGTTTTCCCCTTCCCCCTCATTTTCTCTGTTCCCCTTAGCCCCAATTCTAAATGTCTGAACCCTTCCATCTGCTTGGACTGGTAGCTGGAGGCATGCTATAGGATGGGATTAAGAAGAAAGGTGTTCTAAGTTGGGTGAGGAGAGTTCACTGGAAAATCTGAGGGTCGAGTGAGGAAAGGTAACAATAATCAAGAGAACTCTGCAGAGGAGGACTGTGAGATGGCCCTCGTCAACTCTCATCTCCAGCCCACTGAACTCAGTCCTGTGTCAACCACAGCGATGGGCGTCCAATCAACCACAGCCACTAGTCATGTGCACGCCCTCAGACATCACAAACCGACACCAGGCTTAAGTCAGGTGGGCAGGGACTTTAAAAGAGGACAGAAACTGAGGGAAGAGGGAAGGTGGGCCAGCTCTATAAAAAGGAGCTACGTCTCCCTCCAAAATGGAGACTTATGACAACAAGAGGTGTCTCTTTATTTCCATCTCTGAAAAATCCCTAGTGAAAACTAGTCTATGTTTTTTCCCCTTCAATACAATTCTGGCTTTCTAAAAGGGGCTGAATTGTTCTCAAATACATTGTCCTGGGGACCCAGGACAATATTCCCCACAAAATTCATAACATCTGGAAATATCTCCCAGGTTTGAAAGAGAGCTATGGGCACCTAAGGTCTGTATGTGTAGCCAGATTCAGGTGTTTGCATTGGGGGGGGGGGGAGGTGTCCCATCCCCCCACCACGCTGTAGGGCTCTAGAGTTCTTTGACATTCTACATCTTGGAAAGCTTCCCTCCCCACGGATCCAGCGTAGTGAAGGCCTTTGGATTGGTGGGGGCGAGCAGCGTAGGGGCTAAGGGGAAAGGGAAGGTTTGTGGGGCGAAGTCTTGCTGGGCCGAGAACGAGCAGACTTCAGCCTCCCTCGAGTTCCCTTAAGCGTATCACGCTTTATAGAGAAGGACTGAGAGGGAGGCAAGAGCCGTCAGAGGGCACCCCCGTGATCAGGCCCCCCATGAGACCAAGAACTCCCGAAACAGTGGGGATGGCTTTTCCAGTCCGGAAAGTGTTAACGCTCAAACGCTCCTGCTCCCCCTTCTACGGTTCCCTTAGACGACCCTTTCACAGATTGGAAAGTGGGGTGACCCCCCCCATAAGATCGCCCCCAAATTAGGCCAAGTTTTCTTACCCCACAGACGGATCAGCTGTTCCCTCACCTTTCACCAACAACAAAAACAGCACTCGGACTGCGAGGGGGAGGGAGATGGGTGGGCGCGAGGGCTTCTGGGGTTTGTGGTTCCCCCACACTTTTTCCCTGTTGAACCAGCGCAGAACTGGGACTACATATCCCAAGAGGCTGTGCATAAGGGGGGCGGAGTAGAGGGCGGCCGTGGTGGCTGCCTCACCGCTGCATCCTGGGAGGCGTAGTTCTCACTTCCACTGCAGCCAACGAGGGTGAGGCCAACAAAGGACTTCACAGCCCAAGATGCCTTGGGAGGGGGCAAGCTATATTAGTGGCGACTGCTGGTTGGTAATATGCGTGTTTAGGGGGTGGGGAGGAGTTACGGCTCTAACGCCCCTTGTATAATTCTTTAGAGTCGGCCGAAGCGCTCGGGTGCTCCCTCTTGTTTACTTTTTTTTCCTCTTTCGTTTACTTTTAACACAACATGTGAGATAGGAAGTTTTGTTATCCACTCCCTACAGATGTAGAAGCCAAAGCCCAGAATGGTTACGGAACCGGTCTAAAGTATCAAAACTATAAGATGGTAGGACTGCACGACTCCGAGTGTCCTTGCCATTACATCACGGCGACCCTACCGTTTAGGGGATAGGAAACTAATCTAATATCTGTGGCAGTAGTTTCTCTGCTTCAACATCAGGGACAGCCCCTGCAAAAACTATGTGCTGGGCACCGATGACGATTTTTTCCCCCAACTTTAAGGTCTCAGTGCCAGAGGTCTGCCAATACAATCCTGGCCTGGCATCCCTGGAATGGTCTCTAGGTCCAGGAGGATCCATTGTCTAACGTGGTGGTTGGGGGAGAAGGGGGGAAGATGAAGTTCAAGTTGGAAAGGAAATCTGACATAGTTCAGGATGGGCCACACACACACACACAAGCCACTTAGGGGAATACTTTTTCCAAGCCTCTTAACTGGCTTAAATTTAGGATAAGAGACATATTGTTGCTCCTGTTTTTGTTTAGGGGAGGTGAAAGATTCATACTCCTACACCCCGAGTTTTATTAAAGACTTGGGTATCCTGCTCCCCCTGTGTGCTCTGGACCCTCCAAGTAGTCTGAGACATTCAGAATGATCTCTCTGTGTCTGTCTCTGTATTAAGGAATTACAGTCTAAGAATTGATTTGCACTTTCTGGGTGCCTGCTTTAATTCTCTCCTGCATTAAGTTATGGAGCCTCTGCCTTTTCCAAGTTTGGGGGTAGTATTTTGCTTTTATGACTGAAAAGGATATCTGGTGCTTGCCCTTGGGTGCCTTTCATCTGAAGATGTCCAAGCACTTAACAATAAGTCATTGGGCTTCACAAACATTAAAGTGACATGTCTGTGTCATTAGTCAGGATTTATGAGTTAGGGAACAAGCTGCTGGTTGCTGAGATGGCTCAAGGTCCTGGGGTGGACGCAGAATGAGGCCTGTCCAGGGACTCAAGTCTCAGTTGTTCTTGGTTTTTGTCTTCCACCCAGAATAAAGGCTTATAGGAAAACTCAGTTTTAGCTGGAGCTAGAAATAATAACTTCATTTATTCGGTGTTTAATATGATGACCGCAGCCATGAAACTGAAAGACGCTTGCTCCTTGGAAGGAAAGCTATGACAAACCTAGACTGCGTATTAAAAAGCAGAGATATCACTTTGCTGACAAAGGTCTGTATAGTCAAAACTATGGTTTTTCCAATAGTCATGTATGGATGTGAGAGCTGGACCGTAAAGAAGGCTGAGTGCCAAAGAATTGATGCTTTTGAACTGTGGTGCTGGAGAAGACTCTTGAGAGTCCCTTGAACTGCAAGGAGGTCAAACTAGTCAATCCTAAAGGAAATCAACCCTGAATATTCATTGGAATCAGTGACATTAAAGCTGATGCTTCAATACTTTGACCACCTGATGCAAAGAGCTGACTCTGGAAAAGTTCCTGATGCTGGGAAAGATTGAAGGCAAAAGGAGAAGGGGGCAGAAGAGGATGAGATGATTAGATAGTCAGATAGCATCACTGACTCAATGGACATGAATTTGAGCAAGCTCCGGGAGATGGTGAAGAGCAGAGGAGTCTGGGGTGCTGCAGTCCATGGGGTTTCAAAGAGTTGGACTTGACTTAGCGACTGAACAACAGCAACAACAAAACCATGCTAAGGATTTTTCCAATTAATACCACAGTCTTATATGTAGGCCTTATTATTATCCCCCTTTTCCATTTTCCATATGATAAAGATTGAGGCACAGACAATTTAAGGTATTTACCTGGGGTCATCCAACTAGTAAGTGGTAGGATTAGGATTCAAGCAAAACTAGTCAATACACCATATTACAACCCCAGAAACTCCTGGGGTACTAACTCCCTTTGTTCTAATGAACAGTGCTGTTATTCAGTGGACAAGTGTTCACTGAACATTTGTGTACACAGTGCGAGGTGATGTGAAACATTAATTCAGCAAATAGGTGTGTCAGGTAGTGTGCTAGGTATTCAGTACATTTTGTTGAATAGAATGGGATCTGAAGTGGATCAGCTTATGCCAGGCTGAAGCAAAGATGCAGTGGTAGGAATGTATAGCTTTTTCTAGAGCCTAGGAAGTCACAGGGGCTTCCCTGGTAGGTGGTAAAGAATCTGCCTGCAATGCAGGAGACCTGGGTTTGATCCCTGGATTGGGAAGATCCTCTGGAGGAGGACATGGCAGCCCACTTCAGTATTGTTGCCTGGATAATCCCCATGGACGGAGGACTGGGGGACTACAGTCCATGGTGTCCCAAAGAGTCGGACACGACTGAGTGACTAAGCACAGCACGGCAAGAAAGTCACATAAGAACTGCATATCAATTACACCTTTTCCCCTCCAAACTCAGATTATTGGTAATGACTGCCTGAAATGTTGTGTTGAGGATTCCGAGGAAAGAGGGCTAGGATTAATTAGTAATTCTGTCAGGTACTCTAGATGAAAGATGGCCATATTAGATTGACTTTATTGTTTGAGATTATTACTTTCTCCTCTGCCCATTGCCATGTGGCTTGCAGTATCTCCTGTGGAAGGAGTATATGTCTCATTTTATTGACTTTGCTTTTTTAATGTTTACATTTTTTATTTGGCTGCACCAGGTCTTAGCTGTGGCATGTGAACTCTTAGTTGCAGCATGTGGGAACTAGTTCCTCAACTAGGGATCGAACTGGGCCCCCTGCTTTGGGAGCACGGAGCCACTGGAGCAACAGGGACGTCCCCTCATTTCACTGACTTTGGAATTGATCATTTTTCATGTTGTGGCCAAGAGAATGTGAACAGATGTGACTCATGTGAGTTTATACTTTCTTGTTCTTTTCTGCCGCTAGAATGGGCATATTCCATATGAGGGCTGTTCCTCTTCCCTGAGTCCCAGATGAGAAGAGCTGGCCTACACGTACATAAGTTAGAGATAAATCTCGGTTGCTGTCCGTCACTGAGATTTCGAGATTGGTTGTTATAGCAGCAAAGCTGACTGATGCACATGTCTAGGTAATGGTGTCAAGTACGACAGGAAAGTTTAAGCCAGGGCGTGGAGAACCCTGAATGCCAGGTAAAGCAGAGCCTCTTATGTATTTATCAGAATCTCTTTCCTTCTTTGTTTTGGACATAAAGATGGACCACATGTTTTGGTTTCTCTCTGATGTGTTGCACTTTCACACCTGGCTTGTGAAACCTCCCAAAGGAGACCCTTCATGTTCTTTCCTTTTTAGCTTCATGCATAGGACCTTATGCACAGTGATCCAAAGGTTAAATGTTACAGATGGTGGGGCTACAGGTTGGAAGGAACTTAGATCCCTGAATCACTACTCAGCAAAGAACTGTCTGCTAATCAGGAATTAGCAGATTGATTGATTGTATTATTTGCAGCCAAAGATGGAGAAGCTCTATCAGTTCAGTTCAGTCGCTCAGTCATGTCCGACTCTTTGCAATCCCATGAATCGCAGCACACCAGGCCTCCCTGTCCATCACCAACACCCAGAGTTCACGCAGACTCACGCCCATCGAGTCCGTGATGCCATCCAGCCATCTCATCCTCGGTCGTCCCCTTCTCCTCCTGCCCCCAATCCCTCCCAGCATCAGGGTCTTTTCCAATGAGTCAATACTTTGCATGAGGTGGCCAAAGTACTGGAGCTTCAGCTTTAGCATCATTCCTTCCAAAGAAATCCCAGGGCAGATCTCCTTCAGAATGGACTGGTTGGATCTCCTTGCAGTCCAAGGGACTCTCAAGTCTTCTCCAACACCACAGTTCAAAAGCATCAATTCTTCGGCGCTCAGCCTTCTTCACAGTCCAACTCTCACATCCATACACGACCACTGGAAAAACCAGAGCCTTGACTAGACGGACCTTGGTCAGCAAAGTAATGTCTGTGCTTTTGAATATGCTATCTAGGTTGGTCATAACTTTTCTTCCAAGGAGTAAGAGTCTTTTAATTTCATGGCTGCAGTCACCATCTGCAGTGATTTTGGAGCGCCCAAAAATAAAGTCTGACACTGTTTCCACTGTTTCCCCATCTATTTGCCATGAAGTGATGGGACCGGATGCCATGATCTTCGTTTTCTGAATGTTGACCTTTAAGCCAACTTTTTCACTCTCCTCTTTCACTTTCATCAAGAAGCTTTTTAGCTCCTCTTCACTTTCTGCCATAAGGGTGGTGTCATCTGCATATCTGAGGTTATTGATATTTCTCCCGGCAATCTTCATTCCAGCTTGTGTTTCTTCCAGTCCAGCGTTTCTCATGATGTACTCTGCATAGAAGTTAAATAAGCAGGGTGACAATATACAGCCTTGACGTACTCCTTTTCCTATTTGGAACCAGTCTGTTGTTCCATGTCCAGTTCTAACTGTTGCTTCCTGACCTGCATACAGATTTCTCAAGAGGCAGATCAGGTGGTCTGGTATTCCCATCTCTTTCAGAATTTTCCACAGTTTATTGTGATCCACACAGTCAAAGGCTTTGGCATAGTCAATAAAGCAGAAATAGGTGTTTTTCTGGAACTCTCTTGCTTTTTCCATGATCCAGCAGATGTTGGCAATTTGATCTCTGGTTCCTCTGCCTTTTCTAAATCCAGCTTGAACATCAGGGAGTTAATGGTTCACGTATTGCTGAAGCCTGGCTTGGAGAATTTTGAGCATTACTTTACTAGCATGTGAGATGAGTGCAATTGTGCGGTAGTTTGAGCATTCTTTTGCATTGCCTTTCTTTGGGATTGGAATGAAAACTGACCTTTTCCAGTCCTGCTGAGTTTTCCAAATTTGCTGGCATATTGAGTGCAGCACTTTCACAGCATCATCTTTCAGGATTTGAAACAGCTCAACTGGAATTTCATCACCTCCACTAGCTTTGTTCCTAGTGATGCTTTCTAAGGCCCACTTGACTTCACTTTCCAAGATGTCTGGCTCTAGGTTAGTGATCACATCATCATGATTATCTGGGTCGTGAAGATCTTTTTTGTACAGTTCTTCCGTGTATTCTTGCCACCTTTTCTTAATATCTTCTGCTCCTGTTAGGTCCATACCATTTCTGTCCTTTATCGAGCCCATCTTTGCATGAAATGTTCCCTTGGTATCTCTAATTTTCTTGGAGAGATCTCTAGTCTTTCCCATTCTCTTGTTTTCCTCTATTTCTTTGCATTGATCGCTGAAGAAGGCTTTCTTATCTCTCCTTGTTATTCTTTGGAACTCTGCATTCAGATGCTTATATCTTTCCTTTTCTCCTTTGCTTTTTGCCTCTCTTCTTTTCACAGCTATTTGTAAGACCTCCCCAGACAGCCGTTTTGCTTTTTTGCATTTCTTTTCCATGGGGATGGTCTTGATCCCTGTCTCCTGTACAATGTCATGAACCTCATTCCATAGTTCATCAGGCACTCTTATCTATCAAATCTAGGCCCTTAAATCTATTTCTCACTTCCACTGTATAATCATAAGGGATTTGATTTAGGTCATACCTGAATGGTCTAGTGGTTTTCCCTACTTTCTTCAATTTGAGTCTGAATTTGGTAATAAGGAGTTCATGATCTGAGCCACAGTCAGCTCCTGGTCTTGTTTTTGTTGACTATATAGAGCTTCTCCATCTTTGGCTGCAAAGAATATAATCAATCTGATTTCGGTGTTGACCATCTGGTGATATCCATGTGTAGAGTCTTCTCTTGTGTTGTTGGAAGAGGGTGTTTGCTATGACCAGTGCATTTTCTTGGCAAAACTCTATTAGTCTTTGCCCTGCTTCATTCCTCATTCCAAGGCCAAATTTGCCTGTTACTCCAGGTGTTTTTTGACTTCCTACTTTTGCATTCCAGTCCCCTATAATGAAAAGGACATCTTTTTTGGGTGTTAGTTCTAAAAGGTCTTGTAGGTCTTCATAAAACCGTTCAACTTCAGTTTCTTCAGCGTTACTGGTTGGGGCATAGACTTGGATAACTGTGATATTGAATGGTTTGCCTTGGAGACGAACAGAGATCATTCTGTCGTTTTTGAGATTGCATCCAAGTACTGCATTTCAGACTCTTTTGTTGACCATGATGGCTACTCCATTTCTTCTGAGGGATTCCTGCCCACAGTAGCAGATATGATGGTCATCTGAGTTAAATTCACCCATTCCAGTCCATTTTAGTTCGGTGATTCCTAGAATGTCGACGTTCACCCTTGCCATCTCTTGTTTGACCACTTCCAATTTGCCTTGATTCATGGACCTGACATTCCAGGTTCCTATGCAATATTGGTCTTTACAGTATCGGATCTTGCTTCTATCACCAGTCACATCCACACCTGGGTATTGTTTTTGCTTTGGCTCCATCCCTTCATTCTTTCTGGAGTTATTTCTCCACTGATCTCCAGTAGCATATTGGACACCTAATGACCTGGGGAGTTCCTCTTTTGGTATCCTATAATTTTGCCTTTTCATACTGTTCATGGGGTTCGCAAGGCAAGAATACTGAAGTGGCTTGCCATTCCCTTCTCCAGTGGACCACATTCTGTCAGACCTCTCCACCATGACCCGCCCGTCTTGGGTTGCCCCGCAGGCATGGCTTGGTTTCATTGAGTTAGACAAGGCTGTGGTCCTAGTGTGATTAGATTGACTAGTTTTCTGTGAGTATGGTTTCAGTGTGTCTGCCCTCTGATGCCCTCTTGCAACACCTACCATCTTACTTGGGTTTCTCTTACCTTGGGCGTGGGGTATCTCTTCACGGCTGCTCCAGCAAAGCACAGCCGCTGCTCCTTACCTTGGATGAGGGGTATCTCCTTACCGCCACTGTTCCTATACAAGTCAGCAAAAACAAGACCGGGAGCTGACTGTGGCTCAGATCATGAACTCCTTATTGCCAAATTCAGACTTAAATTGAAGAAAGTAGGGAAAACCACTAGACCATTCAGGTATGACCTAAATCAAATCCTTTATGATTATATGTGGGGTGAGAAATAGATTCAAGGGATTAGATCTGATAGAGTGCCTGAAGAACTATGGATGGAGGTTCGTGGCATTGTACAGGAGGCAGGGATCAAGATCATCCCCAAGAAAAAGAAATGCAAAAAGGCAAAATGGTTGTCTGAGGAGGCCTCACAAATAGCTGTGAAAAGAAGAGAAGTGAAAGGTAAGGGAGAAGAGGAAAGCTACACCCATTTGAAAGCAGAATTCCAAAGAATAGCAAGGAGAGATAAGAAAGCCTTCCTCAGTGAACAATGGAAAGAAATAGAGGAAAACAATAGAATGGGAAAGACTAGAGATCTCGTCAAGAAAATTTGAGATACCAAGGGAACATTTCATGCAAAGATGGGCACAATAAAGGACAGAAGTGGTATGGACCTAATAGAAGCAGAAGATATTAAGAAGTGGTGGCAAGAATACATAGAAGAACTATACAAAAAAGACCTTCACGACCCAAATAATCACAATGGTGTGATCACTCACCTAGAGCCAGACATCCTGCAATGCGAGGTCAAGTGGAAGTCAAGTTAGGAAGCATCACTACAAACAAAGGTAGTGGGGGTAAAGTGCTGCACTCAATACGCCAGCAAATGTGGAAAACTCAGCAGTGGCCACAGGACTGGAAAAGGTCACTTTTCATTCCAATCCCAAAGAAAGGCAATGCCAAAGAATGCTCAAACTATTGCACAGTTGCACTCATTTCACACGCTGGTAAAGTAATGCTCAAAATTCTCCAAGCCAGGCTTCAGCAATACATGAACCATGAACTTCCAGATGTTCAAGCTGGATTTAGAAAAGGCAGAGGAACCAGAGATCAAATTGCCAACATCTGCTGGATCATTAAAAAAAAGAGAATTCCAGAAAAACATCTATTTCTGTTTTATTGACATGCCAAAGCCTTTGACGGTGTGGATCACAACAAACTATGGAAAATTCTTCAAGAGATGGGAATACCAGACCACCTGAGAAATCTGCCTCTTAAGAAATCTGTATGCAGGTCAGGAAGCAACAGTTAGAACTGGACATGGGACAACAGACTGGTTCCAAATTGGGAAAGGAGTACTTAAGGCTATATATTGTCACTCTGCTTATTTAACTTATATGCAGAGTACATCATGAGAAATGCTGGGCTGGATGAAGCACAAGCTGGAATCAAGACTGCGGGGAGAAATATCAATGACCTCAGATATGTAGATGACACCACCCTTATGGCATAAAGTGAAGAAGAACTAAAGAGTCTCTTGATGAAAGTGAAAGAGGAGAGTGAAAAAGTTGGCTTAAAACTCAACATTCAGAAAACGAAGATCATGGCATCTGATCCCATGACTTCATGGGAAATAGATGGGGAAACAATGGAAACAGTGACAGACTATTTTTTGGGGCTCCAAAATCACTGCAGATGGTGACTGCTGCCATGAAATTAAAAGACACTTGCTCCTTGGAAGAAAAGTTATGACCAACCTAGACAGTGTATTAAAAAGTAGAGACATTCCTTTGCCCACAAAGGTCCGTCTAGTCAAAGCTATGGTTTTTCCGGTAGTCATATATGGATGTGAGAGTTGGACTATAAAGAATGCTGAGCACCAAAGAGTTGATGCCTTTGAACTGAGGTGTTGGAGAAGACTCTTGAGAGTCCCTTGGACTGCAAGGAGATACAACCAGTCCGTCTTAAAGGAAATCAGTCCTGAATATTCATTGGAAGGACTGATGCTGAAGCTGAAACTCCCATACTTTGGCCACGTGATGGGAAGAACTGAGTCATTTGAAAAGACCCTGACACTGGGGAAGGCTGAAGGTGGGAGGAGAAGGGGAAGACAGAGGATGAGATGGTTGGATGGTATCACCGACTCAAAGGACATGAGTTTGAGTAAACTCCAGGAGCTGGTGATGGACAGGGAGGCCTGGGGTGCTGCAGTCCACGGGGTCTGAGTGACTAAACCGAACTGAATCAGGAGCATGTGTTTTGGATTTCACTTGACAAAAAAAATCAATTTCTATTTTGTTAAAGCACTAACATTTGGGGACTTATGGTTTATAGTAGCTAGTCTTTTCCATCAGATTAAGAGATTTGGACTTGATTCCCATTAGGAATAAGAAGTTAGTCACTGAGAATTTTTTAACAAAGGGAATAATATTGTGAAGACCAGTGGAAATTTAGACTTTGCTGGTGGTACTGTGCATGAGAATCTGCCTGCCAATGCATGGGATATGGGTTCGATCCCTGACCTGGAAAGGTTCCTCGTGCCCTGGAGCAACTGAGCCCATGTCCCACAACTGCTGAGACTGTGCTAAAGAGCCCTTGAGCTGCAGCTACTGAAGCCTGTGTGCCTAGAGCCGGTGCTCCACAAAGAAGAGTAGCCTCTGCTCACTGCACATAGAGAACGCCTGTGCACAGCAGTGAAGACCAAGTGCAACCTGAAAAAAATAAAAAACCAGTGGAAATTACAGTTGTAGGGATTGAAGAATCCTTCTGAGTGAGGTTGGTGAGATCTTGGGACTGTTGTTTTTTTCAGAATACAGGCTGACTCCTGATTGGGCTGGGGGGAAGATTGCCATGATCTTGGGGAGGCTTTCTAGAGGCTGTGGAAGGAGCTTCTACAAAATGAATCCTAATTCCTGAAGTTTAAAATGTCTTTTCTCTTCGGTAAAAGTCCTAACTCCGGCATTGCTTCATCTAGCCCAGTGCTTGATACATAATAACTGTTGAAGGGGCGTTAGTCTTGTACTCTTGGAATGTTTTGAGGAGCTGCCACTAGTTGAGTGCATACTGTGTAAGAGAGTCCTTTCACCCACTGAATCGTCACAAAAGCCGTGCAAGATGCTGTCCGTTTTACAGATGAAGAATCTGAAACTCTGAGAGTACCTTGCCCAAGATCTCAAAAACAACCTTATTCTGAAACCCATACTTTTCTCATTATAACAAGCTGCTTTCTCAGAAAATCATAATGGCTAATATTTATTGAGTGCCTGCCAGTGCCAGGTGCTCTGCTGGGTGCTTTACAAACATACAGAAGCAGCTGGTGCATCAGATATTGTAGGCTGTTACTAGTGCATCCAAACTGTGGACTCTGTGGGAAGTAGGTGTCTTAGTCTGCTTAGTCTGCTCAGGCTGCCATAATGAAATACCATAGAACGAGTGGCGCAAACAACAAGAATTTATTTCTCATGTTTCTGGAAGCTGGAAAGTGCAAGATCACGGTGCTAGATGATTTGGTTCCTGGTGAGGATTCTTTTCCTGGTGAATAGACAGCTGAGTTCTCACCGTGTCTTCACGTGGAAGAGAGTGAGAAAAGACAAGCTCTCTGATCTCTTCTTCTAAGGGCACTAATCCCATCATGAGGGCCCCACCCTCATGACCTCATCTAACCCTAATTACCACCCAAAGGCCCCATCTGCAAACACTCCATTGCTGTTTAGGGTTTTAATATATGAATTTTAGGTGGACACAAACAATCAGTGTATACCAGCAAGAAAATATTAACATTATTTCAGGGCAAAGTTGGATTCTTTTGGACTTCTCTTTAGGACCCCTGGCCCATTTTCTTTTGTCCTCTTAGTTCTTTGGCACCATTCCTTCAGGCTAGGTGGAAAGGTGGTCTAGGGTTCTCAGTAATACTCAGGTCCTGGAGCTCCCCTCCACTGTTGACTCACAGACCCACTCTAATCTGAAAGTGTTCGTATCACATCACATCAGCCCTTCCTTTATTAGTGGTGAGAAGATGTGGCTCTGAGAACTTACCTATACATTTATTCTCATTCATTTATAGTTATTTATTAAACATTTTAAATAAGGATTATGTGTCAACAGCTGGAATAGCAGCCGATGACAACGCAGCTTTCCGGTTTCAAAGGCCTTTTACCTTCTTGGGCTGATTTGATCCTCACAATCAATACTGTGAAGTGGGTTGTATTATTACTATGTAATTAGAAAGATTTATTTATTTATTGTTGGCTGTGCTGCGTCTTCATTGCTGCATGGGGTTTTCTCCGGTCGCGGTGAGCGGGGACGACGCTCTGGTTGCAGTGTGTGGGCGTCTCATTGTGGTGGCTTCTTTCCTTGCCGAGCACAGGCTCTTGGGTTCGTGGGATTCAGCAGTTGCAGCTCCCAGGCTCTAGAGCATAGGCTCGATAGCTGTGGTGTACGGGCTTAGTTGCTCCAAGGCATCTTCCTGAATCAGGGATCCAATCCACGTGTCCTGCACTGGCAGAGGGATTCTCCACCACTGAGCCACCAGGGAAGCCCCTGTTTATTACTATGTAATTTTTTATCAGTGAAGAAGCCAAGGCTCAAAAATACTAAAATGCTAAATGACTTGACCAGAGTCACAGAGATGGTATAATATTCAAATCAAGAATTTCTGAATCCTTGAAATTCCCTGGTGATCCAGTGGTTAGGACTCTGTGCTTCCACTTTGGGCATCACAGGTTTGACCCCTGGTCAGGGAACTAAGATTCTGCATGCTGTAAAGAATAAATAAAGAATAAAGAATTTCTGAATCCCAAGTGCTCCTCTCTTCCTTCTACGTCCATTACAATGCAAATTCTATGGTGCCTTAGGCTTGGTTTCTTGCTATTTCAGCCTTGTTACCTTAATTTGTACTTTGGATAAAACAGCTGTAGCAGACAACCCCCAGATCTCAGCATCTTAACAGGATCAAGACTTCGGTATCACATAGTCCAATGTGGATGTCTGTGGTCAAGTAACTCAGGAATCTGGATCTGTCCCTGCTATGGATCTGTCATCTTAACTATGTGGCCTCAGATTGCCCAGATGTCATCCTGCCAGCAGATGGGGAAGAGAAACCATGTGGAGAAACTGTAACTACTATTAACCTCTTCAGTCCAGAAGTAACACATCACTTCTGCTTATATTCCACTGGTGATAACCAGTTCTATGGCTTTACCTCACTGCGAAGGGGCTGGGGGTCAAATTTAGCCATGTGCCATTTCCACTTTCCATCAACATGGGGTTGAGTCAACATTCAAGATTTGATAAGAGTTGTCCTGGAAGAAAAGAAGCCTCTGGGAAGAACTTCAAATGTTGGTGAAGCATCAGGGCCCAAGGTGACTAGTGATAGAAGTGGTCTTTTCCCCTCAAGAAAGAGTTGTTTCTATAGTTTTTATGATTTTTATACTCTGCTGAAAAGTTTGAAAATTTTTACACTATCACAAAGTAAACAAAGCTGTGTTACGGTCATAATTTTAGTCATTGATTTCATGCACTTGACAATTCTATAACCTTTCTAGCAGTTTCAAAGTACTCTGGGAAACTGTGTGGGTGGGAATGTCCTCTAAGCTTCCTGGGCCTCCCCAGTGCCGTCAGAATAGAGAGGGTTAACCCCGGAGCCTGGGAAAGCAGTAAGGAGGCAGTTCAGTCGTCTTGCTGAGAGCTCCTCATCTGCCAGAGAGAATGGAACCAAGTGGGTAGGTTCAAGAGTTCTTTAGGGACTTCCCTGATGGTCCAGTGATTTAAGAATCTGTGCTTCCACTGCAGAGGGCACAGGTTCCATCCCTGGTCAGGGAACTAAGATCCCACATACCTCAAAGTGAAAAAGTGTTAATCACTCAGTTGTGTCCAATTTTTTGCCACCCCATGAACTGTTGCCCACCTCTGTCCATGGGATTTCCCCGGCAAGAATACTGGAATGAGTTGCCATTTCCTTCTCTAGGGGATCCTCCCAACCTAGGGATTGAACCCCCTGTCTCCTGCATTGCAGACAGATTCTTTACCATCTGGTGCAGCCCAGAAAATTTCTTTAGGAGGTGTCACGGACAGGGTGTGAGGGTGAAGGAGAGGGAGGCAGGACATTTTGATTTTTGAAGTCATTTGGATGCCAAGAGAATGTGACTCTAAAAAAGTTTGACTTTTAGCTTAAAAAAAAGACTCCCTTGTCCTATTCCTAAGCCAGGGAGAAGGAAGAGTCATGGCTGACCACAGGTTCTTGGCTCAGTAAATGGGAGTTCCTCCTTGAGATGGGGAACTTGTTGGAAGGAGCAGGTGTCAGGGTGAGGCTGGGTGGAGGAATTTGTTCTCCTTCTGGACATAGATGGTTTGAAATACTTCTTGGTCTCCAGAGAGTCATTTTTTGTATTATGGAGCTAGGCCTTTCTGTCAATCTTTCTATTGCTCCAGACATGCTCTTAAAGGAGAAGACAGAGGGTGGTTCAGAAATTCAGAAACAGGAGTCAATCATAGATGAAGTAAATAGTGTGTGTGTATGTGCAGATACCATTAGGAGCAGGTTGGGATTACAAAGACAATAGATGCTCTTCTGCACTTCATAACATTTGCACATTAATTAGCGCACATAAAAATGCATAAAGACTCCCCCTGCAAGTCTCAACCACTCTCCTAATTGAGGAATTGTCCTTCTCTTTTCTGGTTGCACCCCAAACCCCTAATTCCTGTTGTGTAAGGTTGGACTTGTCTTACCTGAAAGAACTGGCTGGCCTCCCTCCTGCCAGTTCAGGAGAACTTCCCTTTATGCCTGGGTCAGAGTTGTGGGGGATGGAACAGCTGTTGAGGGGCCAGGATTGCGGGGAGAGATTGGCTTAGTCTGGTCTTAGGGAGTGTGTTTGTCTATATCTATCTGGGTCCCTTTTTCTGTCTCTTTCCTCTCACAGATTGTGTGGCATTTTGGAGGGTGGAGTGCCTGGGCACCCAGCCCACTACATCCCGCCCCAATCTGGCCCTGGGCATGAGCCACATGGTGCTGGCCATCAGCCTGGCCTCTTGCCCATCCATTATAGCCTCAGCTGCCAGACTGGCACAGGTATCAAAAGGAACCACGACTCGGCCCTGCCCTCCCCCAATTCTATTGCTGGGGCCAAAGTGAAGGAGAATCAGATGGAAAGAGAGCACCCTGGGTGGGGAACCAGTGTCAACCCCACCCTCCACAGGGGAAAGGGTCACCTGACCTTGGGGTGGATGCTGCAAGTCCATGGAGGACACCCTTGGTGCAGGGACGGGCTGGGGCAATGTTGAGGAGACAGCATTGGTTGCTTGGGTGTGAAGGAAGACGCCCTACTAGGTTCTGGGAAATGTTCCCCTTCTTTCTGTGTCTGCAAATCATGTGAGCTGGTGCCTGTTTCCTGCTTGTGGGTTTATCCCCTGCTGGGACCGTGCACGGGGCTCTGATGCTGTGGGGAGGGGCTTTTAGCTCTGCCCAGGCAGCGCAGATGTGAACCTGCTGTGAATACTGCATGTCAGGCTGTATGAATCTGTTGCGTGCGGGAATGACATCTGTGAGAATGCTGTTAGGGTACAGGAGACGTACATGTATGACAGAGGCATGGGGCCTTTTAGTCCCCTGGCACAGACTGACTGTATCTGCGCTATGGGGCACTGAGTATCACATCTCTGGACCCTGGTTGTGGAGCCCATGCACCCTCTTTTCTGAGCACAGCGGCTTGGCCCTGCTGTAGACTGCTTCTTGTCATGGGCAGTCAGGGATTGTCCTGGTGGGAGCTATGTCTCTGGAGCGTGCTGGTTATGCCTTGTCTTTCCACCTATGTGAACTGTGTGTTCAAATATGTGAAATCCCTCGAGAAATGTTGGGTGGTGAGGGGGTCGGAAGCCTGAAAAAGATGGGAGAATTTATGAGCTGCTTTTGTCGGGAGACAGTCGTAATGAAGAAAATTCAATTTTCTGCAGCTCGAAGAGTCAATATGTTAAATCTTGGAGAAGCTGTGGAGTGACAGCAGAATGGCAAAGTCAATGGGACGTGTGTGAGGGGAAGCCGTCTATTTGCATCTGCGGTGAGGCAGCCTCCTCTCTGTACCCTTGAACTGCAGCTGGAGACAGGATGGAGTCCAATACCTGAGTTCCTGGAGCTGCCCCTCTCTCCCATCCTCCTTCACCTCAGTGGCCATCGTGTCCTGCCTCTGGGAAAGCTGCTCTCTCCCAGATTCAGTTCTACCCTAGCACCTTCTCAGGAAGTCCTTCTTATAGTCTAACCACCACTCCCTCTTGCTATAGTTACTAATTTCACAGCGGCTGTTTACAGCCCAAAGTGATTAGTAGGGAAAATTTTATTTTCCTCCCAACTTTTCATCACCACTCTCCCTGCAGCTACTCCATGGCTGGCCTGTTTTCCAACAGGTTTCAACTTTTTTCTAACCAGTCTTTTCCTCCTCCTTTCCAGCTTCCTGTTCTAGGAGAGAGCAGCACGGCAGGGGTGGGGTGGTGGGGTGGGGAGCTGGGTGGAGGGGTGGTGGGGAGGGGCTTGTGGGGAGTGGAGAGAAAAGCTGGGGATTCTTCTGTGAGCCACAGTGTCACCAGGAGATGTGATTAGCTGAGCTGCTGGCTGTGTAATTAGTGTGTACCCGCGTCTTGGGGGTCTGGTGTGTTAACAGCGGGTCCCTGTGGTGGGTAACGAGATCGTGCCCATGGCTGGTTGCACACGCTAATTAATTAGTGTTCCTCTGGTGTTGAGGAATGAAGAGGATCTGGGGGAGCTGATGGTGGGGGTGTCTCAAAGCCCAAGAGCCCAGCTGTTCAGAGCCCAGAGGTCACCTAAGGTTCTGCCAGAATAGGGGCACCAGGCTGGTGTGCAGGGTTTGGATCACAGACTTGGGAGCCCTGGATGAAGAGAGGGTGTGTGGGGTGTGGTGGCCTGGGTTCTCAGTGGTGGGTGTCCTGGAGTCCTGGGCTGGGCTGGTGGAGGTGGATGAAGCAGGGCCAGCCCCCTCAGCTTAGAGAGGCCTCCAGGCTCCGGGCCTGTCTTGGAGCATCCTTTCTCCAGGTGGCCCAGAGAGGAAGGGAGCGGAACAGGGAGGAGACATTCGAGACCCTTCCAGTCTCATGCTTGGCCCCTCTACCCTCCCTCACCTCACTAAGCCCAGCTTCTCAATCAGCCATTTCACACTTCTTACCGCTCACTGTGTGCACAGAGCTCCAAAAGGCTCTCTCCTTGTTCTCATCTTAATAACCACTGCCTTCTTTTCCCCTTGCTGCTCATGCAGACAGAGACTCAGACTCCTCAGCTCCTGGGTCTATATTAAGAGCCCAGAAGTGTCTTCTGAAGCCTGGGATGTGGAACCTAGATACCTGGAAGAAATACCATGAAAAACCTAAAGAAACAGGGGGAGGGGGGACGGTTGGGAGAGAGCCTCACAATTTCCCAGGACGGTATGGTCATTTATAGCAGCAAGAAAGACTAAGGTGAGAAGAGAGCAATAACTTCCAGGGAGCAGCCAGCTCTTCTCGTTTCCTGAGGCAGAAATCCTCCGCCCGATCCAGGAAGGGGTCAGGAGGGAAAGGGACCGATGGAAGGATAGCCTCTCCCCTTGAGCGGTGGGATTCAGTAAGGTGTGGCGGGAGTGAGTGGGGAAGGGGAGACAGAACAGAGAAAACGGGCAGAAAAGAAGACGAGGCTGCGGCTTCCGCGTGGAGGCGCGAGTCCTATTCCTGCACACGGTAATTGCTAAATTACCCGCCATCTGCTCTGCTCTCAGACATAAATTATCTGCGAGGAGAAAAGACGCAGAGGCTGCGCACTTTTCTTTTTCTCCCCCAATCCCAAGCTAGGAGCAGCGGGGGGGCTCTTCCCTCCAGCCCGAGTGAAGGCGAGGGTGGTGGGACCACCTGATGGGGAAACAGTCCCGCTTTGCTTTCTGTTTTCTCCAGAGGAGGAGTGGCTTTGGGGCGACCGAGGTCCCAGCGCTGCCCAGGGTCCTTTCTGACTTGGGGCGGGGCGAGCTGTGGGCTGGCCAGGCCTCGTGAGGCCACTGAGGAGGGGGCGGGGCGCGCCCTAGTGGGCGGGGCTTCCCTCAGGTGTGACCGAATTGCTTCGGCAGGTTTTTCCCTGGTCACCTTCCACCTCCCCCACTTCCCGCCCACTGCTTTTCTCGTGGGGAGAAGTCTCTTAAGCTCTCATTTACACTTGTCCTGTCTGCCAGAAGGAAGAGAGGGAGGAAAGCAGGCAGAGAGGGCTTGAGGAGAGAGGAAAGGGGTGGGGGGTGCGGACCTTGGTTTTTTTCGGCTCTGCACCTTATCCTTCCCCTCTAGATTCTGAAGAGTGGCAGAGATGTGAAAGCAGATATAGGGCAATAACTTGAAATGGGGCAAAATGGTAGAATGCAGCAGGTTGCAGAGATGGAGGTAATGCGAAAGCAGAGCTCCCTGGGAGGTGGGCTGGTTGGGGAGGTGGGCAAGAGAAGCAGGTGATTGGGCTGGGGAGGTGAGCGAGGAGTGGAAGGGGGCAGAGCGGGAGGTGGGCAGGATGAGAGGGTCAGAGAGCTGGAGATGGGCGGGGAGGTGGAGTGGTGGAGCAGATGGAGGAGGATGGAGTGGTAGAGAGATATGGGGTGGGGTGGGGTGTGGAGGTGGAAGAACCAGGATGGGGCAATGCCTGATGGAAGCTCAGAGATGGTTAGGGTGGTGAATTGTCCAGAAGGAGAGCCAGAAGAGGCTCAGAGTGGAGATGACAGACAGCAGTTCAGAAAGCAGGTCAGGCTCTGGAAGGAATGTAGGGAGCAAAGGCTGTGATACAGAAAGCTAGGGTGTTTGTGGGTCCTTGGAGGGTCCCAGAAAGGTGAGCGTCAGACCTTCAGAGCCGCTTCCCACTTTGAGGCTGAGGCCTGACTCTGGAGGGGCGTTGAGGAGGCCTCTTAAGAAGCTGGGGAAGGGGTGCAATCCTGTTCCCTGCCCCAGCCTCAGGCACCTGCTGGGTGTGCACATTAGGGTGGGGGTGTGCTGGGCGGCTTCCCAGTTCTGAGAGCAGAAGCTGGTGGGGTTTCTTCCGAGCGATTGTTTAGTATTCATGGGGCGACGCAATCTCTCCCACATCTGCTTAGCACAGCAAGTCCTGTCATATAACTGTCTCCCGCACTGTCTGTCCATAAAGAATGTCTCGGAATTGGTGTAATTCAGAGAAATTAATGACGACTTTCCGCGGGACTGCTCCCTGGGGGATGATTAACACTTCATCGTCCATCTGATGCGCGGGGCCCAGCGCTCCATCGCGAACATTTGGGCCGTGGCCAGCCGCATTAAAGGTTATTACGGAAAACGCGACCTGCAAACGGGCGAGAGGCATGATGGACCGGGAGGGGCGGGGACCAGGGTGGGGGCGGGGGAATCGGATGGAGCCGGCCACGTCCGAGATCAAGTTTCCCCAGGTTCGCGCACCTGGGGGTCTGAGGCGGAGGGAGGCTGGGTTTCTGTTTCAAGGGATGCAGGACTGGGAGAGTGTTGGGGAGACCCTCACTAGGGGGACTGGGAAAGAAAGAAGGTGACTTTCCACAGTGGACACATTGCTGATTGGAGGCTTTCCCTGTCTTTTAATCGTCACGGTATTATTGGGTAAATTTTATTTAACTCCACCTTACAGGTGATGAAACTGAAGCTTAGAGAGGTTGTGTACTGTGTCTTAGGTAACACAGCTTATTCAGAGGCAAAGGCAGGATTTGCGTTCAGGTCCTCGATTCCTGAACTCTTGGTCTTGCCACCACACCACTGGGGAGAAGGTCTCACTCTTTTATATGTCCACCTCAACTTCAGGCACGTAGGCATGTGTGTGGCAGACAGGTGCTCAAACATGTTTGTTGTATAAATGAATGAATGAGCTTTGCAGGTTGCATTTCAATGGACGAGAATCCCAGAGATTCTGGAGGCAGGAAAGGGAACATAGCATTGGAGTTCCAGTTTGGGTCAGGAAACTGGAAATAGGTTTCCTGTGGGTTTCTAAGCTTCCCCTGGGGGCATTCTAAACCTCTAGAATCTAGAGGGCTGGCCTCTTCATCCTTAGCCGGAAGGAAGGAGTGGAGACACATGTATGTATGTGTACACGTGTGTTGGTGAGTGTAGGAATATGTGTAAGTTTGTGTGTATATGCTTGTCTGTATATGTATGAGCTCATGAGCATGTGTCTGTGTTGCATGTGTGTGAGAATGTGATGTGTGGATGTGTGTGTACTTTGAGGGTGTCCGTGTATGTATGAGCGGTTTGTGCGTATCTTCATCTATGCAGGTGAATGGGTGTATGATGTGTGTTGTGCCCCCGGGGAGCCTCACAGCTGAAGATATCTTTCGTTTGCTGAAATCTCTAACAGGTTCCAGGATGTGGCATGTGGTGGGGCTGAGGTGAGAGGCCAGGAGAGGAAGGCTGTTTCTGCTGGGGACGCAGGGGGTTGGGTAGCCTGAACAGTGGGTGCCTGTGCCCCACCAGGCATGGGGGTGGTGGTGTCAGGGTCCCAGATCTGAGGCTGGGTGGAGACCCGGGCCCTGAGGTCTTCATTCCGGGCTTGAATTGGAAGTGCTCAGAGGCCCTGCTCTGACCCAGGAGGGCGGTGAGGAGGTGGGGCCCAGACAGGGGCCTGGGCAGTGGAGGGGTCAGGCCTATTCTCTGCACATTTTCGCCCATTAGGTTTTAGGAGTGTCTTCTACCCAGGCTGCAAGTCCTAGCTCTAAGCTCCACCCATTCTGCCTTAGGGTGGTAGAGTCCCGGAAAGGCTTCATGTGAAGGTCTCTCTGGCTCTGGGGGCGGTGGTGATCCATAACCACAGTGAGAACACCTTTCTCTAGTAAGCACTACTCAGGCAGGTCCAAAACAAATGTCCTTGTCTCTTGGAGACATACAAGCTGAGGCTTTCAGACCTCTTGTGCTGGGAAGTTCTTCCTGGATCTAACCTTACATCCTCTTGCTATACCATGTGCCCAGTAAGCCCAGGCTGAGTTTGTGAAATTGGAACCTAGCACCCCCTGGCATGGAAGTAGCTTCTTCTGGATAGGGGAGAGGGTCTGAGGTTTAGGGACACTCAGAGAATGGGAGACTGAAGCCTGGAGGATCATAGATGGGTCCAGTCATTCTTGGAGAGGAAGGCAATGATCACAGGACAGTATCAGAGTCAGGAGTTCGGAAACCATAGGTTCCAGCTCACTTGCTTTACAGACAGCAGCTAGAGCCTCAGAGGCGGGAAGACTCACTCAGTGTCCTAAGCCCCTGACTCCTAGTCTAGGAATCCTTCTTGTGTCCCCTTGGGGAACCCTGACTCTTCTTCTCTTCTCTTGGTTTTATGGAGTTGGGGAGAAAGGGAGGAATACTTCAGCTAATGGGGGGCTGTCCCCCTTCTTCTTGCTGAAGCCTTCAGCGACTCCTTCCCAGTCTTTCCAGCTGGGCTTCGAGGCCTCTCACCCGCCAACACCTGTTCCTTCAATTTCCCATCCCCCTCGCAGGCCCCCACCATCTGCTCTCTTGGATGCATCCAGGGGCAGCCCTCACGTCGTTTGCTCCTCCCTGCCTTCTCCTAGCCTCATGGTCTATGCCCAGTCTGAACCATTTCGTCTCCTCATCTTGCAGACTAGCCTCTCGACCCTCTGCAATATCACCTCATACTCACCTCCTCTGGGAAGTCTTCCTTGATTAATCCTCCTGTTTCTGGATCCCAAACGTTCTCCTTCTAAACCACTGCCAGGGTAGCTGCAAGTCTCTCCTGGTTCTTCTGTCTGCTCTTTCCAGCTGTGTACCTTGTCCCTGCTCCCACTTCCGAATGGAAGGTGCCTCAATGGCAGGGCTGATTTCTCCTCCCTCCCAGGACCCCTCTCCATGCACCAGAAGGGTCAGGACTGCAGTGGAGAATTGACTGAACCTTGTCCCCTTTCTGCGCTCTGGGGATGGGAGAGCTAATGGTGTCC
This sequence comes from Capricornis sumatraensis, assembly GCF_032405125.1. NCBI lineage: Eukaryota > Metazoa > Chordata > Mammalia > Artiodactyla > Bovidae > Capricornis > Capricornis sumatraensis. The sequence goes on along the minus strand of NC_091072.1, from coordinate 71,111,925 downwards.
AACTGGATCTCCTCCCGAGGAGGGAGGTGGCAATACAGACCCTTCCTGGTCTTTATTCTGTGTTAGGCCTCACCCCTCGCTTCTGTTCCTCTTCCTGTTTTTGGTTGCCTCTGGCCCAGTTAACAGGCCCCTCTACACTCCTCTCCTGGGGCCCTTGGGATGCTGGCCTGGTGTGGGGAGTGGCAGGAAGCTCCACTATGATGCCACCCTGCCTAGGCAGGGTTGGCATCCTGCCTAGGGAGGAGGGGTTGGGGTGAGTGCAGATCTGGGTGGAGGAGAGGGTCCTGGCGCTGGTGAGGTACCCGCTCTAGTTCTAGACCAGTCGATGTGTCGGCTGCCACCTTGTGGCAGACACTGAGAACTGCAAGGATGGAGTCCTGGTGCCAAGAATGGGACCTCCTTGGCAAGAGAGCTGGGAAGGTCGGTAGGAGTGTGCACTGTGAGGGTAGCAGGCCTCAGAATTCCTAATTGACATTGGTGGTTTCTTCAGGGAGCTTTGAATTCTTAACTGACAGGAGAGTAGAAACCTGGGAGGAAAGTGGCAAGGACACTTCTAGATGGAGAGAGACAATGGAAGCTCTGTCCTCAAGTCTCAAACCTACTATTCAGATTCTCCCTCCCCGAAGAGAAATAGCCTGAACCTAAAGCTGGAGGATTTGAGGTCTGACCTGCAAAAGAACTTCCCAATAAATCCCAATGTGTATTTGGATGCCACTGCTTCTGATAGTTGCATAGTCTTTCCAAGCCCACCATACCCAGGAGATTGCCCATCTTCTCTGGGTTCCCTGATTTCACCATGCTCAGTTCATTGGGCCTATTCCAAAAAGCCTAGATTTCTTAGCCTTCCCTACCCTGGCCTGTGTTGTGGCCATGACCAAGAGGTTAATCTGGAAAGACCTTCTGTGGTCTAACTCCAGTCCTTCCTGTAGCCCTGGCAATGGAGAGAACCACCGTGTAGCTAGTAGGGCTGCAGTGGGGAAGGCGGCCAGAGAAAGGAACCTGCGAGGACGGATCTGAGGGAGGACAGCTCTGCCTCGGGTTCTCCATCCTCCACTCCCCTGTCTTGCTGGATTCTTGGAGATGGGACAAAGTGGTCCACAGGAGAACTCTCTCTGCTTGGGCCTCAGGATTCACAGGTGCTGGGGGAAGGCAAACCCCTGAGTTTCAGTCATGGCCCTTATTATTGTCATCCGTAGGGTGGGTATTGTGGGGAGCCAAGTTGGGGGAAGGTTTTGTCTCCACCGGCCTGAGTCCTTCAGGTTTCACCTAGGGTCCCTCTGGAGCCTTTTTCTCTCCCTGCACCCAAATCCCAGTTCCTCAGAAGCCCTCACAATGGTTCCTTCTCCTCCAGCCCCTAGTCCAGCTCCTTTCTTTGGTGGGCTGCTGCTGCTAAGTTGCTTCAGTCGTGTCCAACTCTGCGACCCCCATAGACGGCAGCCCACCAGGCTCCCCCATCCCTGGGATTCTCCAGGCAAGAACACTGGAGCGGGTTGCCATTGCCTTCTCCAATGCATGAAAGTGAAAGGTGAAAGGGAAGTCACTCAGTCGTGTCCGACTCTTCGCGACCCCATGGACTGCAGCCTACCAGGCTCCTCCGTCCATGGGATTTTCCAGGCAAGAGTACTGGAGTGGGGTGCCATTGCCTTCTCCCTCTGTGGTGGGCTGAGAGGCACGAAATTCTTCCCACTATCTTCCCTCTGCTCCTGCTGGCACTGCTTGGAGATCCTGGCCAAGAGCCCTGGCTCTGCAGGCTCCGGGTGGGGGGCTGTGCCCCGGCGCCCTCCCTCTGAGGTGCCATTCCTCCCCTGCCTCATTTGCTGCTGCTGACCTTACTGAGTTAAATTAAAAAGCAATGTTCTGTGTGCGGCTCCAGCCCCGTGGAGCTTGACTCTGGGAAGACGAAGACAATTACCGGCCCCTCCATCTCCCTCTCGTCTGGCTGCCTTATAATTTTTTCCCCTGCTGCCTGGTATGCAACATTTATGTTTTTAATAACACCAGAATGGTTTTGACCTTGGGAATTCATAGCAGAATGGGCACCGTGAGAGGCCCCAATGTGATTGGCATTTGTCTCAGTCCTTTGTGGGGAGGAGGCTCTGGCTTGTGCCTCCCCAATTCTGCGGAAGGTGGGGGCTGTCTCAGAGAGTCTAGGGGGACATCTCGAAAGCCAGAGTGGACAAGGAGGCACATGGGGAGGGGGGAAGACAAGGGGAGGGTTTTGTCTTTTCAGATCTCCCCTGGAGGATGAAAGTTGGAATAAGGTGTTTGAGAGGCTGGGGAGTTTTTCTCCTCTTGTTTTATGAGGAATGAGTCCTGGATAGGGAATGACATGGGATGCACATGTGGGGGCTATGCGGAAGTGGTGGGGGTGTGGCATCCCTGTATGCACGTACTCAGCCCATGACTCTGGAGTTTGCATGAGTTCCCACCCCTCCCCACAGGCACCATCCCTCCTCACTGCCTCTCACCTTCATCAGCTCTTTAGCTCCAAGGAGAGTGGAAGGAGTGAGGACCAGCCAGAAGGCTGGGGTCATACACTAGGTAGTACTCCAGCTGAGTGTAAAGAGAGGAGGACAGAGACCTCTCCTGACTCAAGGCTAGGTTCTCTTCCTTGTCTCTCCCACCTTTCCTTCTGTCCTTTTTCTGTGCTCACCTTCCCAGGTGACTCAGCTCTTGAGGCTGAAGGAGAGCCAGTGGCAAGAAAGATCTGGAAGAGGAGGAGGCCAGTCAGCAGAGGGGTGGGAGAGGCAAGCAGGCAGTGAAAGGCTTGGGACAGAGGATCACTGGGAGAGAGAGACCTGGAGGGGCCCCTCTCCTCCACCCGAACAGGGCTGTGGTAGGAAGGACCGAGGTTAGAACGAAGAAAGTGCTTCTCTGACTCCACTTTAAGGTGCCTCTGCAAATATAATGAAAATTGCAAATTATAAATGAAGAGAAGTTTCTCTTGTAGTTCAGGAAGTAGGGAGAGAGGGGTGGAGGAGTGTGTATGCCCGAGGACGAGAGGGTACATCTCTGTGCCCTGTGGTTAACAGTCCCACGTGCGCCAGTTACATATGTAAACGGGGGGAAGAGTGTAGCTTTGCCATCGATTTTTTTTTGTGTGTGTGTGGCCATGCCACTTGACTTTCAGGATCTTAGTTCCCCAACCAGGGATCAAACCCAGGCCCACAGCAGTGAAAGTATCAAGTCCCAACCACTGGACCTCCAGGGAATTTCTGACACTGATTTGTAAGCTGGTTTTCCATTGGGATCTGTAAAGTATGCTTTTCTCTCAGAAATGGCAACCAGCACAATGGGAAGAGCCCAGGATTGAGAATTAAGAAAACCTGGGTTCTAGTCTGGCTTCAGTTGTCAGCTGCTGCTAAGTCGCTTCAGTCGTGTCCAACTCTGTGTGACCCCATAGATGGCAGCCCACCAGGCTCCCCCGTCCCTGGGATTCTCCAGGCAAGAACAGTGGAGTGGGTTGCCATTTCTTTCTCCAATGCATGAAAGTGAAAAGTGAAAGTGAAGTCACTCAGTCATGTCCGACTCTTAGTGATCCCATGGACTGCAGCCCACCAGGCTCCTCCATCCATGAGATTTTCCAGGCAAGAGTACTGGAGTGGGTCGCCATTGCCTTCTCCGAGTTGTCAGCTGAAACCCTATGAAACATCACTTCTTTGAGTTTTGGAGTTTGCTGTACAATCGTGATGGAAAAGTCACAGGCCCTTTCTGCGCCAGTGGACCCAGTGTGGGGGGACCAGAAAATGGAAGGGGGCTGGGGTGGATGGTGGGTGATAGCCTTTCAGGGGCCTGAGAGCCAGAGAAGAGATGCTGGTGGAGAGGGAAGCAAGAGGGGTTTCCTGAATTTGGAAAATCATGGGTTCTTGCTGGAGCAAGACTCCCCTCACCCCCCACCCCCAGCCTGTTCAGTCTAGCCCCATCTCAGCACCCAGAGCCGGGGGGGGGGGGGGGGGTCTGGCTCGGCAGGGAGCGCCGTTCTCTGCCGCCCTCCTGTGGCCGCCGAACTCTTTGCAGGTCGCCGCTGAGAAGGTTCCTCTTAAATCCGCAGAGCCGCGTTCCTCGCCCCCTGGTGGAAATCGACTATATTACAAGAAGCGATTTGGGGTCCAAGAACTGCCCCCTACCCCCTCACCATCTCCCTGGTTTCTTGAGGCCCTCACGACTTCCTTAAAGCTGGGAAGGTCTTCCTGAGATTTGACCTTCCGTACTATTGCCTGATACTTTAACTTTTGCTTTTGGGGGTGTGCGTTGGAGACAAGCGGCTGAGGGCAAGATTTTGATCAGAGAGGGCAATTTCTCTTTTTCTTTGGGTTTCATCTACACCCCAGTTTCCTAGGATCGTCAGGAGTTTTCAAAGAACGACATCGGAGTCTAGTGATATTCTTGGAGAAAATGGGTTTGGAGTGGACCAGGCATTATGCGTCTGGGCTTCGGCGAATTTGCACCTGAGCTCAGTCGTCAACAGGGAGATGGATTGGCAGGAGCCAGGAGGCAGGAGACAGGGATGATGGAGGGAGATGGCATATTTGACAGATGCTGACAGGGCTCGTTATTTGCTAGCTCTGGAAATCCCTCCCACCCACCAGGCTGCCCTTGGCCCTCCCCTTCTAGTACTCAGTGCTCGTTAGTGACTGTCTTTGGGGAAAAAGCCAGTGGGCCAGGTTGCACTGGGGTGGATGAGGGAGGGGGAGGCGGGAGGAACACCATGTAGATGCTGGGGTGGAGTGGTTGGAATAACTGGGATTTGGAGCTGAAGTGCGGTAATCACTTGGGGTGCTTGGAAGGCTTTGCAGGGGGAATTGTCCAGAGGGCAGATACTGAGTTGCGGGCGGTGAGTGGGCAGAGAGAATGAGGAGGCATAATTAAAGGAACTGAGCTCCACAGATGTTGGTGCGAATTTTGGGAGAACTGGTGACATATGTCAGTAATTTTATCGGGAGCTTCCTAGGCACCAGGAAGGGTTATAGGTCCTATGAAGGGGTGGAGGTGAAAGAGGGGCACGCATCTGTGTCTCCTCCCGGGACTTGTTGCTTCGCGTGTGCCTGCCGGAAGGGAGCAAGGAGCTGCGAGGCCATTCTCGATCCGGGATGATGCTGAGGCCAAGTCCCCGGGCGCGTTTCTGTTCTTCGCGCTCCTGACACCTGCCCCCCTCGGACAAAGCACTTCCAGGCGGCCTCCCACCTCTCCTCGTTCCTTTCCTCTTAAAATACCCAAGACGTGTGGATACTTGAGTGAGAGAGGGGGCCCTCAGGTGCCGCCCAGAATTTCCAGTGGCTCCCAGTGGACGAACTGGGGCGAGGGAGGGGTGAGCCACACGACCCCGAGCGGGCAGGGAGGGGCCGGGGTTTGGAGCCGCGGAGAAGGTTGGGCGGGGAGGAGAATGCTGCAGTCGGCGCCCGCGCTGCATCCTAATCAGCGCTGCGGAGGCTGCGCCGCGCGGCCGTCAATCTTCCACACAAAGGGCCGCCCGACCCCGCCCCTTGAAGCCCTCCGCGCCAGCCCACCCATGACTGCCGGGCAGTGCCGAGGGGCCGAGAAGGGAGAGACAGACACACAGACGCGGACAGAAAGGCCCAGTAGATTCAAGCCAAGATCGACGCTGTGGGACCAAAAGGGCCGAGTGGGTCACGGCCCCCTGGAGATGAAAAGAGACCGCAACACAGAGGGGACAGAGACAGGCACTGGCAGAAAGGAAACGGAGAGACGGAGAGAGACAGAGTCAGAGACAGGAGCGAGCGAAGAGAGAAGGGCATCCGGAGAGCAGAGAGAAAGATGGGAGACAGACACAAAAACAGACACCCAGAGGGCAGAGAGAGCCGAGACAGACAGGGACTCAGAGATAGGAAGTGGACCCAAGGCCAGGGAAAAACCGAAAGTCAGGGACCCAGAGCCTAAGACAGATCCACCTGCGACTGGAGGGAAGGAGATCACAGACAGAGAGTAATGAGAAAGGGAGAGAGAGTAGCAGAGGGAGCGAGAGAGAGAACGGAAGAGAGGAGATGTAAGCCAGAGCATGATGGAGACCCCGAGGCTAGACTCTGCTGGTGTCTCACCACCTGGGACTCGGTTAAGAGGAGAGGCTTTGTGTGTGTGTGTGTGTGTGTGTGTGTGTGGAAACACAGCAATTCAGAGCTCTGTTCCAAATGCCAGAATCATCTGGTGCTGAACTAGATTTCTACACATCCTTCCCTCTCCAAGTGTCTGCTTGAGTAGTTGAGGTGCAGCATAGGGGAGAGAGCAGAGCAGAGATGGAAGTTAGATTGAGACAGAAAATGGAAGGAGAGAGCCTCAACAGGGATCGGGGGAGAGAAACTGATATTGAAAAAGGCAGTAGAGCAATTGACAAAAGACAGAGAAAGACAGAGGTGTAGAAAGAAATATGACCGAGGCGTGCTTAGGTGAAAGACATGGAGAGGGAGGCAGCCTTTAACTGCAGGAGGGAGAGGGGCATGGAGAGAGACTTGGCTGTTGAGAAGAAGGCAGAGTAAGGGGACAGGGGAATAGTGGGCAGGCACCTGTCTCTTCAGAGATCTTGGCTGGGATAAAACAACCTTTCGGGTCAGTTGGGAGGGGAAGTCAACGAGTGGATTTTTAGGATAACCTGATCTTTTTATTAATACAAAGACCTTGTTAATCCAATGCATGCCATCTTCTTCAAAGTAGCATCTTCACCTGCTGGTGCTGCAGTTGCCTGGTCTTTCCTGACATTCCTCTTTGGGGAATCACCTTTAAAGCATGCAGTACAGCTCTGAGCTATACTGCAAATTTTTATTCTTTAGGATGAATCTAATTTTTCAAAAGAGCCAAGTTTTCTCCAAGACTGGAGGATGAGGTAGTGCCCAGATGGGAAGCAGCATTTCCAGTTAAGAACAAGGTGAATGTGGGAAGGCCCAGTGGAGGGTGTGTCCTCCCAAGTGGCACCGAAAGGTTATTCTGAAGGAGATACTTGCAAGATGTGACAGAAGAAGACTTTCCTGATGGCTTCTTGAGGACTAGTTTCATTTTTCTGTTTGTTAGAACCAGGTAATAGGACTGCCAGGAACATCCCAGCCTGGCACTGAAGCCTGGCACATTCAACTTGACGTTGGCCTGAAATGTTTGGTCAAGTGGCCCTGCCCTTGGGGAGCTTACAGTCTTCTCTCCCTGACAACGTACTATCACAGTAGCCTGGTGACACTCACCACTGCCCAGATCAACAAGTGCAACTGACCAGGGAAGAGTCAGAGTCAGTTCCTTAGGGAAGGCTGCCTGGAGGAGGAGAATTATGTGTGGGCTGTGGAAGGAGAAACTCAAGGAGGCATGGAATGGAGTAGGAAAAGAGAAGAACACCTCTCTGATGGTTCTGGAGCAGGAGCAAACCATAATCCAAGCAAGGAATAGCTTTGCTGGCCTGGAATAAAAAACTGGGTTGGGGAACCAGGATGAAAGGGAATGGAGAGGGGCAGATTTTGAAGGAGGGGCTGGGTGATCTGAATTTTCTATGAGAGGAATTGGGGCCCACTGAATGGTACACAGATGTGTCAGCAGTGACAGTTCACGTACAACTGCCTGGAGAAGTGTGTACCCAAGTTTGCATGTCTTTGTGTGTGTGTGTGTGAGCACACACGCATGGCAGGGGGACGTGTTCATACAGGTGGTCTTTTAATCTGCATGTGTGATTGGCAAGTTGCTCTGTCTGTGTTTGTTCATTTGTGTGTTTCCATGTGGTCAAGTGTGAATGGCATTTCGGTTGCTTTCTGTGTATTTTATTTGACTACCTGCAGTGGAGGGCTGAATGTGTGTGTGTGTCTGCAGGAGGAAAGGGGCCGGCAGGGAGCCCTGGCTACCCAAGCATCACCGACCGTCTCTCTCCCTCCACTGGCTCCATCTGCCCTCGCTGAGGTCGTGACAAGGCGGCAACCAGCAAAACGACAAAATGCTGCGCCCAGAGCCACCAGAAACACTGCAAGCCAACAGCAGGTTCCCTCTGTGGGAGAGAAACCGGCCTGAACAGCCAGAAGGACGGACAGACAGGCAGACAGACACAGAGACCTGTGCGCACAAGGCCGCTCCCCGGTCGCGCTTCCGGGAGCAGGTGTGCTCACAGACACACGCAGGCCTGCCACGCACAGGACACACACACACTCACTCGTGACCTCCCTCTCCCCACTCCTCATCCAAACCCTGCCTTCCATCCCCTCCAAACGCCTGCTTGCCAGGGTTTGGGGCGACGGGGCTGGGGGCACTCACTCGGACCTCGGAGTCAATCATCGGATGTCTAATTGCTCCTTTGGCCGTGGAAGGGTGTGGGTGTGTGCAGCGAGTGTGTTTGGTGCGTGTGTGTGTTTGTGCGCATCCCCCTCCCGTTCACTCCTTCCCCAGTCGCGCCACCTCCTACCCCCCTTCCGGCCCGCGGCCGTTTCCGAAATCGCCCGGCGGCAGAGAATTCATTAGCGGGGGGCGGATGTAAACGCAGAGCGGTGGAACGTTTTAATTAGGCCTGAACAATAAACAAGCTAAACGAGGCGCGCAGGGCTCCCTGGCGGGCCCTCAGCCTCCTCCGCGCGGCGCGGACTCATTACGGCTGCAGCCAATTTCATGCCAGCGCTGAGCACGGGCTGGGCCTGGCGGGGGCGGCAGGGTAGTGGGGGCGCTCGCGGGCCGGAGGGCGCGGCGCGGGGGCGGCGGGCTGGGCAGGTGCCCGCCCCGCCGGGGTCGCGGCTCCCCCACTTCTCCACCATCCATCTGTGCTTCGCGGTGTCCTTGAGATGAAGGTCCCTTCTCACACCAGACGGCCAGAGTGAGCTTCTGGCTCTCTTTTTCGGGTCTATCTCGTCCTCCCTTCTCTCTGCCTCCTTCCCTCCCACGTGCTCTCACTGCGGCTGAGTCCAGCTCCCCCCTTCTCCGTGCTCTGCTTCTAACCCTCGGGTTCTCTTTTTGCCGCAGTCTCCGTGTCTCTTCCACAGGGTCTCTCCCTCCCTCCCGCCATCCACACTTTCGCCTGAACTTTATCTTTCCTCCCCCTGCTGCCGCCATCGATCTCTGCTTCGCTTCGCAGACAACGTAGCCCGCTTCCTCCGCGCCGTTGTCCTTCAGCTCATCTGCACGGGTCTTGGCCTCCTCCACGTTGTCTTCCCGCTCCCCCGCGCTCTGCCCACGGCGGCGGGAGCCTCCCAGCCTCCTCCCGGGCCCTCTATCTGTTTCTCTGACCCGTCTAACCTTAGATTTCAGATGTGATCCTTGGGCTTTGACCCGTCCCCTCTGATTGGGGCTCTTCTGGTCTGAGACAGTTTGAGTTTGGTCTGTTTCCCCCCACCCCCTGCCTTCCTTTTGTGAAGCTGCACGCAAGGATCGCTGGCTCCCAGTCTCTTCCTGGACTTCCCTAGTTGCGCGTGGCAGTTGTGAAGCGGTGGCTCTTGGGCTGAGTTTGAATCCCAGCCGTAGTTCCTCACCGTGTAACCTTCTGACCTGGGCTTACTCACCTGTAAAATGTTGGAAATAAACCTTAGATGCGATTAGCGCTGCGATTATAAATGTAACACACCTATAATCAGTGTATGTGCTCAATAAATATTAGACCATTATTATTCTTCACCCTTCCTCAGTCTGCTCCCCTGTCTCCTCAGCTTGGAGTTAAAAAAAATGTTTTGAGGAGAGAAGACCCAAAAGCAGTAGGTTTTATAGGCCCCCAAACCAATAGAATATCAGGGATTTTATATGGTTCATCCTAACAGATGCTCTAAGCTCCGAGCCCTGAGTGTGGACGAGAAGGGAAGATGGGGAACCGCACTGAACCGCAGAGCATAGGAAACGATGTGGATTGGTGCAGTGGACTGAGCAGATGCAAACCCAGGGGGTATGGAGGCATGCCCAGAGCCTAAGCTGTGTCAGTCCTGCAGCCGCCGCCCTCTGTAGATGCAGGCCTGGGGCTGGATCCGCTGAGAGGCTGCAGTGAGCCTCGGAGTCGTTTCCCCAGTACTCCAACCCCAGGCAGGACTAGACTCCTAGAGCCTCAGACCTGCATGTTCCTCTCCCCTCCATGCAGGTTCGAGTGTCTCTCTCTCTCTCTCTCTCTCCCCCTCACACGCACACACACATACACACACACACACACACACACATTCAAAGGAGCCCTGGATTACTAAAGGAAAGCAGCACCACACCGGAGATCAGTCCCCTCTAGCTGCCTGTCCTCTGACACTAAACTTACAGGACAAAGTGTGGGGCTCAGAATCCTATCCCTGTTCAGGTTGCTTTCTCTGACTTTGCTCCTCACTCCTAGGGAGCAGAACCAGGAGTAATACACTGCCTGAATGGACTGAAGGGAGACCCAGAGGGGAGGAGCCTGGGCCCTGCCTTGGGGCACTCCTAGGCTGATGGTGAAGTGAGGCTGATAGCCAGCGCCGAGGGGCCTGCTGGGCAACACCCCCCCCCCCCACCGCCCCTTAGCAAGAGCTTGTGAGTTGAGTTGGTCAAAAGCTACTGGATCACACCTTCTTGTGATTCTGATGACAGAAGACTGGGAATGACTGAAGGAGGGAAGAAGGAGGAAGATGAGGAGGAGGTCCAGAAGACTTCCTAGAAGACAAGGAAGACGGCACTCCTTTACTTAGTAGGGAGCAGTAGAAAGGAGAGAAGAGGCAACTCTCAGGAGGTGCATTATCTTAGGGTAGGGAATGTGAACCCAGGAAGCAGATGAGGAAGAAATGTGTAGACGTGTCTGTGTCTGTGTGTCTGCATCTGTGCACGTGCATGTGTGCTTAAGGAGTGTGTGTTGGGGAGGCAGAGGGCTGGAGGAGGCAGGGTTGGGAGGGAAGGATTGCTGGAGGGAGGGGTTTGGCCTGAGAGCTTGGGCTGAGAAGTCCCGAAGACCATCCCTCTGGGGCCGGATGTGATGAGGGTGTCAGTGGGCAGTGTAAATGTCCCAAGCTGTAGCTCCACAGTGACCCTGGGTTGCATGGGCGAGATGCTGGGAAGTCAGGTTGACTTCCCTGACCTTGATGTGTCCTCTTACAGCCCGAGGATGAATGAGCCTGGATTTCATGGGCTAGTGAGACATGGCTGGGTGGAGACAGCTGCTCAAACTGTGAAATGTGGAGAAGAGGCCTCTGGGGATCAGTAGACAGCAAGAAGGAGAGGAAGCGCACCCCTTTCATGGATTGAATTATGCATTTTAAAGCTAAAAATCTTGTCAGTTACCTGGTTTAACCTTCCATCTTCAGAGGTTAAGATATTACTTCCTCGTTTCACGCAAGAGGCCTGGACAAGTTGACTAACTTACCCGGAGTCTCCTGCGCAGAACATGCTGAGAAGGGCGCCAGGAGGCAGGTCTTTTGCCCTCTGGGAGGTATTCTCTCCTTTACTACTTTCCCAAGGAGCAGAACCAGCAGGAGTCGATACACACAATTTGATTCCTTGCTCTGCCACTTACCAGCTCTGTGAACCGAAGCAAGTTACTCAGCCTCTCTGTGCCTTAATTTCATTGTCTATAAAATAGCGATATCAGTACCTGCTTCTGTGGCTTATTATTGAGGATAAAATGAAATTTATGCAAAAGAACTGTGTACAGTTGTAAAGATTTATAACTCTAAATGTACTCGGCATTTAAATCGTCCTCATCCTCATCTTTGATGTCTTCCCAGCTTATTCTCTCCATACCTGCTGGGCACGTCAGCCTCCTGCCTCCCAAGCTCTTTGCACCTTCTAACCTCTAAACCTGGCATTTACTCCTCTCTGATCTTGCTTTAGAGTCTCAATCTTTATTTCCTCTCCCCTTTCCATAGGCCCATTGGCACCTGAAGGATCTGGCTACACTCTGTTAATTTACATGCATTTTCTTTCTGTCTGGATCTTTTCTCTGGTGTGTCTCTCTTCTCACATCCCAGAGATCAGGGCCCTTCTTCTCCTCTGTTTGGACCCTTTCCCTTTCCCAGAACTTGGTTCACAGGGTGAGTTCAAAGAATGGACGCTGAGAGGTACAAAGAGGTTGAGATAAAACAGAAGAGGGAGGGCCTGGGGGATAGGACACCAGGCTAGGTGCCTCCACCTGGGGCTCTTGCCTGTGGTCTGTGTAACCCTTCTGCTGGCATGTTAGCCATGACCCCAAGGGGAGCAATCATTGCCCTCCTGGAGATAGGGTTTGGGGGAAATATTGTCCTCCTGTTTAGAGAGACTGTATTTTGCTGCATGATGTGAGATACATCATCTGGAGGTCAATCACACATGAAAAGAAACAGCAGTCAGGGGCAGGCTTTCCTTTTCCTGTTGGGGCTGTGTGTGTGTTCATGTACTTCTCATTTGTTCTAGCGTTTACCTCCCCTTTGAAATTCTTTTCAAAGTGTACTCTCAATTTATTTTGCTGAAATGAAGCCCATCTCTTTAGTGGAGATATTTTCTAAAGTTCAGAGTCTTTCATAAAAGATGTGTGTATATGGGGGGAGGAAGCAGGTCAAGGGTAGAACTCGGAGAAGAAATGTAATTACCCAGCTCCTGGCTTTAATTACACATAAGCCCTGGACATTCTGAACTTTATTAAACTACTAAGTGTCCATGGGGGTGGGATGGACCTGATGGGTTTTGTTCCCTGGTCTTCTCTGCAGGGTTTCTCTGGAGGGTTCCTTCTCCACCGTCCATCCCCATCCCAGCCTTTGGCTACACTCGGGTTCCCCAAACTACAGGTGGTGCTATAAACCAGCTCTCCCAGAAACTTTGACCTGTGCTGCCCAGTCTAGGTGCCTCACTGACACTCTTGATCTTTCTTAGACCTCCTGGTTCCTTCTCTCCAAACCCATATGCTGTCCCCAACACCCCCTTTTTTTTTGAATAGCCCACTTGGTTGTGGTGGAGGGAGGGGCTCTTTCTGCAGGGAGGCCCCTCCCTTCTTAAGTGGCCTACTAATTACAAACAGAGAAAGCCTGGTTTGTGAGGTTAGTCTGTCCCCAGCTCCCTGGCTTGGTGGAGGGAGCCAGGAGCTGGGGGATTTAAAGTGCAATTTCCTGTACCTTTTTCATTTCCTGCTGGGGGTTGTGGAGAGCAATAAGCAAGGTGGGTGGCGGGGACCAGACAGGCCGGGCAGGTGGGGGATGGGCTGGGGGAAGCTTTCTCCCATACACTCTTCTGCCATCTCCCTTTATCCAGGTCTCAAGGTGAATTCTTTGGGGATGGGGAATTTGATAAATCAGTGCCCGGCACTCCTTCCACTCTCCCGTACCTCCCAAAGGTAAAGAAACTGAGTAGAGAGGAGTGGGAGGTGATCCAGGTGCCATTATTAGCGTCATAGGATACTACATAGAGGACAGGAAAGAATCTTAGAAAATCTTGTGAATCAGTTGGATCCCCTCATGTAACAGATGGGGAAACTGATTATCTTTGGAGAGGACATGCAATCTGCCCAAGGTCACATATTTAAACGTGGGCCGGTGTGGCTGGGATAAACCTGACTCTTGGCTTGGAGTTCAGGGCTCTTTCCTCAGTCAGGGTGGGCTGTGGGTGGGTGATTAGTCTGTTTGTGCACCTGTGTGTGTGTGTGTGTGTGTGGTGTGTGTGTGTGGGGGGGGGGGGTGAGGATGCAATAGGATAAGGAGTACAGGGTTATGGGGAAGTTCCTGGATAGCTAAGGCTCCAGGTCCTGAAATATTCACCCTTTGGTAAGTCTTATAAAAGCATAGGAACTTCCAACCTTGGGGAAGGTTTCAGAGAGATGGTCCAGGAAACAGACGTGTGAATAAAAAGGAGAAGGAGGCTCTGTGACCCTTGGAAATGATTAGCCCCACATCTCTTCTTACCCTCTCCACAGAGGTGGATGCGGTGGGGGAGGGGGCACAGCAGAGGACAAAGGAGCCAATTATTGAGTGAGTGGATTAATTGATTAATTGTCCAGAAGCTTCCAATGCTCCCCCAACAATGACATCCCCTCCCCCCGACCCCAGTCAGGCATGGCCTCGGTTGGCCGGGATTATTAATTAGGGCTTGAAGTCATTTAACGATGATTTCATTATCGACGTGCTGTCTGTCTCAGGCTCAGCCCGGTTGCCAGGGCGACTCTGATCGATTGCCTTCCGGTCTCCTCCACGTCAGCCGACTCCAGGCTCTCTAGAGCCTGACTGCTGGCGCGCACTCCCTAGCGGTCCCCTCTAGTACTGCAGAGCTTCCGAGTTGCAGCTTTGCTTGACCCAGCCAAGACACAGACCTAGAGCTGCCTCTGGGGTCCCTAAGCTTGTTGGGAGCCTGGGCTGCCCAGCCTTGGTTCCTATACCAGAAGTACTGACCTACCTAGTTGTTGATAGGCACTCTGGGTATTGGGTCTTCCTTTTCCGTGGTTTGTGAAGTCCCTCCCTTCTTGTCCCATAGTGGCCATCCACCCATACCTCTTTGAGATGGCTGTAGGAAGAGTTAGGTGACCTCAGCTGTTGTCCTCCGGCCTCTGAATTTACCTCTGGGAGACCCAAATCAGCTGGGATAAGATTCCTCCTGCTGCTAAAGAGACTCTTTGGGCTCTACCTATAATCAGACATCTGGCTTCTGGGACCTTTAAAGGTGGCTGACAGAGAAGGGGGTGGGGAGAACAGTTCCCCTTCAGATTGTTTCGGTTGTTGCCCTGAGAGGAGCTGGGGAAGCTCGTGTTTGCAGAGCTCAGCTCAAGGCAGGGTCCAGCTTGCAGGGCTAAGTCTTATGTCTTCAAACCTTGGCTGGTTGCTCCATCACTGGTCCCTTAAAATCTGGATTCATGCATATACACTGGCCTCAGGATCTTTATTTTATGCCTCAGTTTCTCCTTTTTGTGGGTTTCATATTTCCTGTATATATTTGTGGGGGGCCTTTTATAGTGGAGAGTTGCTTGAAGGGGTTGATCATAATTGCTCAGAAGGTGTCTAAATGGTCGACCCCAAATTGATGGACAGTCACTAGTGTCTTATTTTACTTATCCTTTGCATTCTGCTCATTTAGCTCTCAAAGGCAGACATCATCCCAGTCCTTCCCTCTACTGGTTCTTCTCCAAGCGACACCTGACCAAAATATGTCCCTTCTGCTAGAGCTTGCCTGCCTGCCTCTATTTCTCTCTCTCCTCTGCCCCGCTTGCCCTCGTACTGGTTGTGTGAGGCTCCATTAGCTCCGCAAAATTTCTGGCCAAGCTTCAGGCCTCTTTTGACTGCAGTATTTAGGGGGAGAAGTAGGAAGGAGAGGCAGGCCAGGTTTTCACATTTGGGCAAGGGTCTCTGAGATCCCCCACGTTGGCCCTGGGAGGGAGCCTGGGGCTAGCCATGGCAGCAGTTTCACCTGATCAGCTTTCTGGGCACATCCACCACCGAGCAGCACCTGAGAGGGGAACCGGCTCAGCAGTGAGCCGAGTGAGATTGAAGAGGATCATAAAGAAAATATATATCCTCCTCCCCGGCCTTGCTCCCTCCTCCTGCTCTGCGCTTGCCTCCTGCTCTCTCTCTGTCTCGCCCCCTCCCATCTCCTCACCGCATCCCTGTTTTCTTTGTTTCTTCTTTGCCTCCTTCACCTTCATCTCTGTCAGGCAGATCTGACTGTCAGTCTGTCTGTCTGTCTTTCTGACTCCAGGTGTTTTTTTGGTCTGAGTCTTTCTAGAACTCTGCCATCAGCTCCTCTCTCTCCTTCTCTCCCTCATGCCTTCCTGCCTCTCTCCGAGGGTCGCTCAGACCCCCACATCTTTACGAGTCTCACCGTGTCTCCCTCTCTCCCTCATGCCTTCCTGCCTCTCTCCGAGGGTCGCTCGGACCCTCACATCTTTACGAGTTTCACCGTGTGTGCCTTGTAGTCTCTCCATCTCCACCTCCTCCCATCTGTGTCCTTGTCCGCCTCCCCCTTCACTGTCCCCGTCTCTCGCCTGCCCTTCCATCTCTCATTCGCTTCTCTTATCTGTGTCTCTTTCAGCCTCTTCCCCTGTCTCTGGCTCCTACCCCTGCCCACCTCTCGTTTTTCCTCCTCCCACCCCTCAAGGTTCAGATACTTCACGTGAAATCACCTGGATGGGCTCCAACTGTCATGCCCCACCCCCCTTCTGTGCCCCCTCCTCCCAGAGAGATTTATGGCCCCAACTCTGCATCCTCTGCGTTCCCCCCAGCCCTGGGCCAGTACTTTTCATTACCTGGTGATTATCTGCGGGCCCTGGCATTTCCCCCAGCCCCCACCCTCTGCCCAGCAGGCAGTGGATAGCGGGGGAGAAAGAGGAAGGGATTGCTCTTGGGACCAGATGCAAGGACGTGGACCCTCCCCCTGGACCCGCCCTTCTTTCCCTCCAGCAGATGCACAGCTGGGAAAACCCCAGCTTGCAGCAGGGGAAGACAGCCTAGGACTGCTGGAACAGGCATAAATCAAACACCCAGAAGCCCCTCCCCAACTGTTCTGTCATTGCAGCCATCCTTCCAGTTCCTGCCTGTCTCCCTTGCCTCTAGGAATTTGGGTTCTGTACCCTTGACTGGGACCCCCTCGTCCACTGCCCGGCATAGTGTCTGGAATAAAGGCGGTGTTCAATTAATGCTCTATGCCTGATGGAGGCGTATTTGGGCAGGGTCGGTGGCTTTGCGGTTTTCTTCAGTTGGGAGTCCTTTGTGAGATCTGGAGCGGTTCTTTCTGCTCCAATGGCAGTGCTCTAATATAGGCAGTATAACTGTCCGTCTATCTGTCTGTCTCTCTGACTCCGGTTATAAAGCTTAAACTAGTTTCCTTTTAGTTTTATTTCTGGAGTGATGGGAAATATGGGTGAGGGGGGCTCAGATGGGTGGTGGGGATAGAGCAACCTGGTGGGAGGATTCTGGGAGAGGCTGGTGGGGTTGTTTTCTTCTATCCTTGTTTAGAGCACTCTTGAGTCAAGATCCTTTAACTGGATTTGGGACTGGTTCCCACATCTCCACATGTGGGGCTCCACCACCTCCCCAGACTCTCTGCCAATCAATCAAACCCCCGTGCTTACGCAGGACCCTAGAAAGTATGTGTATTTCTTAATCCATAGCTTCTTGCTCATTCTCCAGCCAATCTCCATTTAAAGTCTCATTTTGCCTCCCCGGGCTTCCCTGATAGCTCAGCTGGTGAAGAATCTGCCTGCAGTTTGGGAGACCCTGGTTCTAGTCTTGGGTCAGGAAGTTCTCTGGGAGAAGGGATAGGCTACCCACTCCAGTATTCTTGGGCTTCCCTAGTGGCTCAGATGGTAAAGAATCTCTGCAATGCGAGAGACCTGGGTTTGATCCCTGGGTTGGGAAGATTCCCTGGAGGAGGGCATGGCAATCCACTCCAGTATTCTTGCTGGAGAATTCCCAAGGACAGAGGAGCCTGGCAGGCAAAGAATTGGACGTGACCGAGTGTTTAACACGCTTTGCCTCCTCACCCAGACAGGGCCCTGGTTGCCTTCCATTGCTGTTCATTGCTGCTAAGTCATGTCCAGTCCTTTGCAACACCATGGACTGTAGCACACCAGGCTTCCCTGTCCTTCACTATCTCCCAGAGTTTGCTCAAACTCCTGTCCATTGAATCAGTGATACCATCCAGTCATCTCATTCTCTACCACCCCCTTCTCTTCCTGCCCTCAATCTTTCCCAGCATCAGGGTCTTTTCAGTGGGTCAACTCTTTGCATCAGGTGGGCAAAGTATTGGTGCTTCAGCTTCAGCATCAGTCCTTCCAATGTATATTCAGAGTTGATGTTCTTTAGGAGTGACTGGTTTGATCTTCTTGCTCTCCATTGCCCACCTCAAGCTCCTCCTGGATTCCAGGCTAAACCATCTCTTTCATACTTTCCCACTGCTTCCCAAAGCCCCGCCTCTGGGCGCCCTGGCCTTCTTCCTGATGCTGCTTGGCCAAGTCCCCTCCTTACCTCTCCCTGGGTTTGGCTTGTATTTTTCTTCTCAGTTTTTTCTCCTCTGAGGTAGGAAAAGGCCATGGGTAAGTGGTTTTCTGTGGTTGTAAAATAGCCAGAGCCAGAGAGGAAGCAGCCTGGGCCCAGAGAGCTGCTGGCCACAGAAATTCTGTGGGGTTTGAGCAGAGGGTATTCCGTGGTGCCAGGGTAGGACTTTAGATTGGGGGTGTAGATCAGAGGCCTTGGGAGCTTGATGGCTAGGTTTGCTAGAGCCAGAGTGATTTGGAGGCCCATACTCCATTCTCCACCAAGCCAGACAAGTCCTCAGTAGATGGGTCCCAGGAAAATATGAGTTAGAGGAAGTTAGTCCTTGGCTCCTTTGCCCCGGCATCCTTCCCTCTTCGGCCGTGCTGTTGCTCCCGGCCTTTACGCACTGGCGAGGGCCTCGCTTTATTGCAGCATGGCCTGCCGCACAGTGTACTTAGACATGACCTTTGAAGGAACGAAGATGCTTCCTCCTGGGTTTGCTGTCTCCTTGGGGTTCTTCACCTTTCTCACGTGTGGCTCTGAAAGTCTCCATATCTCATCATCTCAGGGAGGACATGTATGTGGACTCTGCAGAGCATTAGTCCAGTTTAACAAGGTGGTCCACACGAATGAGAGGATTGGGTGGGCTTCTTCCTGCATGCTCAAGGAGTTAGATAGATATTTTTACATCTGCTGAAGGTAATCTCCTTCCCCTTCTTATCTAATTTAAAAAAGCTGAGGTGGGGCTTCCCCGGTGGTCCAGTGGTTAAGAATCTGCCTTGCAATGCAAGGGACACCAGTTCAATCCCTGGTCCAGGAAGATTCCACATGTCATAGGACAGCTAAGCCTGTGCACCGCAACTGCTGCAGGCCAAGTGCTCTAAAGCCTGTGCTCCACAATAAGAGAAGCCACTGCCACGAGAAGCCCGCCACCGCAACTAGAGAGTAGCCCCCACTTGCCACCAACACAGAAGCTCAGACAACAGTTACCCGTGCATGACACCTGTCTTATTGATTGGCTGTGGCAAGTGTTTATTTCTAAACTGTCTTCTCTTGCCCTCCAGCAGCTCTTGGGCAGCTTCTCTCTGTTATTAATCGACGTGTGATACATGCCCCCAGAAGGCAGACTCATTTTAACTTTAGTGTAAGCAAAATCATGTGGGAAGGCTAGCTTCCTTTGAAAAGTCTATTCCAAATTCATAAACATTATTTTTGGATTCTATTCTTTTTGTCCTTTTTTTCCTTTTATTATCACAGAAGTCACAAGGCAGTCTGGAGCAAGAACCAGGGAGGGAATTCTTTGGTAGTCTAGAGGTTTGCAGTTTGTGCTTCCACTGCAGGAGGCATGTCAAAAAAAAAAAAAGAAAAGAAAGAAGAGATCAGGGAATGAGTGCATCTCCTAAAAAGCATGGTGGTGAAGGTTCTTTGCTCTAGATGCTAATGCATGAGCTGGGTGGGTCTTGGTGGAGAAGTCACACTGATTTATGTTTGGATAAGAACTCAGGACTCTGAGGTATGATACAACCTTCTTATAACTCAGATGATCTGGTGTCTTTCTAAAGCAAATTAACTCTCCAAGGGAGATGATGGGATGTGGAGTAGCAACCTAGGGCTATAAGAGGAACCCAGCAAAGTCTGGTGAGAGAGGACAGAGAGAGAGAGATGGACATCTACTTACATGGGGTGGACAGAGGACACCTTTAAAGGTATGACGGAAGATAACCAGAGAGGTAGTTGGTATTTCCTAAGCCACTTCATGTGCAGTGTATTACCATGGGTGTTGGGAGGAAGTCTGTGGTAGAAGGGCCTGTGGGCTCTGGCTACTCACAACTGCTAGTCTCAAAGTAGAGACAGCATACAGTGATACATGGGATCCCTGGTTGGATTTCTAGATTCTGTGTGTGCAGGAAAAGGAAGGTTTGGGGAAGGGGCAACAAAACTAAAGCTGTTCAGCACAGCTTCTTGGAAAAAATGAGTGTAGATTAGTGCCCCTTGGGACAAAAGCCTTCCTGTGTTACAGCTGTAGGTTGGAAAATAAGGTGGACAGGAAGATGGATTTCCTTCTCCTGTTTTCTCCTGAGGACTGTAATGAGAAGTTCTGGGTTGACAGGCTGAGAAAAGGGAAATAGACAATCGCAGGGAGAAGGAGAGAAGGAAGTGACTTTCACTTTTGACATCAACATATCACATCACCTTTTAATCCTTTAGTTTCATACCCTTCTTGGCTTTTTGCAACTCTCTTTCGGAATCCTGTTTGGGAAATCTGATTCTTCGTAGTAGCCCCTTTAGTCACTGAAGAGCTCCAGAAGCAAAGGCTTCTGATTGTGCTTTTGGATTTGTCCTGTTGATGATCTTGTTTGGTATGATAGAAAGATTCTTGTTGTTCTGTCGCTAAGTTGTGTCTGACTCTTCTCGACCCTATGGTGCAGCACACCAGGCTGCTCTGTCCTCCAGTGCCTTCTGGAGTGCTCAAAACTGATGGTGATGTTATCCGACCATCTCATCCTCTGCTGCCCTCCTCTCCTTTTGCCTTCAATCTTTCCCAGCATCAGGGGCTTTGCCAATGAGTCGGCTCTGTGCATCAGGTGGCCAAAGTATTGAAGCTTCAGCTTTAGCATCAGTCCTTCCAGTGAATAGTCAGGGTTGATTTGCTTTAGGATTGACTGGCTTGATCTCCTTGCAGTCCAAGGGACTCTCAAGAGTCTTCTCCAGTATCACAATTTGAAAGCATCAGTTCTTCTTCACTCAGCCTTCCTTATGGTCCAACTCTCACATCTGTATATGACTACTGGAAAAACCATAGCTCTGATTATATGGACCTTTGTCGGCAAAGTAATGTCTCTACTTTTTCATATGCTGTCTAGGTTTGTCATAGCTTTTCTTCCAAGGAGCAAGCGTCTTTTAATTTTATGGCTGCAATCACTGTCTGCAGTGATTTTGGAGCCCAAGAAAAGAAAACCTGTCATTGCTTCCACTTTTCCCCCTTCTATTTGACATGAAGTGATGGGACTAGATGCCATGATCTTAGTTATTTTAATGTTGAGTTTCAAGCCAGCTTTCCTCGTCAAGAGGCTCTTTAATTCTTCACTTTCTGTCATTAGAGTGATATCATTAGCATATCCGAGGTTGTTGATATTTCTGTCAGCAATCTTGATTCCTGCTTGTGATTCATCCAGCCTGGCATTTCATATAATGTACTCTGCATACAAGTTAAATAAGCAGGGTGACAATATACAACCTTGAGTACTCCTTTCCCAATTTAGAACCAGTCTGTTGTTCCATGTCTGGTTCTAACTGTTGCTTCCTGACCTGCATTCAGGTTTCTCAGGGCAGGTAAGGTGGTCTGGCATTCCCATCTCTTTAAGAATTTTCCGTTTTGTTGTAATCCACACAATCAAAGGTTTAGCATAGTCAGTTAATCAGAAGTAGATGTTTTTCTGGAATTCCCTTGCTTTCTTCATGATTCAACAATGTTGGCAATTTGATCTCTGGTTCCTCTGCCTTTTCTAAACTCTGCTTGTTTGTCTGGGAGTTCTTGGTTCACATACTGCTAAAACCTAGTTTGAAGGATTGTGAGCATAACCTTGCTAGCATGTGAAATGAGCACAATTGTTCAGTAGTTTGAACATTCGCTGGCATCGTCCTTCTTTGGGATTGAGGCTTCTGCTTTTGCTTTTGTCAAGTTGATGATCTTATTTGGGATGATAGAAAGGTTAGGAATTCCCCAAACTGGACTCTGACTGAAATTAAACCTGAAAATATGTCAAATCATGACTGGGGAATGTTGTATTTAACATCAGAGGCTCAGGCTATCAGTTTACCCCAAAAGTGGTATAATGATACTAGTGAAGTGTCTGCACGTAGTATAAGCTCCATGAATATTGAGGGAGGGAAGTAAAATGTTTCGGTCTACATCTACATGGATTTTGGATTATATTTGGGTAGGTGGATTTTGTCAACACCAGGTTGGTGTAAATTTGGAGCATTTTGGTCTATATCAGGATAGGTTTTCACTACTTCAAATTCAGCCTCTGTCAGACTGGGATGGGATTTGTGAGGGGTAGTGCTGTGGGTGGTGGGGTAGCTAGTTGAGTTGGATGAGGTAGCTGTTTGGGGGCTGCCAAGCTTTCAAGTTCAAGTCTTGGTTGCAGCTGGCAATATTTACTTGCAGACTTATGGTTTTTAGCCTCAGTGAGAGAACATGAAGCAGCTTCTACCCTAAGGAGTTTCTATTTTAGAAAGGGAGACAGAGGATTCTCCCAAGTAGCATTCAAGCAGAATGCAGCACAGAGTAAGACCATAGGCAGAGGGAAGATGCATGGGACAAGCGATCAGTTTGGTGAGGCTGCTTTTTGGAAGACTTCTGGGAGAGAAGATTGCATATGTATTTCCCTTGGTAAGAGTTGAATTTAGTCACTTCGGCTTTCTTTCCAAACTTTCAGGGGAACGTTCTGAGCTTGACTTTTCTCTCCTCAGGGGAGATGTAACAGACTTATTACATTGAAATGGTTTTTCCCTGATTGATAGACTTTTTTTCACAGACCAAGACTGAGATTTTTTTAAAAATTATTGTTGTATTTTAGTACTGAGGTCTGTATTCGTGTGTGTATATTAAGCTGGGTCTGCATAGTTGAGCAAACTGGATTTGTTTGTTTTGTTGAGTTTGTGAAGGCTGGATATAGCCCAGGCTTCACACCATTATGAAGATGTAGTTTGAACTGATGTTTCCCTGGAAAACTTGAACAAAAGGCCAAGATGGAGCAATTCCCCCTCTTCCATGCAGCCTTCTCAGACGTCCCCTGATGGGCAGAAGAGACACCCTAATCTTGCCAACACTGGAGAATGAAGCCCCACTACTCTTATCTTCTGTCAGCTGTAACATCGTCTGGGATCTTGACATGCCCTTGTCTCTGATGTAAATATCATACTGTTCATTTCTGATTTAGGAATACCCTTTCCAGTTCCTGGTTTATGTATCTTTTACTTATTTTGGGAATTGGGGAACAATTCATAAAATGCCTCTAATTGTGCATTCCCAGAGGGGAGAATCCTCTGTCTGTCACCATTGCCTTTCACTGTGTATAAACGAGTGTGTGGTGATTTGGAGGTGATGGTGGTTATGTTAATGATTTAGGGAGAAAAAAACATTGGTTTTGGCTGAATTCTTTTGCAAAGAATTATTCTGGTGCCTGAGTTTTCTAACTTGCAATTTATCTTTGTATTCATTTACACTTAGTTGAACTCTGGTTTTTAATAGTTTGAAAACAGTCTTTCTCACATGGAAAGTTTTTGTGGTTTCCACAAGAAACCAAAATCAATATAGGGTTTGTCCAGTTTTTCACTTTAGACCCAACCCCAAAGTAACAGAATCCATCTGTATACTAATAAGCAGGCAGTATAGGATAAATGATAGCCAATTCAGAAAATTCTCTTCTCTGGGAGCTTACAACACATGGGTTTTTCGTGCATACCTCCACAATCCTCCTGAAACAAGGAAAATCCTATTTTAAACAATATCCAGCCATTTGACTACTAGACCACTCCTCTTTCCTATAGTGTAATATTAAACTTAGTTATTACAGTTTGAGTATCATATCATGCTGCTTGATGGCAAAGCACTAGATGACTTATTTTCCAAATTAAGTAAAGCAATGAAAGTAATAAAACTCCGTTGTCTGTTCAGTCTTTGGACATCAAGGGCATGACACTGGGGCAAATAAAAAACGTCATGGATAATGTGCTTTGTCTCAGATAATTTGGGTTATCCCCTTTGTACTTTCCCTTTGTCACGGGAATTCACTTTTCCCTGCCTGTGCCCAGCTGACTCTTTGTGCCTCAGGCTTTAGCGGGAAGGAGAAGTCAGCGGAAAGCGTCCTAGGCAGAAGCTGTGTTCCTCGGTTTCAGGCCACCATTCATGACTCCTGCTCTTCTCCCCAGCTGGGTGTTCTCCCACTGCCAAGTTCTAGGCCAGTGAATTATACCACTGGACCCTAACGAGGGGAGAGACGGGCAAAGAGAATATACTGGAGAGATCAAATACCTGTGGGTGTGGCTAGAGAAGCTTCCTGAAGAAGGGTCATGTTGAAAAAGGTTTGGAGGGAGGGTATTCTAGGCAGAGAGGGACAGTCTGTGCGAGGGCGGTCCTGTGAATGACAGCGAAGTGTTCATGTGTGGGAAAGGTTCGTCCTGTTCAAGTAGAGAGCCACGGAGAAGGTTAATAGTAGGACTACACGACAGAAGGACAACAAAAAGAAAGTCCTGAAAATACCATTATAGAAGTTCAGATTTAGCAGAGATCTGGAAACTGCAGGTCTGGTTGGGAGAAGGGGTGTGTGTGTGTGTGTGTGTGTGTGTGTCTTTTTAAGACTTGAGGAATGTGTCATTTTCTAGAAGGAGGGTAGAGGGCACTCACACTTCAGTTATCTGCTGCAATGCAGCAGTCAGGGCGGTTGTGATTTAGGGCTGTCGTCTGCTTCGAGGAAGGGCAGCACTCTCTGATGGCTGCTGGGGGAATCTGAGCGGGATCTGAGAGCAGCTCATCATTTAGAATGACCAATTTTATGGACCAGGAGGGTGGACCAGAGAGTCTGGCAGGAGGCTGGCCCTGGATACACAGTATTTGTAGATAGTGGGGACAAGGTGCTGAGTGTTTAAGTGACTTCATGTTGGCTGAATTGAATTGATAGCTAGGTTGATGATCCCCAAATATCTGAAACCAGTGATTTCGGGTAAAATTCCTTAGGTTTAATCTAAATTTTAATTTAATTTCCCTGAATAAAATTAGGATCCTTAGATGCTGCTTTGTCAATGCCCTGTCTTTGGGCATATCTGGAGCCTTCTTCCTTGTGAAACTAAAATGGAAAGATAGTCCTTTATTTTCTCTGCTGATCTTCCTACACTCATAGCATTTCCATATACCCATTATTTCTTGTCTGGAGTCCATACCCTATAATAACATTTACAAAATCATGAGGAGATCCATATAAAGACCAAGAGGTCTATGCTGATGTCTGAAGTCCATTGGCCTTTGTGCTTATTTCTATGGATGATTAATAAGTATCGAGAATGTTCTAGGTATTATGAGCTCAGAGCTGGGCGCGGACATGGGGTATGATGGGAACACTACTGCTCATTTTTATATTCCACCAAGTCTGATCTCTGGTCAACAACAGTCTAACCATACTGATCAAGGTGATGTAGCTGAAGTCCTTTCCCCCAGAATCATCATGAATTTGTAGCTCTGGAGTGGGATTAATCATGTTTTAGAGTGACTGACACGTTGACATTTTTGTAATCCTGGGTTCTTCTGGGTTAAGGATAAGGAGGAGATTGCTGTTCTCTGGCAAACGTTTCCAGTCTGCTCCTGATTGGCAGCCAAGTCTAGGGAGCAAATGGCCAAGTGAATTAGGAAGCTTAAAAGACGTTTTGTTAAACCATCCTCATTAAACTAGCACCGTCTGCCTTCCTGCTCTCCTTTGTCCCAGTTGGGGCTGTCTTTTGTGACAGATGTTTCTTAATGGTGTGTGCTGGCAGCATCTGGAAGCCTTGGGTGATGGTTGAGGTTTAGGAAGGCCAAATCTGGAGGTATTTAGATTGTCAGGGAAGTTGCAACCATCTTCCTGCCAACAGGCTCCCATTTTAAAAATTGTTTGTTTCCCCACCCTCATCTTCCTCTAGCCAAAGAGAATAAGGTTTCATTTCTTTCTCTAGTTCTTCCTAACCTAAACTGAAGATGGTTTTGTTCTTCTCAAGAATGAGGTAATGAACAGAAAAGATTTGGAATAGTATGATAAAAGGGGTCTCAGAAAGGTGACATATAGGGGCTTCCCTGGCAGTCCAGTGGCTAAGACACCACGTTCCCTCTGCAGAGGGCATGGTTTTGATCCCTGGTGGGGAAACTAAGATCTCACACGCCATGCATGGCCAAAAAAAAAAAAAACAACTAAAACAAACAAAAAAAAGAAGGGTGACATATAGACATGTAGAGATGTATTGGGCTTCCTCCGTGGTTCAGTTGGTAAAGAATCCACCTGCAATGTGGGAAACCTGGCTTTGATCCCTGGGTCAGGAAGGTCCCCTGGAGAAGGGCGTGGCCACCCGCTCCAGTATTCTTGCCTGGAGAATCCTCATGGACAGACGAGCCTGGCAGGCTGCAGTCCATGGGTAGAAAAGAGTCAGACGTGACTGAGTGACTAAGCACTTAGATGTATTAATATTATCCTATTATATATTTCCATTAAAATTCAAACTAGAGGATATGGGCTAGAGTTGTGGGTAGGAATTGTAATTAAATGTAAAACTGCACTTGGGAATTATTGGAATGGCTACAGGGGTGTTTTGGAATTGCCTTTCTTGGCACCTGAGAGCAAAATCTGGAGACATTTTGGCCCTTGGCTGGATTAAGATTTTAGCAGGTGGTTTGTATGGAGCTTTCAGATTCAATAATCAAACTATGTCCAGCCCATGCCCATCAGTGTCTGTCAGGGAGGAAAGGGGAGACCCTGACAGGCTGACTTGAGCACTAGAATATGAACTGGCTCAATTTATCCAATAATAACCATCAATTTTACTCTTTGTGGAGGCAGAATGCTCAGTAGAAGGAACACGGGCTTTGAAGTTATGAAGAACCAAGTTCAAATTCCAACACTTCTTTTTATTGGCTATATGATCTTGGGAAAGTAATCTCTCAGTCTGTGAAGTGGAATAATAATACTTTGTTCAGTTGTTACGGGGTTAGATGAAATTACATATGTGCATTACTTGCCGTTCAGCAAAATTCTGGTTCTCTTCCACCTCTCTCTTCAGGTTTCTGTAATTCTTGCACATATGCCTGATATCTCTCTTTTCCAGATACCATTTTTCTTTGCCTCCGGCTTCTGCGACTCTTCCCCAATGCCTCACAGAATTAAGTCTAGGGCCTTGATTTATTAATTTGTGTTAGTCCCACAAAATGACAATAACAGTATGTAGTTTTTATAACTATACTGACATGAGCCAAGGTTGTGGTTTCTTTCCAGGCATTTTTACTTGCTGACAATTTTGGTTGTAAATCAAAGACAAAGGAGTTCTATCCTCCCACCCACCCCTCTGATCTAAGTTCCTGATCTTGGGCTAGATCGTTCTGGGTGGGATTTGTTCCAAACAAAAATGATGGCAAGTTTGTTTATCAAGGTTGTTCAGGGAAGGAGATGTCATAACCTTTACAATCAAGATTTCTTGATTCCCTCCTGACTTTTTAGTTTGAAAAATATCAGAGGTAGAGAAAAGTTTCCATAAACAGTATAATTAACACCCACTTACCTTTAACCATACTTGACCAATTTTTCATATTTTGCCACATTTCATCCTCTCTCTTCTATATATACACATATATGAAATACTAATACACTCTATATTCACATTTGCTAATTGTTCAATAATTTTTTTAAATTGTAAAATGTTTCTCCCCAGTCCAGGTCCAATGCAGGGTTATGCGTTGCTTTTCATTGTCATGTCTGTTTATTCTCCTTTATTAATCTGGAATAGTTCCTCAACTGGTAATTCTTGACTGACAGTTTTGAAGATTACAGGTCAGTTGTTCTGGAGAAAATCATCTTTCTGGGGACTCCGCTGGTGGTCCAGTGGCTAAGACTCTACACTCCCAATGCAGGGGGCCAGGGTTTGATTCCTGGTCAGGGAGCGAGATCCTACATGCTACAACTAAAAAAAAAAAAATCCTGCATGCCACAGCTAAGACCTGGCCCAGCCTAAATAGATTGCCTGGAGAAGAGATTGGCTACCCACTCCAGTATTCTTGCCTGGAGAAGTCCATGGACAGAGGAGCCTGGGAGGATATAGTCCATGGAGCTACAAAGAGTCAGACATGACTGAGTGACTAACGCTTTTTCAGCATTAATCACTGCCTAAATAAATTAACATTTTTTAAAAAGTCAGCTTTTTGCAGAATGGTGTTTTGTGGACTGATTGTTTTCATTGTCAGATTCAGGTTACACAGTTTGGGCAGGATATTATATAGGAAAGGAGCTTCCCTCATAGCTCAGTCAGTAAAGAATCTGCCTGCAATGCAGGAAACCGGGTTCAATTTCTGGGTTGGGGAGATCCCCTGGAGAAGGAAATGGCAACCCAATATTCTTGCCTGGAGAATCCCATGGACAGAGGAGCCTGGCAGGCCACAGTCCATGATGTTGCAAAAGTTGGACACGACTTAGCAAAGAAACTACCACCACCATAATGTAAGAACATTCTTTTAAAAATTTTATTGAAGTATAGTTGATTTACAATGTAGTGTTACTTTCTGTTGTATAGCAAAGTGATTCAGTTATACATTCTTTTTCATATTATTTTCCATTATGGTTTTTCACAGGATATTGAATAGAGTTCCCTGTGCTATACAGTAGGACCTTGTTTATCCATCCTAAATATAATAGTTTGCATCTGTTGATCCTAAACTCCTCACCCATCCTGCCCTCACCCCCTCCCATCCTTCCCTCACCCCCTTCCCTCTTGGCCACCACAAGTCTGTTATAAGAACTTTACTTAAAGATGGTGGGTACCATGTAGGCAAGGACTATCTTTTTCCCTCCTGCTATGCCTGTCATACCAAGCACAATGACTGGCGTTTGTTGTTGTTCAGTTGCTAAGTCATGTCTGACTCTTTGCAACCCCACGGAGAGGAGCATGCAGTCTTCCTATCCCTCACCATCTCCTGGAGTTTGCCCAAATTCTTGTTCACGGAATCGGTGATGCCATCCAACCATCTTATCCTCTGTTGCCTTCTCCTCCCACCTTCAATCTTTCCCAGCATCAGGGTCTTTTCCAGTGAGTCAGCTCTTCACATCAGGTGGCCAAAGTATTGGAGCTTCAGCTTCAGCATCAGTCCTTCCAATGAATAGTCAGGGTTGATGCCCTTTAGGATGGACTGGTTTGAATTTCTTGCTGTCCAAGGGATTCTCAGGACTTGAGTTTAGAAGATGCTTAATGAGTGACCTAAAACTTTCATTGCCACTTAGGTCCATGATTTTTCGACTTGAGTAGAGGCTAAAGAGCAGCCTTCTCCTCTATCCTTGTCCCACTTTTATCATAAATGTTTGGGGCTTAAAAAAGGGAATCCAGGACCTCTGTGATGAGACCACAGAGAAGGGGAATGAACTGGGGGCTATGATGTGAGGCGAGCAGTGGTGTCTCTACCCCGGTTGGTGGTGGTGGGTGGTGATTGCACTGGGTTCAGATGAGAGGATGAATGAGGGGGTTTCCGATGGAAAGAAAGACAACAGAACCTAGGAGTAATGGCCTGTTTTCTTGTGGAGAGAAATTAGTTACTTAAGTTTCCAGATTTTACCATACTTCCCTCCCCATCTGAATCCTAAGAATGCCATAGTGAAAACTGATTTCTGTCCCTCCTCCTTTCCCAGAGGGGACAACCCCATAATTCTCTCCTTCTCCACCTTCCATTCCCCCCCACCCTTCCCAGCCCCAACACAAGTGTGTATTTTCTAACATTTATAAATGGTGGTTAGGCAGCCATTCTCTGCAGATTATTTATTGTTGAGAAAATCTATAACTCCTTGGACTGCTCATTTTGATGTTGAAGCTTTCATCCTTGTCGCCTGGGGGAAGCGAGGTTATGAGAGGTACTCTTTGCCTCTCAAAAATGTGTTTTCAGGCTTCCCTTTGGGACCCTTTCTCTCCTTAGCTCTTATCATCTCAGACATTTCTGACAATCCTTCCTGCGGCATCTGGGGCTTGGGACTGAATTCATCTGTTTAATTCTGCAAGGTTGTGAGTGCCTGATTCACACTGTTCCTGTGCCTTTTCTGGGAATCCACCCACCCCTGTCTTTGCAGCCCTCAGTGTTCCCAGCTTCCAAAAAAAGTGCCCTTTCCCTCCATGGCAGTGCTTGATTATCTACAGTCACGGAGGGGATAATATAAGAGAGTGAATGATACGAAGATGACTCTTATTTGATTTTTAAGTGGTGGAATCCTGGCTAAAGATTATCCATAAAGGGAACAACTTCCATGAAAGCAATCCATCATGTTCATATCCCACGGAGGGATGGATGACATCTCTTCTTTGGTACCTAGAAAGAGAGGCAGATGGGAGAATCTCAGCTTGTGCAGTCCCCATTGTGTTGTCAGAAGCACCAGACATCTAATTTCTCTCCAAGCCTCGTTTTCAAACTCTGGAGAACTATTCCTTAGTCTGAGAGCCGAATACTTAATTCAAAGAATGCAAAAGTCAGTAGTCAACCTATGAAACTGTCACTTAATCTAGGCTTCCCATCACACCCAGAGTAAAAGGCACACTCTTCACAGTGACTCTCAGGCCCTGCTGAGCCTGAGAAGGATCTGGCCTCCCGCTTTCTCTCTTACCTCACTCCCTGCTGCTTCTGCCTCACTCTGCACCAGCCCCACGGGCCTCCTTGTTACTCCTCAAAAATAGGCAGTACTGCCTTACACCCACTGGGATGGGTATTATTAAAACACCAGAAAATAACAAGTGTTGCTGAGGTTGTGGAGAAATTGGAACTCTTGTGCACTGCTGATGTAAATGTGAAATGGGCAGTCGCTGTGGAAAAATGGGATGATGATTCTCAAAAAATTAAACATACTATTACCATGTGATCCAGCATTCCCACTTCTGGATATGTATTCAGAAGAACTGAAAGCAGGGGAACTTCCCTGGTGGTCTAGTGGCTAAGACTCTGTGCCCCCCATGTAGGGGGCCTGAGTTCAATCCCTTGTCAAGGAACTAGGTCCCACGTGACACAACTAACAGATCCTGTGTGCCGCAGTCAAGATTCGGCACAGCCAAATAAATAAATAAATATTTTAAAAGAATTGAAAGCAGAGACTCAAGAAGATATTTGAACCCCTGTGTTCATAGCAGCGCTACGCATGATAGTCAAAAGGTGAAGCAACCCAAACGCCCATCAACAGATAAATTTTTTTAATGTGGTATGTACATATAGTGCAATATTATTCAGCCTTAAAAAGGAAGGACATTCTGGTACATGCTACAACATGGATGAACCCTGACCTTATGCTAAGTGAAATAAGCATCACAGAAAGACAATATTGGATGATTCATCTTGTATGAGGTCCTTCAGTTCAGTTCAGTTCAGTCGCTCAGTCGTATCCAACTCTTTGTAACCCCATGAATCGCAGCACACCAGGTCTCCCTGTCCATCACCAGCTCCCGGAGTTCACTCAGACTCACGTCCATCGAGTGAGTGATGCCATCCAGCCATCTCATCCTCTGTTGTCCCCTTCTCCTCCTGCCCCCAATCCCTCCCAGCATCAGAGTCTTTTCCAATGAGTCAACTCTTCGCATGAGGTGGCCAAAGTACTGGAGTTTCAGCTTTAGCATCATTCCTTCCAAAGAAATCCCAGGGTTGATCTCCTTCAGAATGGACTGGTTGGATCTTGCAGTCCAAGGGACTCTCAAGAGGTCCTTAGCAAGGTCAAATTCATAAAGAAAGAAAGTAGAATGGTGGTTGAAAGGGGCTGGGGGAGGAGGAGGTGGGGAGTTACTGTTTAATGGGTACAGAATTTCAGTTTAGGAGGATGAAAAACTGGAGATGAATGATGGTGAAGGTGGCGCCACAGTTTGAACAGACTTAATGCCATAGACCTGAACACTGAAAAAAGGCTCCAGTGATGAATTTTATGTTATGTATGAAAGCGAAAGTCTTAGTCACTCAGTCATGTCCAACTCTGTGACCCTATGGACTGTAGCCCACTAGGCTCCTCTGTCCGTGGAATTTTCCAAGCAAGAAAACTGGCCTGCGCAGCCATTCTCCAGGGGCTCTTCCCAACCTGGGGATAGAATTCAGGTCTCTTGCATTCTGCAGGTGGATTCTTTACTTCTGAGCCGCCAGGAAAGCCCTGCTGCTGCTGCTGCTGCTAAGTCGCTTCAGTCGTGTCCGACTCTGTGCGACCCCATAGACGGCAGCCCACCAGGCTCCCCCGTCCCTGGGATTCTCCAGGCAAGAACACTGGAGTGGGTTGCCATTTCCTTCTCCAAGGCATGAAAGTGAAAAGTGAACGTGAAGTCGCTCAGTCGTGTCCGACTCTTCACGACCCCATGGACTGCAGCCTACCAGGCTCTGCTGTCCGTGGGATTTTCCAGGCAAGAGTACTGGAGTGGGGTGCCATTGCCTTCTCCCAGGAAAGCCCTATGTTGTATATATTTTACCATAATAAAACAAATCATTAAAAAATGGCCAGAGTCTTTGTACTTGCTCTTCTCTGAGATCTGCACTGTGGTTCGTTCTTTCACCTGCTTCTGATAGTCAGTGAAATGTCATCTTCTCAGTGGGGCCTTCTTGGACTACCCATTTTACTGTTGCAATTTCGACCCTAACCTTTTCTTCTTCGCTTTTCTCGGCAGCACTGATTGCAATCCAACACAATGTATTAGGCTGGGTATACATAACCCAATATATTCTTTTCAATTCTTTGTTTACTGTCTGCTTCCCCCTGCAGGAATGTAAACAGCTTGAGTGGGGGGATTTTGTGGTTTCTTTGCTGTGTCTGCAGTGTTGAATACTTGGGGGCCAGTAAGTAGTTGTTGAATGAATGAATGACCTTGACTATGACTAGAGACAGAGCAGGCGCAAACAGAAAAGGGATGGGAAGATTTCCTTTTTCATTTGGCTTGATCAACTACTTTCTTCTAACCCTGGATATGAGATTTGGACCAGTTTTCATGGTGGCTTTTGCCCTATTTACCCTCATCAATGTATTCTCAGCTGTTCTCAATTAGGAAGTGTTGGTCTACTACATGAAAGAGAAAGTGTTAGTCACTTAGTCGTGTTTGAGTCTTTGGGACCCCATGGACGGTAGCCTGCCAGGCTCCTCTGTCCATGGAATTCTCCAGGCAAGAATGTGATTTCGGGGATCTTTCTGACCCCAGAGATTGAACCCGAGTCTCTTGCATCTCCTGCATTGGCAGGTGGATGCTATACCACTAGCGCCACCTGGGAAGCCCTGGTCTGCTACATACAGCACACTCATGATTATTTAAAGTTCTCACCCTGAACTCAAGGTCTCTGCTCTTCAATTCCTGACTGCCCCCTACCAGAGTTGTAAGGATGTTCAAGTTAGGACTCTGGAAACTGGGGAAACCCGGATATCCAGAAACTTTATATTTGTTTGTTGGGAGACACTGGTTTGATTGGTTCTGGGAGTTTTCATTCTCTGGAAATATTAAGGTGGATAAGAGAACTCATATAG
Organism: Capricornis sumatraensis; assembly: GCF_032405125.1. Lineage (NCBI taxonomy): Eukaryota > Metazoa > Chordata > Mammalia > Artiodactyla > Bovidae > Capricornis > Capricornis sumatraensis. The sequence goes on along the minus strand of NC_091072.1, from coordinate 71,078,867 downwards.
TTGGAATCAGAAAAGAAGCTAAAGAGACTTCCCTGGTGGTCCAGTGGTTAAGACTCCAAGCTTCCAATGCAAGGGGCCCGGGTTCAATCCCTGGCCAGGGAACTAAGATCTCACATGCTGTGCGGTGTGGCCGGAAAAAATACAAATAAATAAGAAAAGGAGCTATACTAGCCTACAGAGGATTGATATAATCTCTGAAAATGCGACATTTAAAGTTCACTTCTTTGACACTTTGAGACCTGGAAATAATTAATAACCTCATTAGCCTTCCTTTCTCAAGTCTGTATCAGACTTCCAGCAAAGAAACTCAGATCCAAACTACATTTGAAGCTATTCAGCAGGAGCCACGAGGACAAACTTCCTGATTGGCAGTATTAACACCCAACCAAAGGGAACCAGTGGGACTTACTGCCTGGGACAAATGTTTTGAAAAGGAAAGGTCCAGAGAAAGGGCAGTGCCCTTCTTAGAGACAGAGAGTGAACACAGTGACCTCCAGGACGAAGCAAAGTGGGTGGGGTTGGCTGGGAAAGGAGGACAGCCTGCAATTTAGTGGGTGGATTGTTGGATTTGACAGGAGTTTTCTTGGCTACTTAGGATGGAACTTTTGTTTTGGAGTTTGGAATGATCTCAGAGACTGAAACACAGGGAAGCTGGGCAGGGGGTGTGGGGGGTGTGGGGTGGTGGTGGTGGTGGAGGGCGGGGCAGAGGGGAGGGAGAGGGAAGGAGGGAGCCAAGGGCATTGTGGAATTCATGCAAGCTGGCTTCCTATTCCCTGGCCTCTCTCTGCATTTCTTTAAGCACTTACCCTGTGCCAAGCACCTCCTTTGGGAGGGACTTTCCTAATTAAACTGAGCTTCACAGGCCCAGGGCCCTCGTTAGGAAATATACTTCGGAAATACTCCTGAAATAGATGATCACGCATGTTCTAGACTCTTGTTTCCACCTCTGTCTGGCCCTTTTTCTCTCTTAAAAAATTTTTTTCCTACTTCTAGGAATCTTAAAATTTAATAGTCAATTGATACATCTATATATTCATTTCTCTGCCCTAAACTCCCCTTTTTGTTGCCTGGTACAATTATGAGCAGATCCATATCCTGGATAGAGAGGTTTGGGGATAAGAACGTGGAATTCAGAAGGAGGAGGCCCTTCGGGAGCTTTTAGACTATAAAGGAATCTAAGGGCCACACCCAGGACTCCACTAGACAGAAGGGGAAATTTATTTCAGCTGAGCATCAGGGCAAGCTCTCAGTGCCAGTGAACTGGGGAGGAAGGTTGGAGATTGGGGAATCAGAATGGTTTCAGTTCAGTTCAGTTCAGTTGCTCAGTCGTGTCTGACTCTTTGCAACCCCATGGACTGCAGCACGCCAGGCCTCTCTGTCCACCACCAACTCTCGGAGCCTGCCCAAACTCATGTCCATCGAGTCAGTGATGCTATCCAACTATCTCATCCTCTGTCCTCCGCTTCTCCTCCTGCCCTCAATCTTTCCCAGCATCAGGGTCTTTTCCAATGTCAGTTCTTTGCATCAGGTGGCCAAAGTATTAGAGTTTCAGCTTCAGCATCAGCCCTTCCAAACAGTCCAAGGGACTCTCAAGTGTCTTCTCCAACACCACAGTTCAGAATGATTCAGAAAGGGCTTTCTAGGATGGTGGGGAAGGTTGTAGAGTAGGGTTAAGAAGATCTGTAGGGTCAAGACTGGTTAGAAAGGCATGTGGAGGGCATCCTGGACAGAGTGAGTCACCCCCACAGGCTGAAGTCTCATTGTATGGAGTGTAAGTCAAGAGGTGAGGAGCTGAGTTAGGAATGAAATAATGGGCCTGAGGGTGGGGAGGAGGTAGAATCTGGGAAGAGTTTGACAGCTAAAGTTGAAGAGTCTGGACTGAATTCCAGATTATTGGAATATTTGGAATAATTGGACTATTCGCAGATTGTTCGCAAAAAAAGAGGATTTCTGAACATTGCATTTGAGGAAGATGTTTCTGCTTATTGTTATAGGATGGCTTGAAGGTAGGATTTCTCAGGATTCCTCTAAAAAAGCATGTTTTTTCTTCTGTAGGGTTGGTTATTTGTTTGTTCTACCTGCTTCTGTTTGAGTGATAAAATATGATTGTTTAATTCCCATTTTTTATTGAAGTATAGTTGCTGTACAATATTATAAGTTACAGGTGTACAATAGAGTGATTCACAATTTTTAAAGCTTATACTCCACTTATATTTATTATAAAATACTGGCTATATTTCATGTGGTGTACAATGTATCCTTGTAGCTTATTTTATACATGTGTGCATGAATGCTAAGTTGCTTCAGTCGTGTCTGACTGTGACCCTATGGACTATAGTCCGCCAGGCTTCTCGGTCCATGGGATTTTCCAGGCAAGAATTACTGGAGTGGGTTGCCATGCCCCCCTCCAGGGGATCTTCCTGACCCAGGGATCGAACTGGCATCTTTTGCGTCTCCGTGTTGCAGGAGAGTTCTTTACCACTAGTGCCACCTGGAAAGCCCATTTTATACATAAGAGTTTCCCATTTGTTTTCTTCTTCAGGTTGCCTCCCTGGTATCTTCATACTTCATCTGTAGGTCTATTTTCACTCATCTTCAGTAAAAGAGGGAGGGGCCCAAGGACCCCCCCTGAGTAACAGAGTTGAGGAAAACAGAAATGAGCAAAATCTTGTCCACCTCCGAACCTGCCATTTAGAGGTTCCTCATCTGGGTTGTTGCTCAAGATTCATGGATGGACTTCAGAGGAGTGTGTGACATCTTTCCGAGGTGAGTGGCCTCCAAGGGGCCTGTGATTCAAAAATTGTTAAGAACCACTGTTCTACTCTTTGTTGAGAGGTAGGTGACTGAGCACAGTTCCCCAGACAGAAATGGGGTATAAGCACCCTTAGTGCTAATTGCTGGAGCCCCCAAGACAGGTGAAGTAGATGGAAAGAGAAAGAGAAACTGGGAGAAGGGAAAGGGGTACCCAGGCTGCTCGTAGGAGGGGTGCTACTTTTCCCCCTTCTTTCTAGCTGGTATTCCCTCTTTGTACACTCCACATCCTGACATCTACAGGATTCTGAGTCCTCTTCAGTTTCAATCATCTGCATAGCTGCCATTCATCAGGCTCCGCACCAGGTACTCTCACTGCATCATCTCATTCAGTTCCTTTATTGACCCTCAAGGGCATAGAATCGAGTCAGTCACCTCCCTCCAGTTCATGGAAAATTAGTATCATCCATTTATGTCAGGCCCCTTTCCAATTCATTCTGTTTTCCCTTTTCATCCCTCATGTCTATTCTCATTTCTCTTCCTTACTGGAGGCTCCTGCTTTTGTTGTTCAGTGGCTTAGTCGTGTCCCACTCTTTGTGACCCCATGGACTATAGCCCTCCAGGCTCCTCTGTCCATGGGATTCTCTGGCCAAGAATACTGGCGTGGGTAGCCATTTCCTTCTCCAGGGGATCTTCCCACCCCAGGGATTGAACCTGGGTCTCCTGCATTGCAGGCAGATTCTTTACTGTCTGAGCTACCAGGGAAGCCCACAGACTTTATAATCTGAAAGTGAAAGTCACTCAGTCGTGTCCAACTCTTTGTGACCCCATGGACTATACAGTCCATGGAATTCTCCAGGCCAGAGTACTGGAGTGGGTAGCCTTTCCCTTCTCCAGAGGATCTTCCCTACTCAGGGATTGAACCCAGATCTCCCACATTGCAGAAGGATTCTTTACCAGCTGAGCCACAAGGGAAGCCCTTATATTCTGAATATTAAGGGAAACCAGTGAAAGATTTTGAGCAGAGGAATGATATGATCTGAACAGTTTTAGCAGATATATGTCTATTCTTAAAAATATAGAGTGTTATTTTGGCTTTTTAACTGTATATAAACGACATTGTGCTGTATACCTCATCCTGCTTTTTACTTTTCCCACTTAGCATTGTTTCTCCCCATACTGCTGTGGGTAAATCTACTTCATTATCTTTGATTGCTGTTTAATATACCATTGCACCCATTCAGTACATTTTACTTATAGGTTCCTCTAGTAATAGATTCTTGGGTTGCCTCCAGCTTCTTCCTACAGCAAGCAGTGCTGTGATGATTGCCTTCATATGGGCCTCTTCATGGACTTGGGAGACAGTTTCCTTGGGTATGTAACTCAGAGCAGGATCTGGGTCGGAGAGTAGGTGCATATTTAATTCCACTAAGATTGTGCTTCAGGATGGTGGCCTCAGCTGCACTCCTACCGGCAGTGCGTGAAAATTTGTATCTTCTCATTTAATTCTCGAATTGGTCCAGTATGGTAAGTGTTATTATCATTCCCGTTTTATGGATAAAGAATCTGAGGTCTAGGGCGATTAAGTAAGTTATCCAAGTTTATATAGGCAAGTAGAAGAACCAGGGCCCACATGAAGAATTTTTGACATAATGGTCTTTGCTTTTACCACTATAGTAGCCAGTAGTGCCTCTTCTAGAAATAAGATGCGGCATCCATAGGCAATACTAATAGTATTATTATTATTACTATTCATGTGATCTTCCTCTTCTGGGCTAGTTGGACAGAAGACAAAATTCATAACATTGAAGGAGCCACTAGAAGGGAACTGTGGCCTTTCTTCCAGTCTCTGCCCATTTTAGGAACTGGGGTGTCAAATGGAAAGCTGTTCACAGTAGCCATAGGGAAGGAGGGCAGGATGGCAGAGTTTTGGCATCAGATAATTTTTGTTCTAATCTGACTCTATCATTTCCTGTCTGTGGTTTGTACAGTTTTCTTTAAAAATTTATCCAAATCTCAGTTTCCTAACAGGTAAGATGGAGACGATAACAAGACTCGCATGTTGGGTTGTTGGGAGGAAGTACAGGCAAAATGCTTAATATAGAGCACACAGTAAAGCTTCATAAGTGTCAGCCATTATCATAATTATTTTTGTTATTGTATTTGAGTCTGGCTTTTTTTTTTTTTTTTTTGACTGTGCAACACAGCATGTGGGATCTTTGTTCCCTGACCAGGGATTGACCCTATGCCCCTGCGTTGAAAGCACAGAGTCTTAACCACTGGACCACCAGGGAATCCCCAGCCTGGCATTTTTTCAGTGCCTGATATAACTTGAGCAGCCTAGGAACCCCTGAAGTGTTCAGCACCAGCATGGGTGAAGGTGTCTAATGTAAGTCCTTAGACCGTCAAGGCAAATTATGTGGACTAAGACTGCTTTCATTTCTCATGAGGGCTAGCTAAGAGGCTCAGGCTTTAGTGGATGACTTTGAGGCTAGACATTTATAAAGACTAATTGATAGTCAAAGTTTGGGGGCTTTGGAGTAGATTTTAATATTAAATATGAGGTAAATTATATTAAGTACGTATTGTTTTCTAGGCCCTGAGCCAAGTACTTTGCAAGCATTCTTTCACTTAATCCTCACAACAACCCTAGAAGGTATTTACCTTTACTCCTATTTGTGGAAATTAAAGCACAGAGAGGTTAAGTAATTTGTCCATAGTCAGTCAGCTATGAGACTGAGTTAATATCTGAATTTAAGCCATCTGCCTGCAGAGCTTTTACTCTTAACCACTAAACTCTGTTGTTTTCCGTGAAGGATAATTTTTTAAAATATATATATATATTTTTTGATGAGGACTATTTTTAAGGTCTTTATTGAATTTGTTACAATATTGCTTCTGTTTTGGTTTGGTATTTTAGCCACAAGTCATGTGAGATCTTAGCTGCCTGACCAAGGATTGAACCCACAGCCGCTGCATTGGAAGGCGAAATCTTAACCACTGGACAGCTGGGGACATCCCTGAAGGGTGATTTTAGAATCTCTTCTCTTTTAAATTTAGGACAGTTGTCATTTGGGATGGCTTCAGGCAGTCATGGAAAGTAAGGGTCTAGTTGGAAAAGAATCTCCAGGGGGTAAGGATATGGAGTCTGAAAATGGTCCTCAGATGTCTTCACTATGACTCCTCTGCCTCTCAAAGTGAGACCCTCTGGCTTAGGGGGTGTCCTGCCTAGATTATAGGGGCTGAGCATGATATATTAAAAAAAGTAGAGGTTCTCTAATTGGGCATGGGTGGTTGGTTCTCTGTAACCTAAGGCAGCTTGATATTTCTCAAATGAGTATCCCTAAAGGCAAACAGTTGTTTATCACCTATGTGTGGCTTCTACATGCCATGAATTATCTGTGGTCAAGGTTTTATCACAGTTGGTTTTCCCTTCACACTTTTCATTTTGATAGCCTTCTACAAGGAATGTAATACCATTTATAATTTACCTGCATCAGATTTATAAAGGTTGCTTGGCTACAAAGTATGTATCTCAAAGTCAAGTAAATGGAAATTCTGGATTATGTGTTCTTTCAGGGTTTCTCTTCTCTGTATATTTGCTTAACACCTATTTATCGAGTGCCTAACTCACACTCTAGTGGAGGAGACAGATAGCTAAACCGGCATTGTGATGTGTTATGATAAATGGCAAATGGGATAAACACAGGTGCTGTGAAAATATGGAGGAAGGGCAACTTATTTCAGCCTAAGAGTCAGGGAAAGATTCCTGGGGAAGGAATTTTTGAGTAGGAATTGATAAGTAGGAATCAGCTAAGCGAAGGGGGCTAAGAAAGCATCCGAGGCAAGGAAGCAGGATGAGTCTAGAACTGGGCTGCCAGAGCAGGTGCTGGAAAGGGGATCAGGCTAGAGAAATAAGCATGGGTCAGATTGTAAAGAAAGGAAGCACCGTGCTAAGAAGTTGAGGTTTTACCCTGAGGGCAGTGGGGAACCACCGAAGGGTTTTAAGCTGGTGTTGTGCTGGTGATGGTTGTGTTAATGTTGGTGGTGTTGGTGACAGTGGTGGTGATGGGGGACAGCTCAATCAAATTTATAGTTTAGAAAAGTTCTATGAGTTAAGAATAGACTCTCTTTACTTCTCTTGCTTGTGAGTAAATCGTAATATCCGGACAGGTGAGTGGCAAAAAAGGTAGTCTAGAGGGATTTGTAGAGGGAAGGTCTGATACAATAACCTGAGGGTCCCCTTGGATGATCTATCAAGAAGGCTTTTCAATGTTGACTTGATCTTCCTGTCTTTAAAAACGTCTGACATTTCCTGAAATCCTCTCAAAACCAATGCCTGAATAGGGAGGATGGTGTGGGCTGCTCGATGGGGTTCTTTCTGTTCTGTGCTCCACATTTCCGGGGCATCGCTGTGAATTGCTCATCTGAAGCCTTGTTCCCTGTGAGGAGGGGACCATTTGAATAGCAGCAGGGGGGTCGAGGGAAGGAGGAACCACACGCCAGGCTTGTTCATTAAGAAAATCTATTTGGCACATCCAGACAATGGTTTGAGCGAGTTAAAAATAACTCCTCGTGAAAAATTAATAGGGAGTTATAAGTGAGTGTTTTAATACAAACTCATGGAGCAGGGGAGATTCTCCAGGTGGCTGGTGGCTGACATCACAGATGGAGTGTTTATAGAGTACAGTGTGGCCAGCGAGTAGAGTTGTCTACAGAAGTGAGCTCACCTTTTCTCCCAGAACCCTGGGGAGAGAGCAGACGGAAGGATTTGTTTTCAGTTGCGAGCTGCTAAGCCAGGTGACTTACGTCTTCTTTCCCTACCCATCACATTCTCCTAACAGTGGACATAAAAAAGTGGCAGTGAATTTTGCCTGGGTAAAGTTTATTGAACGTCAGAATTCACAAAATGTCCTTTCCGGCTTTTCTCCTTTCTCAGTAATGGACCCCTGGTTGGCTTCTGCATCCGCTACTTTCGTGTTTTCTTACCCAATAGCCAGTTCCTCCTGTTTCTGCAGGTGGTGAGGAAGCCCCTACTCCCTTTCCCCTCTTCCTCTCTTTTCCTGGCACCTCTGTGGTCTGGGTGAGTGAAGTGCAGGGCTGGGCTGTGCATCCTTTGCCATTAATACAGCTAAATGGATAACACAGAACCAGGAAAAAGGGAGCCAAAGCAACCTCTGACCTTGGCTAGCTCATTTCTGGGACTAAGGGTTTTCAGGTTGGGGGGGACCAATATTTGTATTTTAAATCCAGATGCTATTTTAAAAATGGTTCTGTAATTGCAATGAGGCCCTCTAGGCCGTGAATTAATGTGTCATAACTCACGCCCAAGCACTGCGCAAACATCCCGCATGTGAGTTATTGCACAATAAATTCATGCCCTGTTGTGTCTTACAGCTTAATTAGTACATGAAGCTACATGAGTTAGACAAACCCAAATGGGATTATGTCATGTGGTGCATAAAAAAGCAGAATGTTGGGAGGTATTTGGCACTTTTTCGGAGGGAAAGCAGGGTTGATTTTGCGATGGCATACTTTGGTGTCAGTTTCTGTGATATCTGGGCTGCAACAGGTGACATCTGGCTTCTGAGTTTGGGTTGGTTGATTGAATAATAGAGTCAGTAAATATTTACTGTGCAGACATCTTAGGCATTATGGAAGGACAGCCCATATAGGATGAAACATGGCCCCTTCCCTTAAGGAACTTATATTCTGAAGCAAGGGATGAAGCAGGCTGCAACACAAAGGAGAAAGTGACAAGTGTCATAAGTTATATATAAATAAAGCATCTTGGGAATTCAGGGTGGAGGAGGATGGTCTTGGGCTGGCGCAGTGGAAAGGGCTGATTGGTGAAATCAGAGAAGACTTTGTAGAGGATGGCGCTGGGAGCTGGCTCTTGGAGGATGGATAAGATTTCACCACACATGGCAGCAGAGGAGAATTCTAGGCAGAGAGGGTAACACTAGGAAAAGCACGGGAGATGGAAGTAGTTTCAGAACACACTGAGCAGGCTGTGCAGCCTGAGCCTTGGCTGAGTGAATGGGGACGGTGCATAGACGCATTGGAGCCAGAGGTTTCCTGTGAGCACCAAGCACTTTGGCTTTGAACCCACTCCCCATGCTGAAAATTCTGGGGTTGGTTCTTCTTTTCTTTTTTAAAAAAGATTTATGTATTTACTTTTGGCTGTGCTAGGTCTTCGCTGCTGCATGCAGACTTTCTCTAGTTCTCTAGTTGCAGGGGAGTGGGGGCTGCTCTTTGTTGTGGTGCACAGGCTTCTCATTGCAGCGGCTTCTCTTGTTGAGGACCACAGGCTCTAGGCACTTGGGCTTCAGTAGTTCCAGCTGTGGGCACAGTAGTTGTGGGCACAGTAGCTGTGGTGCACTGGCTTAGTTGCCCTGAGGCATGTGGGATCTTTCTGGACCAGGGATCAAAGCTGTGTCCCCTGCATTGACAGGCAGATTCTTAACCACTGGACCATCAGGGAAGCCCTGGAGTTGGATTCTTTTGTTTGATGATATCTATACTCTTAAAGTTTCTGTTCTATTCTGCTCAGAAAGTGTACAGCTGAGAGCCATGTATGCTGGGTTCTAGTTTTGTTTGTGTTAACAGACAATATGACCTTGAGCAAGCCACTCAGTTCCTTTAGTGCTTTGCTTCTTTATCTTTAACATGAGAGACAGGTGGTGGATTTTCTCTGGTTCTTCTGCCCTCACTCTCTAAACTAGGTCTCTACTGCAAGCAATCTGAACTTGTATCCTGCCTGCTTTTCACTATAACCCATTGTTGGTGTTTAAAAGGTACAATAAATAACCTCTTCTCCCCTCCTGTATTTGGAACTAATTGATTAATTGAGAAGTAGAGACAGAAAATTAAACAGTCAACTTTAGATCTGCAGGCAAATTCGCTTGCTAATAGTGCATCACTAAATTAGACAGACTTACTTTTCATTATAGCTAGTGCTGAACAGGCAGTCACCTTCCCCTAGGATAGAACCTACTTTTATTAGATTTTCTTGTGTCTGAGTAGGTTGGAGTGCATGTGTCCTATGGGCAGGTTGACTCTGGGGAAAAATAAAAACACCAGCAGAAAGCCTGGAAGAGGCTGAGCTGTGTATGCTCAGTGCTGTCTCTTCAAATCAAAGGGATCACGGTGAGGGGTGGGGAGATAGGTTAGGAATATTACTCTGCCCAGTGGTTCTCAAACTTGGAGGGTTATTGGCATCACCTAGAGGGCTTGTTGAAACAGATTGCTGGGCTCCACCCCCAGTGTTTCAAATTTAGAAGAGTCTGAATGGGACCCAAATTTGAATTTCTAATAAGTTTCTGACTGATGCTGATGCTGCTGGTTTAGGGATCACACTCTGAAAATCAAAGCTCCCACTGAAGCCCTTCCACCTATAAAGATGAAGTGAATGAAACAAAGGCTCCTTTCAAATGCTTTGCTTAGTCATGTCTGACTCTTTGTGACCCTATGAATTTAGCCCACCAGGCTTCTCTGTCCATGGGATTCTCCAAACAATAATACTGGAGTGGGTTGCCATTTCCTCCAGGTGATCTTCCCAACTCAGGGATTGAAACTGTGTCTTTTGCATCTCCTTCATTGACAGACAGATTCTTTACCACTAGCACCACCAGGGAGGCCCCACTAGCTTCACTTAATAAACCACCTCGATTAAAATACAATCGCTATTTGTGTGTCTTTATTTTAAGTTTGTCCCTAGATTGTAGATCACCGGTGAGGACTAAATCTTGTTCATTCTTGCACAGCATCCAGCTAGGTGCCTGATACATAATGAACATTTAATAAATTCCTATTTAATTGAATTGAATTTTGTACATTTCTTTGGTGTAAAAGAGTCTCCTTTAAAAGGAAACCCTCCTATACTGTTGATGAGGATGTATGTAGGTGTAGCCACTATAGAAAACAGTATGGTATGGCAAAACCAATAAAATATTGTAAAGTAATTAGCCTCCAATTAAAATAAATAAATTTATATTTAAAAAAAGAAAAGAGTATGGAGGCTCCTCAGAAAACTACAAATAGTTACCATATGATCCAACAATCCCACTTCTGGGCAGATATCCAGGCAGAGCTATAATTCAAAAAGATCGTGCACCCCTATGTTCATAGCAGCACTATTTATAATAGCCAAAACATGGAAAAAAGCTAAATGTCCATCAACAGATGAATGGATAAGGAAGATGTGGTATATTTATACAATGGAATATTACTCAGCCATGAAAAAAGAATGAACTAATGTCATTTGCAGCAACATGGATGCAACTAGATACTAGGTGAAGTAAGTCAGAAAGAGAAAGCCGAGTACCATATTATATCACTTATGTGTGGAGCCTACAATACGGCACAAAAGAACCTATCTACATACATATAGAAATAGACTCACAAGCATAGAGATCAGCTTGTGGTTGTCAGAGTAGAGTGGGGAATGGAGAGGGATGGACTGGGAATTCAGTGTTGGTAGGTATAAACTATTACATTTGGAACGGATAAACAACAAGGCCTGACATATAGCACAGGGAACTATATTCAGTCTCCTGGAATAAACCATAATGGAAAAGAATATTCAAAAAAAAAGGATACACACACACACACACACATATATATAAAACTGAGTCACTTTGCTGTGATTCAGCAGAGATTGACACAACATTGCAAATCAACTATACTTCAATAAAAAAAGATTCTCCTTCCTTTCACACTATACTGTCTTTTAAAACTCCTTTAAAACAAAGTTCTAGGAAACTTCTTTAAGAAACAGCATTTCTCCCCATCCTTCTGGTGTCTAGGACTGGCCCCAGCTGCTTCTCATTTGGTCTGTGTTGGGCTATGCCTGAGTCCTGATGACTCTCCTGTCTATTCCATCACAGTGAAATCTTGTTCAGGGCAGGAACACGGTTCTCTCCTTCCTCTAGACTCAATGGTGAGAATAGTGTTCATTCAAAGAGTGATGAGGTGTAATTCAACCCTGGGGCAGAATGCCTGAAAGACCTCCCTTGGTTCCTCTCTATCAAGTCCCATGTAATTTGGGGAGGAGCAGGAAGTAAAGAGATTGATAAAAGGCCCAACCCACTGTACTTGACTTCAGGGAATCCCTGAAGACTAGACTGGCTCCAGCGTGGGCACAACAGACATCTTTCTTGAAGCAGTCAGAGCTATATGCTTTGGTATAGAAGGACCAGTGTTTTTCTATTGTATTTATGTAAGGGACCTGCCCTGGGAGGGAGAGATGGGAAGCGACTCTCTTACTTGTGGAACTGCTGATACTCCCAACAAGGAGCAGGTGACACCAGGGAAACCTGCTAGAGGCAGGGTTACTCAAATACTTGCCAACTCCTTTAGAGGTTTTTTTGATAGACAGGTGTAAAAACTTCGTGAAAGCATCAAAGATTCTCTGGGGAGAAAGAATTCACATCCAAAATGGGGAGAAAGACTAGGGATGAAATAGGAGGGATTAGTAAATAGACAGGAATTGAAACATCATTACTGTGGAAGTGGAAGATGTGAGTAGGAACCAGGAGAGAAATGTCAGTCAAGAGATGCTTCCTGGAGGAGCATGCCTCTAGAGCAATTTGGGAAACAAGAGAAGGATAGGCAAGTTGGAAAAGAAATGAGACAGTAATTCTAGGCTGCAGGGACTTGTAGAGTGATGAAACAATGAGACTCTTGCGAGGGATGTTCTGTCACATTTAAAGTGGAATTTATGAGCCAGGCTTGTATTGTGTATTGTGCCATGGAGGGAGATTCCTGAATCAGAAAGGTATGAGATATGATTCTCATTGCTGTCTGGAGGATGGATAGATAGATGGAGATGGATGGATGGACTCTTCCTAGGAAATTCTTATAGAAATGGCTACAGTCATCCAGGTGCTTGATCTTCAAAGTATGCCCCATGCACCTGTAGCGTGGGTGTCATCTGGGAGCTTGTTGAAAATGTAGAATCTTAGATCCCAACCTAAACCTTCTGAATCAGAAGCTGCATTTTTAACAAGCCTTCAAGTCATTTGTAAGCTCTTTCAAGTTTGAGAAACACCAGCCTTGAGAATAGATATCTGGTCTTAGGTGAACACTAGGAACTTTGGAAATCAGGAGCTCAAGAGGAGGGACCTGGGCTGAGAAAACTGAATTGGGGGAAGAGCAAGGAGTGTGGGCCCTGGCTCACCTCCTTGTCTCTAGGCCTCCCACACCAGTCACTATGCCAGGGTTTGGCATTCTGTCTACTTTGGGAAAATATCCACTGTGCCCACGCTGGAGTCTGCCTGGTCCTCAGGGGCTCCTGTGGGGCAAGCATTGCGTAGGTTGGGACTGCTGCCAATTTTGCCTCCCTTATTTCATATGAATGAACTGAAAGGGACCAGGGAGGTCATATTAGTCATGCCCCTGCTTCAGGGTTGTGCTGTCCCTTAATCAAATGAGTGACAGTCTGATTATACTAACTGAGGAGACTGGGAGAGCTGGAGGGATTGAAATAGAAGTTCTTTATCTGTCATGGAAATGAAAATATTTTCATCTTTCAAAGGTTTTAAAGGGAGAACAGATGACTAGAAAAGGTGCTGTACCCTGGCAAGGGCCAAATCATTCATTTTTAAAGTCTGTTTCGATGATTTTTTAATGGATTAAATATTTGGCACATATATTTCCAGATATTGGGGTGAGAGGCAATGCAGAAAAGTTACCAAGTAGGCATTTGAGAACTTTTCTTAAGCTTTGGAAAAGCTGTTTATTTCATCCCCAATAAGAATGAGTGACAAAGAGAGTTCAATGTTGAAGGAAAACAGATGGAGGCTGAAAATAAAGAAACATCTGAGGTTAGCGGGAGTGATTGAAGGAGATAGGAGGATGGGGATTTTCTCTCTCTGGCCATGCACATGGTGGCATCAGTTTAGTTTGGGATGCCTCAGAAGATGTCTTCCTGGAAAGAGGGAAACACACAAAGTGAACACATGCTCTCTTCTTTCTTTCTTTCTTTGGCCTTGTGCCATGAGGGATCTTAGTTCCCCAACCAGAGATTGAATCTGTGCTCCGTGAAGTGAAAGGTCTGAGTTCTAGCCACTGGAATGCCAGGGAATTCCCTCGCATACTCTTTTCTATCCCAACTCCTTAAGTGAAAAACTGAGGACTCCCCTGGTGGTAGAGTGAATAAGAGTCTGCCTGCTAATGCTGGGGACGCAGGTTCGATCCCTTATCTGGGAAGATTCCATACGCCGTGAAGCAGCTAAGCCGGTGCTCCACAACTACTGAGCCTGTGTGCTGAAGCTACTGAAGCCTTGTGCACCCAGAGCCCGTACTCTGCCGCAAGAGAAACCACTGCAATGAGAGGCCCATACACCACAATGAAGAGTAGCCTCTGCTAGCTGCAGCTAGAGAAAGCTTGCGCACAGCAACAAAGACCCAGCACAACCCAAAAGAAAAAAAAAAAAGCCAAACTGGGGTGGGTGTGTGGTGTATGTAAGGTGGTGGGGCATGGGGACAGTAAATGATTGAAGAAAAAACCAATCTCATTGAAATCACTACTAAAAATGTCAAAACAAGGCTTGGAGTTAGGAGAATAAGTTGCATTTTCAGTCTCAAATAAGAGTTTTAGGTGATAGAAACCTAATGTCCTTTCACTCTCTATGTGTTTATCTTGTCTCATCAATGAGATGTTAAGAACTCCTAAGGGAAAAGAGGAGAAGGAAATGGCAACCCACTCCAGTGTTCTTGCCTGGAGAATCCCAGGGATGGGGGAGCCTCATGGGCTGCCGTCTATGGGGTCGCACAGAGTTGGACACGACTGAAGCGACTTAGCAGCAGCAGCAAGGGAAAAGAACATCTTGTTTGTTTATTGCTTCCTTATAGTGCCGATGCCTGAAACACAATGACAGTAACAGCTACCATTCGTTGACTCCTGGGCCCAGTACTGGGGTTTCCCAGGTGGCGCGAGTGGTAAGGAGCCCACCTGCTAATGCAGGAGACGCAAGAGACATGGGTTCGATCCCTGGGTCGGGAAGATCCCCTGGAGGAGGCCATGGCAACTCACCCTAGTATTCTTGCCTGGAGAATCCCATGGACAGAGGAGCCTTGAGGGCTACAGTCCACAGAGTCACACGGAGTCGGACACGACTAAAGTGACTTTGTCACGTCATGTCACGTGCCCTGTACTTCGTTCTTAAGCACTTTACATGATTATTGAATTTAATGGAGTATGTATGAGGTGAGTATTGTTATTCTCATTTTACAGAAGTTGAAACTAAGGCTCAGAGCGGTTGAGTCATTTGTACAACGTAAGTAGTGAAGCTGGGATTTGTACCACTTTTGTGCAAAGCTTGTGCTGCTAACCCCTGGGCTGTACTCTGCACAGAGCAGCGACTCAGAAAGGGAGAGATGGTCATTGGAACTGGATGGTGTATTGAAAGCTAACCGAAAGACAGTGAATGAACCCAAAGAGTGAACACTGAGAAAGCAATTTCTACGTGTTTCTTGGAACGTCGTCAGAGACACGCTTAGTGACACATGTAAGTTTATACTCAGACATTCCCTCATTCACCTTCACCATGCTCTGCCCTGGAGTCAGGAGCTTGGAAGGGGAGAGAGGCTGGCTATATTATGTTCATAGAGCCACTCACTGAAAGTCATGTGTGTATATATACTCTGTGGATGTCTGTGTTTGCGTTTGACTGAAAATAGGTACCAAGGAGTGGGGTACGCTTATCTCAGTAGGTCTATAAACATGAGTATATTTGTTAGACTTGCAGGGTATGGTTGTGGAGTGTGTGTGTGTGTGTGTGTGTGTGTGTGTCTGTATGTACACAAATCCTGCAGGAGTTAAACCAGCTATAGGGCACTGGCTGCCTTCCACCCCTGGCCCTGGTTGATGTGTTTGTACCAAACCCTGATATTTATTTTTCATCACCTCTCAAGGGAGCCTCAATGAGTTTTCTTTCTGGGAAGTTTATGGCTAAGATGCTGGGCTGCTTTGGGGCCCCTATAAATCTGCTATAATCAGAGGAGGTTTGCAGAGAAAGAGAAACAGCAGCTGCAAGGCAATCCCTTCCTGTCTCTTACTTGCTAGCCGAATACACAGTTGCCCTTGTGTGCACAGCATCCTCATAACCACCTCCACAGCCACATCCACTCTAGAAGGCCCCGATGGAAGGCGCTAAGAGAAACCATTTCATTTACTTCTTTGCTTCCAACTGAGGCCCTATACTTAAGCCATCCCAGAAAGAAGGATTAAAAATTATACTAATTAGGGAATCTAGAGTTGAGATTGGGAGAAACTGGTCACTTGTGAAACCGATTTCATTGAAGGAAAAAAAAAAAACAGAATGCGCTTTTTCAGAAGTAGGGGTAATAAGGGGAGTTGCATGCCTCTGTTTACTTTAGAAAAGTTTAAGAAGAGGCTGTCAGAGATGCTCCCGGAAGCAGGAGGTGGGTGACTTGAACATTATTAGGGGAAAAACACAACAGGAACTCCCCTCCTCCACCTTCCAGTGCTGTAGTTGGAAGATATTTTTTTTTTTTATGAGGGATTTTTATGACAAACTTTACTTTACATTTGACATTTAACAGCATCTCTTGTCCAGGGAAGGAGGAAACACAGATATTTATTGACACAGAGTGTCAGGAGATCAAGGAAAATTGACTGTGGAGATGAAAGGAGGAGGAGTTTCTCTCCTTCCCAGGTATATACATTACTTAATTTGTGTAGCATATGCTTTTCTGTGCTTTGTGCTCTTCTCAATGATGAGATTAAAATCATTTCATTGTTAGTAAAGAACTCAGTGGGGGAGAGAGGAGACGAGAGACGTACAGATGGAGACATAATGGGTACCCTGTTCTATTTGAACTTGTGTCCCTCAAATAAGACCAGATGAAAGAGATTTGGGGATGAAATGGAACCTGAGCTGGGAACCGGGTCCTGGTTCCTGTCTTCCCAATTTAAAGCCTCTAGCTTCTGCCATTTTATCTTGAATTTCATTGGTGCTTGTAGTTCACTCTCTAATGATGAACAGAAGTTCAATGTCAGATGATGCCCAAAGTCAAAAACTCCTTCCCAGCAGCTGTGTCTTTACCTTGCAATTCCATCCTTCCCATCTCTGAAGTTCCTACATAGCCAGCACTTAAATGTTACCAGCTTAAAGGTTACCTCCTGCCTGAGCCTTCCTGGATAACCTCAGCCAGAAGCAATTTATTTCCTTTGAATTCCTACCCTCCTTTGAGTTTCTGTCTAATCATGTGCTGTCTTAGGGTACACTGTGTTCAGCTGTGTTTATTGTATGTCTTCCCTTCCTCATCTGTAAGCTTCTGGAGTGGGCAAACTGTGCCCTGTATATTTTTATATTTACTCCATAGCGCTGTTTAGAATTGTTAAGTAACATTAATGAGTCACATAACAGGTGTAGGAAAAGAGGCCATGGGTAGAGATGCAGAAGTAGGGGCATTATGGATATTGATTAAGGATATTATTGTTAAGAAAAGTCTGGATATGATACTTTCAGGTATAGATCATATTATTAGGGACTTTTTATTCCACTGGTAGATTTATGCACATATCTAATTTGTTTATGGGCTTCCCAGGTGGCACAGTGGTAAAGAATCTGCCTGCCAATGCAGGAGACACAGGAGACACAGGTTTAATCCCTGGATTAGGAAGATCTTCTGAAGAGGGAAATGTCAACCCACCCCAGTATTCCTGCCTGGGAAATTCCAAGGACAGAGGAGCCTGGCGGGCCACAGTCCATGGAATTGCAAAGAGTCAGACACGACTGAACTGAGGGATGAAATGATGGATTTATTTATTCGTCATTCACTTTTTCTCTTATTCTAATATAGAGCTTTTCCTAGTGCAAAGTAGACAATAAGCAAGAAAAACAAATCTTCAAATAGTTATAGATTGTGATAGCTACTGGAAGAAAATAAACAGGGTCTTGTGATAAAGAATATCAGGGAGTCTTCTTTAGATGAGGAGGTTAGGAAAGGTCTTTCTGGCCACTGTCACCGAACTATGCTGATGAGTTAATTCAGTTTACAACCTGAATACCAACAATAATAAAATCAACAGCAGAATAAGAATAACAGCCTTCCCATCAGGGGGTGCTTTTGTTAACCCAACCTCCAATTAGATTCCTTCCTTGGCCCAACCTCCCAGCCTCCCTTCTGCCTCGGGAAGAGGGGAAGTCAGGGCCCTCCCCTTGCCTCAGGATGGACCCTGCCCCTCTTTTCTAGCCTAGCAGTCGACAAGCAAAACAAGTGTTAAGAGCTTTGATCTTGCTAGAGACTTGGAGACAGATCAAGGCAGAGGCCTCTGAAATAATGCCCCAAGATGTGAGAAGCTGGGGAAGAGAAGGAGACAGAAGTAGACAAAGAGAAGAGAGAGGCAATTTGCGGTCTCAGAGACTCTCTTTCACCTCCTACTTGAGTCTCAGTAGATTCTGGATCCAGGGGGAATTGGTCAAGGCTTTGGGGCTTTGGAGGGGCTTCCCTGGTGGCTGAGATGGCAAAAGAATCCACCTGCAATACAGGAGACCTGGGTTCGATCTCTAGGTTGGGAAGATGCCCTCGAGAAGGGAATGGCAACCCACTCCAGTACTCTTCCCTGGAGAATCCCATGGACAGAGGAGCCTGGTGGGCTCAGTCCATGAAGTTGCAAAGAGTCAGACATGACTGAGCAACTAACACAATGTGTTGGGTCTTTGGGGGCAGGGGGGGATGTTCCCTGAGTGACTTTAGAGCCCCCCTGGTCATTCCTCCTGGAGAAGGAAATGGCAACCCACTCCAGTATTCTTGCCTGGAGAGTTCCATGGACAGAGGAGCTTGGCAGGCTACAGTCCATAGTGCTGCAAAGAGTTGGACACAACTGAGCAACCGACACACACTTCTGTCTTTCCTGGATTCCATCTCCAAGGCTGAAGACAATCGAGACTGTGAGGAGCATGCAGCCTCCCAACGTCCCAGCATCTTTGGGTAGTTCTTTCATTGCCAGGGTCCTTCTTGACCACTGTCCTTCCCCCCTCCTCTTGGCACAAGTCGATAGCATTAATTTCTGATTCTCATATAGGATTGGTCCCATTAAGAGAAGCTTGGGAGAGGGTAAGAGTCTTATACCAGTACCTGGAGATATTACATTCACTAACCCTTTCCTGACCCCTGTTTCCTGTTGGGATGACACATTTCAGTTGCTAACTCAAGACTAATGGTTCCCCTTCTCACAAAGGGCATGAGTTCCTTAGTCACGCTGAGGAACACCTCAGACTGTTGAGAGGATCTTACTCAGGTTGATGTAAGTTTCTCTCATTGAAGCTGTAGCCTTTGCTTCTCTTCAGCCTTATCCCACCCCGCCGGGACTAGCTTCTCTGCAAATGTCATCCGGCACAAGGATGGAGCCTGTATCCTTGCACAGTTCCAAATGCTGTCTACCTCTTTGCTGTATAGTCTGGAAATGTACCTAGAGGACTCAGGCTACTTTGTTTAGAAGAGACGCATGCTGGAGGAGGAACTACATTTCCCTTTAGCTGCTCAGGCCGTACGTAAGACAGACTTGTGATCATCATACATAGACAGTAGAGTACCTACACAACTCTTGACGTCACATAGCTAAGTTCTTGTCCAAGCTGGGTCACTTGCTATGCCTGGAGTGGGAGGCATACAGAATATCTGTATACCTTCTTCTATCTGCACCAGGGCCGGAACCTGAGATGAGCTGAGGTTGGTTTTAGATCTGATAAGGGACTTTATGCTATGGGCACAGAGTAAATGAGGTGGAACAGAAATAACACTGCTTGGAAGAGGAAAAGCAAGAGTGCGGCAAGAATATACGTGGAAGCAGGGGAAATGGTTAAGCCAACTGCAGAACGTAGGGAGCCAAGATTTTTATTGGGGACCGAGTTAATAATTTCTTAGATGTACCAATATTCTAGTTGTGAGTTTGAGGTCCTTTCTAGAGTTTATCCTTCAGTGGGCAGCAGCATTATTTGTTCGCTTCTCAGACAAACAGGACAGGGCATGTAGCTCAGGGCAGGCCAGGGCAGATTCTGATCCAGGGCTGACATTAATGCCAGTGAACATGGGCAGGTTTTCCCAAGGAGCTTTTTTCAAAAGATGGTAGGGGGAGGAGCAGAGGATAAGAGATAGAGGAAGAAAGGGAGTCAAGTGATCTTGTCCGGGTTCGTTGGATTAAGGGATGAAAGAAATAGGAAAATCTAATCAAAATTGTGATCGCCATTAAACACTTCACTTTTGTATTTTATTTTATTTATTATTATTATTAAAAAAACTTTTTGGCCTCACCGTGGGGCTTGTGGGATCTTAGTTCCCAGATCAGGGATCGAACCCAGGCCCTCAGCAATGAAAGTCTTAAGCACTAGACCGCTAGGGAAATCCCAGGTGACAGAAATGTAAATAAAATGTAATTAGTTTAAAGGTCAGGGCAAAGGAAACTCCTTGGCCCCATAGAACGATATTCTTCAACCTCTTTTTCCTTCTCCATTTCTTAATTCAGTCTTTGGTTTGTGGACTTCTAATGTTCTGTAGGCTTATCAGCAGGCAGCATGGACCAAAGTTATGGTCTAGACTTCAGTGCTATCCTAGTTCAGTGAAAGTCTCCTTCTTTGATCCATGTTGTTCGCGAGAATGGTAGCCTCAGCCTTCTGGCTTCACTTCATGGATAGTTAGCTCAGGTCTGGAAGGTGGGTGGCCATAAAGCATGGGGTTTTGGGATGAGCATTTCCTGATTTTGATTTATCCATTTGCCTAATCCTGAGTTGGAGGAGGAGATGGTAACCCACTCCAGTATTCTTGCCTGGAGACTCTCAAGGACAGAGGAGCCTGGTGGGCTGCAGTCCGCAGGGTCACAGAGAGATGAACACAACTGAGCGACTGAGTGTGCAGGCACTAATCCTGAGTAGACCAGGGATAACACTGATGATAACAACAGCCACTATTTGTTGAGCACCATGCTCACACTGTACCTCCTTCAGTCTATAAGGATTTAGTGGAATAGGTGATATGATTCTCATTTTATAGATGAGAAACTGAAGCTTAGAGAGGTGGTGTTCCTTGCTCAAGGAATTATGTATGTCTGACTCTAAAGCTTTGCTTTTACCCACCAGTGTGCTATATTGGATGGCTACCTTTTGGAGATCTTTAGATTAAAAAGCTTTCTTTTTTTTTTCTGTGTAGCATGTGGAATCCTAGTTCATTTGAACCCACGCCCCCTGCATTAGAAGGTGGAGTCTCAACCACTGGACACTGGGGAAGTCCCCTGAAAAGGCTTCTTATCCTTAATGATGCCGTTTGGTCTGAAGCAGCATCAGGGAAATTTAAGACGTACTGACTCTCAACAGTGGAAAACTCGGGTAGATTGTGAAGAGGACTGGAATATATTTTTCTCAGTAGTGACAGGAAGATGGTTGAGAGACCCTTTGGACCAGAGCCTTTGAGCTGTACTGAGAACAATATCTGGCATATATTACGAACTGTGGATCTAGTGAGAAGAATGCATGTAGTCAGTTTAGGAATGGGAGGCTGGGGAGCTCAGGGTAGTACCTTACCTCCTCTAAACTAGCTTTGAAGAGGCGGTGGCTCCGACGTTACCTGGGGTGACCGGCAGAATGTTCATCTGCTTTCTGGATCACTTATTGGCACAGTTTGAATTCTCAACTGGCTTTCCTCAATGACACTCTCCCAGCCCCACCTCCTTCGTTTTTTTTTTTTCTTTTCTATATACTCCTCCTATTACCCCTGAATAGGAGTAATAGACGTCCCTGAATAGGAGTAATAGACTTCCCTGGTGGTTCAGATAGTAAAGTGTCTGCCTACAATGCAGGAGACCTGGGTTCAATCCGTGGGTTGAGAAGATTCCCTGGAGAAGGATATAGCAACCCACTCCAGTACCCTTGCCTGGAAAATCCCATGGATGGAGGAGAGTTATAGGCAACAGTCCATGGGTCACAAAGAGTCAAACACGACTGAGCGACTTCACTTTCACTTTATTACCCCTGAAGGGATGTGAACTTCTAATATTTATTTGAGTCAAACCGAACTGATAAGATAAATTTGCTAAACAATATTATGTAGTACTTCCTGGATTCTCTGCATTAATTGAGAGGGCAGTCATGGATAATCCTAATTTGTAGAGAATCCAAAATTTAAATAATCAAAATGTCATTTTAGTTTGGAATTGATCCTGATGTAAGGGATTCACAAAATTTCAGATCAAATAATGGAGCTTCCCTGAGGGGTTTGAAATCCTCTTAGGGTGATGGACTTATTCTGACTCTCCGCCTGGCCCCCATGTCTACCCTCTGAATTCAGATCAGTACACATAACCTGCCTTTGCAGACAGGATCTTTCTTTTTGTCAGATTAGAACACATTAGTAATTTGTTTTTAACTGTGCCATCTGAAGGAGAGACGAGTGCCCGTGACAATCAGCCCAGGTCTAGGAATGCGAGATTCTCAGTCTCTGGAATCTGCAGTCCTTCACCTGAGGAGCTGAGGAAATGGCTCTGCAGCTGGTGAAGGTGACATAACCAAGCTGCTTTATAGACCTGAGAGAACTTAAGTGAGGGGAGGATGTGGAAGGGGGGTAGATTGGAATAAGCAGGCAGCTTGGGATGCTCCTTGGTCCTGGCTCCTTGGCAACGGTTACTTAGCAACCCTCATTCACCTCTCTTGGCTGCCTTCTCCCTCCACCTCCCCACCTCCCCCACCAGCACCCTCCCACCCCAACCTCAATCCCCGCCACCCTCCCTTAGCTGCTGCAAGGAGCTAGAGAGCTTGGAGTGAATGACAATTTGGAGAAACAGCCGCAGCCTGAAGATCTAAGAGGCTCTAAAGAAGATGGATAAGAAAATCGATGCATAATAAAAACTGCAGGCAAAGCCACCTTGACGGAGGGCGGGTGGCTCTCTCCTCTCGCCCTTCTTAGTCTCTCTGGGCTCAAGGCTTCCATCATCCCCCAGTGTCCTCTGCTTCCTTCTTTTTTCTTCCACCTTTTGCTGTTTAGGGAATGTCGTTTGCCTTTGGGGTGGAAAAAGGGAGGAAGAAACCCAGAGGAGAAGAAAACAAAATATATGTGGGGTGTTTGTAGGGGTGCTGAGTAAGTGAGAGAGGGATAAGGTAAGGATTATAAGAGGGAAGCTTTGAATGGAAATGAGTTTAAATTGCACCGTAAAGTAATGCCCTTAGTCAAAGGAAAAATCTTAAGAGTAGAAGTAGAAAGGCCCCATGTGTCTGTTAAGTCAACCTCTCTGCAGAATATTAAAGTAAATGCCTAAGCAATTTTTCTGGAAGGGCTGGGCTGGCATATGGCTTAATTGATTAGATAATGTATGTATAAGTACCTACTACAGACATATAATTGGGATATAACAAGCACTACTTTCCTTTCTCTCTTAGAAGCTAAAATTGGAGGAAAAGACATTTTAGAGGTCCATGTTAGCCAGAGAATTTTGTGGAACAGTTCTGTGACTATGTATGCTTTTTGTTTTTACTACCTTCCTATCCACACTATTGAGTCCTCTCGGATCAAACATCATCCCATTCTGTTGAAATGAGAACACATGATCAATTAATCAATCCTTTATTTCTTGGTGTTTACTGAGCCACAGCTCAGTTCCAGGCAGTGTGAAATAGGTAGTAGGAGCATCATGACTAACTGTGATACAGTTTAGACCCTTAAAAAGGGGTTAAGCATTATTCACAGAGTGTGATAGAAATTCAGTAGGAAGTGGGGGGGTCTCAAACGAGAACAGGTATATGAGAATGCTTTGAAAACTGTTAAATGTCACAACTGTAAGGTCTATTGATGAGGAGATTTATTTCAGGATATGAAGTCCTGCACTTCAGCGGGGAGTAGAAGCGTTCCCTGGGTAGGGGAGAGGAGATAGAACTCATTCAAAGCAGCCGGTCCTTTGGGAACAGTTCTCTGCCCCAGGGAGCCGTGCTGGACTGGGATTACTGGACTAACTGGTGGAGGACCGAGATCGGAGAGAACCGTTCTCTACCTGTCAGGCTCTAATCTCATTCCTTTCTTTGGGGCTTTGCCAGTGGCTTAGCAGTGAAGAATCTGCCTGCCAATACAGGAGACACAGGAGACATGGATTCGATCCATAGGTTGGGAAGATACCCTTCAGGAGGGCATGGCAACCCACTTTAGTGTTCTTGCTGGGAAAATCCCATGGACAGAGGAGCTTGGCGAGCTAGGGTCCATGGGGTTGCAAAGAGTTGGACACAACTGAGCACGCACAGGTCCACTCCCTTTTTGCTTGTTTGCTTTCCCTTTCTCTTTTCTACCCTTCAGAGCATTCAAAAAATTCCATTATTTGAATGGAATTTCATTATTTCAGATGTCTTCTGAATTAGAGGAGAGCTGGTGACTTTTTGGTCTCACTATGAATGGGCTTGGAGCCCGCTACCCTAGCCTCATCCTGTATCCCTTCCCCACTGCATTTTTCAAACCCTGTCCCCTCCTCTCATTTTGCATATATTTTGTTCTCTTTTCTCAGAATTGTTTCTGACTTCTGTGGGATATTCTAATTTAATATTTCAGGCTCTAGTCTTCTGATTTTTTTTTGAGGGTTCATTTGTCCTTTATTTATTATACAATTACGACTACATTATGAGACTTTAATGTGTTGGAAGTCCATCTGTGTCTTTTCTTTCTGTGTAACCAGGCCCAGAAGTCTGTGCAGATAGATAGTGAAGAAAAGCTTAATGATCATACTTTCATGACTTGCTGTCTCTAACATCAGTTCTACATCAAACACTCTCAACTCTGTGATCTTCCACCCCATCACTGTCCTACGTCCTCCTTCTCCAGGCTGCCCACTCCATTTTTTAAACTGCTGTAACTTGGACTCTTTTTATGCTTGATGCTGAACATAAAACTCTCAAAAAATTATTGAAGGGGAGTCGGAACATCGGCTACACAAGTTAGAGTCTGACAGGTACGTGCACATGAAGTGGTAAACTGGGGGCCAGAGAATAAGAGTGCACAGGGTAAAAGGGGCTTGGATTTGGCAGTCTGGCTTACCTGGGGAAGGTTTCCCGGAGGAGGAGAATATTGAGCAGGGCTTGGAAGAAAGGAGGGGATAGACCTAGGTAAAAAAAGAAAAGGACATGCCAGACAGAGGTTGGTTTAAGGATTTGGAGGCAGAAAGAATAGAAAGAGTTTTCATTTGCTCAAAGCAATGAGTGAGCACTGTGGAATCGCAGCATGAAACTTAAACTCTAAAGCTTAAACTGAGTAATAGTCATCTGAAATTAAGAATGTGAGCCACTAAACTGGCCCCTGAGAAGAAGAAAAGTCAGGATAATGGTGAAGGTAAAGGTTGTTGAGTTGGGAAGGGCTAGATGGAAGCCAGAGGCTTAGAAAGCTTCTGCTGTGACCAGAGGCCTGGTTAGTGACCGGGCTGAGGTGTGGGGAGAGGAGGGAGGGGAGGGGCTGAAGATACAGGGAGCACATTGTTCCCCAGAGCTTGCATCAGACTTCTTCCCCTGAACAAACACTCTGTTTCAGCTCCCACTGACTCATCCCTACCTTTCCCCTTCTCCCCATTAGAGGAGCTCTCCCCGTCCTGCTGGAGACCTGCTGCTGCTGCTAAGTGGTGACGGTGACGGGAGAGGGTGACGCCACTGGGTCGGGACACCTGGGTTTTACCGTTTTGTGTTTCCTTGTCTATTTTTAGACCCTAACATGAAAATAAAGAAAAAGGGAAAGAACCTTTTAATCACTTCCCCTCCTTCCAGGGGCTTCCGTGGTGGCTCAAAGGGTAAAGAATCTGCCTGCAATGCAGGAGATGTGGTGTTCGATCCCTGGGTTGGGAAGGTCCTCTGCAGAAGGCAATGGCTATCCACTCCAGTATTCTTGCCTGGAGAATTCCACAGACAGAGGAGCCTGGCAGGTTACAGTCCATAGGGTTGCAAAGAGTCAGACGCAACTGAGCAACTATCACTCACTCACTTCTCCTTCCAGGATGGATGACTTGACTATTTCAGCTGAACAGGGAGGTGCCAGATTTTCCTGAGCCTTCCTGGCCACTTCATTGCTCAGGCCACTGTCCCAAGCTTTTCACAGTATCTGGGAGATGCTGGGAAAGGTGGAGGTTGATGTTGATGAGAATGGGCTCCTTGAAGGGATGTTGAAGCTCTGAGTTGTAATATCCTCACCTAAGCATCTTCAGAAAAGAGATGAGATGATGCCGGGTCTAGGAAATGGGAGGATGGAGAAAATAAATTCTCTAGACTTGAAGTTCTTGAACCACTTTCCTAGTTTGGGCAATCCTGAGGGAAAGTTGAGTGGGAAACTCCCTAGAGAGGAGAGGTTGCAATATGACAAACGTGATAACAAAAAGCAGACTAAGCGCGAGGATTTTAAGCATAAAGACTGGCAAGAAAGCCAGCAGTGACTGAGTAGGTTAGTTCTTCTCCCCCTTGGTTGTATTCCTGTGACCTGTACACGCTGAAGCTGGAAGGCCCCCAAAGAAGGTTATTTTATCCAACCTTCCTTCTTGTCAGAACCAAACTGAGATGAAGGAAACGAGGATTTATTGAGCATTTATTAGGTGCTAGGCACTAGTATACTCTTTCCATGTGTTGTCTCATGAAGTTAAATCCTCATAAAGCCCTCTACACTGTGCTCAGAATGTAAGGTCTCAGCTAATAACTGGTAGAGCTGGAAGGTAAACTCACTTCTTCTGATTTTGGAACCGATGCTTTTTTCAGTGACATCGTGTTTCCACTCTGGAAATTCACTTTTCTGTTGGCCAGTATGGTATCTCCAATCATATTACAGGCACTGTGCTAAATGTTTTTGGCGTGATAAAAAGAAAGCCAGAGTCCCTACCTTCCAGATGCTTGAAGTCATTCAGGGAGAGTGACAGTCACTCAGTTGTGTCTGACTCTTTGCCATCCTATGAACTGTAGCCGTCAGGCTCCTCTGTCCATGGAATTTTCCAGGCAAAAATACTAGAGTGGGTTGCCACTTCCTACTCCAGGGGATCTTCCTGACCCAGGGAAGGAACCCGTGTCTTTTACGTCTCCTACATTGGCAGGCAGAGTCTTTACCACTAGCACCACCTGGGACGCCTCATCTGGGGAAGTATTAGTATATTTAAGTGTAGTATTGGGAAACTATACACCAAGGCACTAAGACATGCCCAGTGATACAGACAGCTGAATGCTATTGGAATTCTGAGAATGAAGGGAGAATTGTGCCAGGAAGGCTAGGGAAAGCTTCATGGAAGAGGTAGGATTTTAAGGAAAACTTTTAGACTGGACAAGAGAACATTCTACATGGTTGGAATGCACAGAGTCTTGGAAATAAGAAGTAAAAGATGTATTTTAGGGATACTCAATGGAGCTTTCTCTGAACTTCTTAAGGTCAAGAATGGCATATATTCACATTTGCTCTCTCAACATGCCAAAGATGTGAGAGGTAAATGTTAAAGCATATTTGTTGAATAAATGAAAGAGTGGCCCATTTATCTGGCACTGAGAGTTCATATGAGGACCCTGAAAGAGATATGAACAGAACTGTAGGTTCTAATGGAGAGGATGGAATGACATCAAAAAAACTGTTTAAATGAGATTATCCTTGAGGCAATGGGAAGATAACTTGGAAAAAAGACAGAGGCAGGGACGCTAGTTAGATGCTAGTGTAGAAGTTTAGATGAGAGATGCTGAAAGACTAACAATGGCATGGGAATAGTCACCAAAGGATGGAGACATCAACACTGTAAAAAGCATGATAAGCAGAACCTGGTCACTGATGGGCTTTGATGGGGACAGGGGTGGGGAGTGTGGGTACAATGGAGAAGAGGGCACAGGAAATGGCAGTCAAAGATGAAGCTGGAGGTTCTTAGCTTTGGTGATTGATAGAATACTGGTACCTGTTTAAACAAAAAGAGGAAGTTAGAACAGCTGATTTGGAGGATAATATGAATTACATTTTAGACTAAGTTGCTGTAGAACCCCTACTAGGTAAATTCATCATATGCGGGAAGTAGAAACTAGGGAGAACGTGGTCAGGTATGGAAGGAGAGACTGAGAGCTCACCTACATAGAAATAACAATCAAAGCTGTGAAAATGGGTGGGATAATTGAGGAAAAAAGTATCCGGAGGGAAAGCTAGAAAGTTGGAGGTTTCTTTGGGAAAGAAAGAGTACGTGATCAGTCCATCTCTAATGTCTTCTGGTGTTGTTACCAGCTTTTTCTTGTCTTATTCTTGAGAGGTGAGGTTAAGCAACTCTGGAAACAGAAAAGACCCTATGTTCAGCCCTTTTGAGCCTCTTCTCTACTGAAGTCTGGATCTTGACCAGTACAGTAACAGACTGGGCTTTCATGGAAATTTTTTAGCTTATCTTGCTGAAACAGATGGAGCCTCTCCTAAAAAGATGTGTCTGTCTTCTAAATTTTCAACTCCCTAGGGAAGTAAATGCCTGGCAGTTCTGTTCAGGCTAGCTTAAAGTGCTCATGCTTCGATGCAAACCTGTTTTGCACCCATTTATGAAAGACTAAGAACCTCAGTCTGGGAAGTGGGTGGGTGGGGTGGACAGCGATTTGCTCTTGAGCCCCAGACGCTGACTTTTTCACAACTCCCCACCCTTCTTACTTTTCATCTAGAGATCTCAAAGCTCTAAACAAGCCTTGATCCTCCCTGACCCCCTGAGTCATCTTCTGCTTCCATTTTCCCAGATGGGGGGGGCTGTGGGATACCATGTTTGGAGATGACGTTTGGAGTGGGTGGGCAGGTGAGGGGCAGCCTGGGGATCCAGGCACCCCTTCCCCATCACAGGGTGGGATGAGGGGCAGGCATCAAGGTGGATCTGCGTCGTTTGGTTTCAGCTTGTTCTTTTGAGGTGGTTTATGACTGAAGAGACTCAACTGAAGAGTCCAAGCTGGAGAAATTGAAGAACAAACAAAACTGTAAAAGATGCCGATAAAATTCCTCCCAGCTCAGAACAGTCTTTGGAGCCTGTCTCGGGAATCTCAGAGTAATCTGGAAAAGGCTGATTAACTCTCACAGCCCCCAGTAGGGACCGAGACTGGAGCAACACAGGACCAAGTTAGGAGAAGGGAGCATTGAGAGGGAGAGCTCCTTTCTCTCCTCTTCTCTCAAGGGCCCCACGGTTCAAACGTCCAATTTAGATGAATTAAGACTGAGCGGGGAAAGGGGAACGGGTGATGGGAAAGACTGATATTTTGTAAGACCCCTTTTCATTAGGGAGTGCTTGAGGTTCTGGGTGGGGGGCAGAATAAGTGATGAGGACCCTGAATTGGAGAACATTAGGAATGGAGGGTAACTGGATGGGGATGAGAGGCTCCGGAACTGTGGAAATAGTGGCTGTGTATGGGGAGGTGTGAAGAATGGGGGTGAAGGTGCCTGGACTTGGAGGATGGCAATATGAGTGTGAGCAGTTGTGAACTGGGGTTTTTGAGGCAAATGGATCTATTTTGGGGGACGAGTTGAAAAGGGGTTCTGGAGGGGGCAACTGTGTGAGAAGAGGGAGAGGGCTCAGAGGGATGCCGAAAAGGCATGGTGGGGCTGAAGAGGAACATCTGTGTGAGAGCAGAGGCGTGATGGTCTAGGAGAGAGTCTCAGCTGAGGTGAGTGGTTAGAAAGCCAAGGGTCAGTCTTCCCCCGCTGCCCAAACCAGCTATTTTTCTGTTCTTTGTTCCAAATGAATTAGTGTATTGGTCACAAAGAGGAATCTTGTGAGCTGGATATGACTTAGAGGTGGGAGGGAAAGAGTTGATGGGAGAGTGTGTGAGAGGGGGAGCCATAGAGACTGCTGGTTTCCATGGTGATGGCCGAACTCTTCATTTCTATTCTGATTCCTGCAGCAGGTCAAGAGAAGCTGTAAGGGAGAACTGCTTCCTTTTCATCCTCAAAAGAATCAAAACCTGGGATGGGGAGGTGGGTGAGAGTAGGGGTCTTTAATAGGGGTAGAGTCTAGTTCCAAGGTTAACTGAATTATCTACTCTGATTTCTCTAGGTACATTCAGGAAGTCTATGGATAGAAAGACGCAGTAAAAGCCAGTGTCCCTTCTTACCAGTGGTGTGGTCTGGGGTTTCAGTGAATCTTTTGAGCAGCACCATCCTTATCTGTAGATAGACAGATGGACCTCTTCTCTGAAACCAGAGACTAATTTGGGTACCCACGGGCCAATGATCCTTCCTGAAAATTTCCATGCAGCAAGAGGAACCAGTTTCTCACACACTGTATCTCTCCAGTTCTTCAAGGCACCTCAGGGTAGTCTGTCTGCTGTTGAGCAGAGGATATTGAATCAGGGGAGCAGAAGGTGATAATGGGGAGTGGGTAGAAGCTGTTGCTTCTGTGGCTCAAGTGTCAAAAGTGTGAGGCCTGGATCTGGCAAAAATCCGGGCTGGACAATTCTATCCACTTTCCCTGTGAAAGCCAGCGAGCTTGAGTTCCTCTCCAAAAGACACCTAGCATGTTGAAGATTCTACCCTGCTTCCTGTCCCAGAGTCCCTTGACTTTTGCCCCCGTTCTGCCTGCTTTGTAATCAGCTCTTGAGTTGAAGTGGGCGCCCAGATGCCCAGCAACATGAGATCATGTCTTAGGCATAGTAGCTTCTATGTGCTCCCCGAATTCCTTCCACCTGCCTGACTTGTCTAGTGACTTCTCAGTAAAGCGGTTGCCAAAGCTGGCTTCTCCATCCTTGCTGATTTGCTGTGGGATGTTTGCTGCAAAAATATCTGTCTCCTGCTTGTCTGTCTTACACTCCCTTCTTCTTAGCCGTCCTCTTCTTAGCACCTAACATAGTCCCTGACTTACAGGATCCTCAAGGAGGTACCTCTAAAAGGAGGCACCAACTGTGTTCTTGCATAGAAATTGCCCCATAACCTTCTTTTTCCCTATGACCCTGCTCCCATCTTGTACCACTGGTGTCCTGGGGGGCCCTAGTTCCCCTAGTTCTCTTGCTCCTGTGCCCCCTAAGCCTGTTTCTCTTCTGGGTATATGGTAGCTCTTGGGCTCTCCCCCCTTCCCCGTCCTGTCTCCTTCCTGAGCTTCCTCTCAACCTCTCCTAATCTCCCTCCAATGCACCTCAGCCCTGCTTGCCTTCCTTTTCCTCTCTCCCTACCCCTTCTTTTGTCAAATACTTACCGAGGACCTGGTTGGTTCTGGGGGACAAACAGGCTCTGAGCATTTTGAGGAAGCACAGAGCACCTGAGCAATTCTGATAGAAGGCGACAAGTGAAGGCCCCTGGCCATCTTTTCCCAAAGTCCTCTTTCAGCTGTGACAAGTTGGATGCACTCTTATCCCTTAGTATTGCTTTCTAACATTTCAGAATTTCTACAGAGGGTTAATTCTTCTTGATGCCTAACTTTAGTTACCTATCTCCTGCAGTCAAGATCATTCCCTGGGCTTCAATATTCAATAAACAAATAAGTATTTTAAAATGAGCCTCATAACCATAATAATACCTACTTTGCCATATCTTGGGATATTTGTGAAGACTGGTTGAAAGGATGGGTGTAATGGTTCCCTAAAAACTTTGTGAAGGTTAGATCGTGACTCCCTCTTAACTTCTCAGTGGAAATGCAGAAGAGCCTTTCTCTCCTATAAATAGTATAGCTAAAGAGAGAATATTAAATAATTATGAATTACATCAACTTTTAGTCTTTTCCCTCTGTACTCAGTTTATAGACAGCAGTTCTTTGATCTTTGTTGCCAATGAGACCCATGTCCCTTTAAAATTTTTTCTTGAAGAAAACGAATACTTTTCCTTGAAGTAAGAGGGACTGAGGAGAGACTTCAGGAAGGAGTCTTTAACCTAAGTGGCATGAGAACGTAAGTAAAAGGAAAGATCCAACAACCGTCCCCACACCCCCCCCCCCACCTCTATCACGAGGTAGTTCCTCGGCGTTATCACTGGAGACAGGGGGATTTCTCTGATGACCCGGGAGGAGCCTCGGATTACATGGGAGAGCGGTAGTGATGCTTTTATCCCAGATGATGGATTTCCAAAGAGAAATTAAGAGTCTGACTAGGCTGCCCTGAGTCAGAAAATATCAAGCTCTGTTCCTATTAATGACTTAAGAGCAGCCACTGGATTCGCCCCATTACCTACAGAGGGTGGAGGCAGAAAGCTGGGGCAGAAACTGCTCAGGGGCAGAGAACTTGCCTGGATTCCGGGATCTTCCCAGCTCCCTGGAACCCTGGCTGTCCGAGCTCACCCTGACAGATGGGTTGTGATGGGGTATCGCTCTGGAGTCTCTCCATTGGACGGATCAACATAACGGGTTTTAGGGGAGCTGCTTCACTTTTCTAAGGTTTCCTTTCTCCTCTACCTGCCTCCCTTCTGACCCAAGGAAACTTGTTTGGTTTCCCCAGACTCCCTCCTCAACCCCATAATCCTGTCAGGGATTTCTTCTAGTTGTCTGGCTTGAGGCTCATCCTTGACTTTCAGGCAAGCCAACTTCACAGCCCGAGCCTGGTAGAAACATTGACACAGCATGCTGGCATTCTGTTCTGTGCAGCCCCTTCTCTAGCCCAAGCATGTCCACACCTCTGACTGTAGACAGACCTGTCTCTTTGCTCCTCTGGCCTCTTAGGGTGGCCACTATTTTCTTCTTGGGAAGGTTTCCAATCTGGATGGTTGGTAGGTTCTTTTCACACTTTGTTTCCATTCTCTACCAGTTCAGCTCATCCCTTTTCTCCTGAACTCCTTTGCAGAGACAGGACACAGCTGCATATTCCCAGGGACTCTGAGCCTGGGCATTTTAAGAGCTGGCCTTTCCTCTTGGTTGGCTTGCTCTCTCACCTGCAGGCTGCTGAGCAAGGAGATCCGTGCACTGCCCGCGGAGCAGCTCCTAGTGACTCAAGATGAGCAGGTCGAGCTCAAAGACTCAACAGAAACCCATTTGTAATGTGGTTGTTTTTCTTTCAAATCCTTAAGAACATAAGCGTCGCGCATTATGGTAGGAGAGCGAAGTGAAGGGGGGGTGGGGTTTGGGGTTGAAAGAGTTCCAGATTTTAGTTTACTTCAGGAGGCCCATTTTCCAGCATCTCCTCCAAGTCTGGGGTGGGCTTGGATCTTAGTCCTATTTAAATTTTAAATTTTTTAGTCATTTTTACATAGTAGTGCCATCTTTTTATGACCTCAGCCTCCACTATAACTTTTTTTTATTGTGATAAAATAGATATAACATAAAATTGTCCATTTAAGCCATTTTCATGTGTGTGGTTTTCAGTGGCATCAAGTTCCTTCACATTGTTGTGCAACCATCACCACCATCCAGCTCCAAAACTTTTTCATCTTTTCAGATTGAAACTCAGTGTCATGAAACACGAACTCCGCACCCCCTGCCCCTAGCCCCAGGCGTGCCTCCACTACCATTTGACTTAGCTTCTTTTAGCACCATTCTGACCACAGAGGCTTTCTTTTTTTCTGTTAAATTTCAGGTCCTAGGGCTGAATTTCTAGACCCATCGCCACTGCCCCCATGGACTACCTCCAATGAGCTCCTAGCATTTCTTGGCTCAGCGCCTTGCTCTGAGAGGCAGTCCTGGCCCCATGCTCCTGCTCCGAGGTCCTTCTTTCCCCCTGATCCTGTGCGCGTGTGGCCCCCCGCCCGCCTTGCCCTCGTGCTGCCGGCCCCTCTTTCCTCTTCTGTTCCATGCTTCTGCTTCGACATTCTCCCTGATGTCTTAAGATGCCCCGGCCTTGATCACGTGACCTACCCCTCCCGCACTCTGCAGCGTTCTGCCTGGCGGCTCTTACCCCGTTCTCACCTTCTGTGTGTTTTAGTTTCCTCTCAGACTGGAGGCAACCTCAAGGCAAGAGCCTCCCCCAGAAATCTCCCCTGGGTTCCCCTACTCCATCCTAGATCCTCCACGCTCACCGGGTGGCCTGGGATCCAGCAGTATTGGCCTCACTTCAGAGCCTGTCAGAAATGCAGAATCCCAGGCTCCACCCCAGACCTGTGGAGTCAGAATCTGCACTTGCACAGGATCCCCCATGCTCATTGGAAAAGACCCTGATGCTGGGAAAGATCAAAGGCAAGAGGAGAAGGGGGCGACAGAGGATGAGATGGTTGGATGGCGTCACCGACCCAATGGACGTGAGTTTGAGGAAACTCCGGGAGATAATGAAGGACAGGGAAACCTGGCGTGCTGCAGTCCCATCGGCTCGCAAAGAATCAGACAGGACTGAGCGACCGAACAACCCCATGGGTAACAAAGTGAGAGAGGCTCCGCTGAAGGAGGGATGATACATACTTAATCTTGTAGATGTGCCTGAGTAAAAGCTACTTAAGTAACATTCCAGACTAGATTCAAACTGTGTGGATATTTTTGAAGAGAGGAAAAAGGATATTTGTATCCTTTGAATTTATGAAACCCCATCAGAATTGCCTAGAAAGCTGGGAACTGGCTCTGCGAGGCTGGGAGGGCACAGGAGACAGTGTTCTTGAGGGGAAGGCATGGGGACCTCCCAGGCGTCTGTCTCCAAGTTGCGTAGGACAGAGTTCAAGCTCTCTAAAATTCTCTTGGAGGTTGACTGATGGTGTTTACCTCAGAATGGTACCTTGTCCCCAGCAGACATTTGTCCCTAAGGTCCTAGGGAGAGGCAGAGCTCACAGATCTCAAAATAACCTCCTGGTTTCTGTCTCCGCCACCGGCGCTGATTCATATTTTGTAGGAGGGTTGAGTGTAGCTGGGAATGGCTGAGGAGCTGGTGTAATTCCCTCCTTCCTCCTCACCCCACAGAGGGAATTCAGAGAAGCACAGAGAGTTGAGACAGGGTGTGGGAGTCAAACCTGTTCTTCACATAGCAATCTCCTCGTCTCACTCCACTCCAGCTCCAAGAAGTTGAGTCCACGGCTGGGAAAACTAGGAACCGGTCTCTCAGTCTGGTTGGCTCATAGCCAGCCTCCCTCTTTTTTGTTCCCTCTCCCATTGGGAATCAGGGAGAGTAGCCAACATGCTCCCTTGCTCTCCCAGGTTCGGGTGTAGAACTGTGATGTCCAGAAGCACACTTGGAGGTAGGAGCGTGAAATTCTTTAGACCAATGCTGGGTGCATCTTGGTCATCTCCAGAAGAGGATGCCAGGAACTATGACTGGCCTTTTAGATCTTGAATGGGATTATAGAGCAACTAGAGAGCAAAGTGCATGCAAGCTCAGTCGCTCCATCGTGTCCAACTCTTTGCGACCCCCCAAACTGTAGCCCACCAGGTGCCTCTGTCCATGGGATTCT
Source organism: Capricornis sumatraensis (assembly GCF_032405125.1). Taxonomy (NCBI): domain Eukaryota; kingdom Metazoa; phylum Chordata; class Mammalia; order Artiodactyla; family Bovidae; genus Capricornis; species Capricornis sumatraensis. Next base: position 71,043,893 of record NC_091072.1, on the reverse strand, counting down.
CCAGGCAAGAATACTGGAGTGGGTTGCCGTTTCCTCCCCCAGGGCATCTCACCAACCCAGGGATAGAAGCCACATTTCCTGCATCAGCAGACAGATTCTTTACCACTGAGCTACCTGGGAATCCCAGAGAGGACTGGGGAAGAAGAGGTGACCTGCTGAGTGGGAAAATAATATAAATGAGCGGTTTCCCCCAGAGTCATGGGAGGAGGTTACTCTGCATCTTTCCCATGTTTTTCTGGGCTCCTGAGTCTCTATATTTTGCTCTATTGGTGGAGCAATGTGTTCCTTGGTTTTTTTTCCTAGTGGTAATTTTGAGAGCAGAGACCTCCAGACCACAGCCTGAGCAAAAGGCCTCATGTGTGTCTCTTGTCATCTCCAAGCACTGATCCCATTGCTGGAGGAATGGGTAAAGAATATGTGGTGTATATACACACACAATGGAATGTTACTTGACCATGTAAAAGAAACAAATAATGCCATTTGTAGCAACATGGATGGACCTAGAGATTGTCATGCTGATGAAAGAAATCAGATAAAGACAAATATCATATGATAATTGCATATATATGGAATCTAAAAAATGCTACAAATGAACTTATTTACAAAACAGAAATAGAGTCACAGATGTAGAAAACAAACTTATGGTTACCAGGGGGGAAAGTGTGGTATTGGGAGGGATTGGGAGACTGGATTGACATATACACGCTACTATATTATATGTAAAATAAATAACTGATAAGGACCCACTCTATAGCACAGGGAACTCTTCTTGATTCTTTGTAATGACCTATATGGGAAAAGAGGCTAAAAAAGAGTGGATAAATGTATATGCATAACTGATACACTTTGCTGAACAGCAGTAACTAGGACAATATTATAAATCAACTATAATCTAATAAAAATTTTTTTTAAAAAGCACTTCTTTGGCTTCCCTGGTGGCTCAATGGTAAGAGTCCTGTCAGTACAGAAGATTCAAGTTCCATCCTTGGTCCAGGAAGATCCCACATTCTGCAGAGCAACTGAGCCCCTGTACCGCAACTACTGAGCCTGTGCTCTCGAGGCCGGGGGTTGCACCTACTGAAGCCTGAGTGCCCTAGAGCCCATGCTTTGAAACAAGAGAAACCACTGCAACGAGAAGCCTGCACACTGCAACTAGAGAGTAGCCCCTGATCCTTCCAACTAGAGAAAAGCCAGCAAAGCAAGGAAGACCCAGCACAGCCAAAAATAAGTAAATAAATTTAAAAAAATATTTAAAGCATTTCTCTTCCGGAGCAGTGCCCTTTGATTTCACACGTGTAATAATCTAATCCTTGGGTGTTATGCATACCTGGAAGTGACGGGGTGAGGCACTGGGGCCTGATAGTCAGGACCATGAGGCACGGTGCACCCCAGGCCTTTCAGAATATCGATAGTGCCTATAGATAGTAGATTTTCAGCATCTCATCATTCAGAATAAATAATAACACTCCTTGTTTCTTCTCTGTGGGGTGGCATGGGGCTGGTCATTTCATCTATTACCAGTGTGTGTGCTAAGTCACTTCAGTTGTGTCTGACTCTTTGCGATGCTCTGGACCGTAGCCATTTCATGGGATTCTCCAGGCATGAATACTGGAGTGAGTTGCCGTGCCCTCCTCCAAAGAATCTTTCCAAACCAGGGATCAAACCTGGGTCTCCTACATCTACCTGCATTGGCAGGTGGGTTCTTCACCACTAGAGCCACCTGGGAAGTCCAGTGTGTCTCCCTCTTATATTTTACACCAGCTCTGGGAGCTCAGAACCACCACTGTGCTCCAACTTTGGGTTCAGTATGTCCGTGTCCTAAACACGCCCGTTTTCACCATCAAACTGAAGTTTCCCTGCCCACAGGGAACGGCTCCTCCTTTCACTGGATCTCACTTCATACCAGTGTCAGTATACAGACTGGCTGATGAGGAGGAAATTTAAGGAGATCCCCCCACCTTTCAGGCCTTTTTTTTTTTTTTTAAGAACTCTTCAACTTCTAGGTCAGGTAATGTTGGTTCAGTTGAGCAGAACTTCTGATGCGGCTATAGCTTTGAGTCTGTATTCTTGTCTCAGGCTTCTTTCTGGAGACGATTCAGTGTTTGGGGCACAGGAAGTGGGGGATATTGGTGGTGACTGGGATGTGGAGAAAACGTGAAATTTTAGCCAGGAGAAGCTATCTCAGAAATCTGTAATGAGCGTGTGTGTTATTTCTTTTCCAACAGGCTGCATAATTTTTATGACCAATTATTCCATTTGTAATGACGCTGAGATAACAGAGATCCCATCTCATGCTCTGTGGCACATGCCAGGCACTCATGGGAGCTAGAAGATGCCATCGCTTATCTGAGAATTGGATGGCAAAGTCTGGCGACTGAGATTCAGTTCTAGCAGAGGAGAACAGGAGTGCTAAGGAAAACTTTGTAAACATGAAGGGTGTCAGGTACAGGATGGGGAACATGGAGAGGACTATAGCTTTACAACAAAAGAGATTTATTGGGTATAGATTTAAAAAAAAAGCTTGTCTTCCAGCCTGAGAATTTTGTGATCCAACACAGTTTCTGATGATGTTATATTTACACATAACAAATGAACAGATGTCTGGCTGTGGAGACAGTGCCATCCCAAGGCAGAAGGCGCCAGTTTTTTTTTTCCCCACAAAGAATTTCAGGGCTCAATTAGAGAGGAGGTTTAGGAAAGACTAGGCCCAGTCAAGGGGAGGATACTCTTCTTGGGGCTAGTGGTTCTCTATTGAGTCTGGATAGAGCTGAGGATCTCCTTGACAGATCTAGTAATTGGTTCATTGGGCCTGAAGGCAGGCAGGTTAAGGACATCAAGTTGCTCCCACTGATTGGTCTGGAACATTTATCTGCTCCTGTCTCTATGGTTGTCTCCAGGGCATCTACTTACCCTTTTACCATTTTCTGTTTGTTTTTTCTTGCCCATTAATTGTTAAGGTTGGATATCTGAAGTCAGCAGTTCTGGGTTTGAATCCTGGCTCTGCTGCTTAGCAGTCTTTGCTCTTGTTTTCCCATCTGTAAAAAGGGGATAATAAGACCTAATTTTCAGACTCGTAAGGATTAAATAAAATAATGTTAAGTAAGTGTTTCACAAAAAGGTAGTGAACAGTTTTCTTTAGAATTCCCTGTCTCTGATTTTGGTAGAGAAAATCAGGGAGAGTGATGTCCAAGTAGACAGACACAGAGGTTGACGTAAGAAGAAAGGAGGGGGAAAAAAAAAAGAAGAAAGGAGGGTTAACAAAAGCCAAAGATACCACGGGGACAAAGACACAAAGATAGTTGTAAGTTAGAGGACCAGGTAGTAAAAACCAGGCAGAAGCAGAGAGAAAGTGAAGGATACAAAGATGGGCAAGGGAGAGGGGAACAGTGGAAGGTAAGTGAAAGAAGGAGAGAGATAAAGTCAGACGGGAAGGACAGGACGCAAGTGCAAAGGCTGTCAGAGGAGAGAGACGGAGAGTTTACTTGTGGAAGTTGGTGTAAAATCCCTGGGGCCAGAAATTGCCTGCTTTCTTCTTGCTTCTGGCTACTGTGGGACTTGAATTCCACGTCCTGGTCCCACCTCTCATTCCTCCTTGCAGTCTGGTCATCCCAGTATCAACCCAATCATCCCAGATCTGCTTCTGCGCTGAAGCTGGAGCAGCCCTGCCCACTTTTCCTCTCTCTACTTACCTCATCCGGCACCATCTTAGTTACCCGAGTCCATAGGGATTTTTCATTTCAAACAAAACTGTTTGCTGTGCAAAAGCATCATGGTGTCAGCCAGTCCATGCAATAACCAGGTGTAGTTTTACAGTCTCTCCCCCTGACTGTAACAGCACTTTCATATATCTCTGGCTGCGACAGGCAATTTTCTTTCAAAGATTGTTTTTTCTGGAGCCTGTGATTTCTGCTCTCGCCTCCAACCTCTGGGATATTAAAACAGGGTCAGTGGCTCTTGGCAGGCTGACCGATTTGTGGGCATTCCCCAGCTCCTCTGTTCCACCCTCCCTCTGTGCTGTTTCCAGTCTTGGCATCTGTCTGCCTCCTCACCCCGTCCAGTTAGAGGTGCTTGGGGAAGTGGCTTCTGCGGTCTTCCATACTGAGTTTTGTCAGGTGTCTCACCTTAAGAGTTGAGGTTGAGTGGGCTGGGGCTGAGGATCCAGGAGAGGGTTTGCCTGCTAAGCCTTATCCCTGTTCTCCATGCTCCCCACCCCACCCTCCTGTTGTTCAGGTATGCAGCTGTCTGTCCTTTCCCACAAAAGTATTGTAGCTTATCTTCCAGAATGGAAAACTTTAAAAAAATGGGCGAATAGGATTAAAGCTTAACATTAGGGAATTGTCTTCTGCTAGAAACTAGGGGTGGGAAAATAGTGGAATCTCTTTTTCTGTAAAATTTGGAGGCTAGTGGGAATTCCCACTAAGGGCTGGGTTAGGGAGACCTGGCATATACAGAAGGGATGTGGAAACCTTTTTATCCTGGCTTCCCTGAAGACAGACTCTGTGATTCTGCCCTTGCTGCCAAAGCAGTGTATTTCATTGTTTGCTGGTATGGTACTTGCAAGCCAGCAAAATCCCTTCCCTATCTACCGTTTTCTTGGAAGAAGGAACCCTATATATATGTCTTTGAGATGGCATGTCGTTTTAGGATGTCTTTGTTCCCTTTTTGGCCCAGGACAAAATCCTCCCTGAAGTCTAACTCCTGTTTCTCCTGCTTTGCTCACAGATCGAATCCTCTTGAAAAACAACACGACACAACAAACCCCCCCTCCTCACTCATACCATCCTTTGTTTTTATTAAATAAAAGTAAGTGGAGCTATAAGATGTGACTGGCTGGGATCCCGGCTTCATAAAACAAAACTAACACCCTCTTTATCAAGGAGCTGAGGCATCCAGAGAAGATTTCTTAGGCCATTTTGCTGTCACGTAAATGGGAATCAATATTCAATAAGCCTTTGATGCACTACGCTAGTGGTTCACTTAATACTGGCTTCCAGTACAGTAAGTGGCGTTGATATAGGGAGGGCTGGTTTGTAAAATAACACTGCAGCCCTCACCTTCTGGATATTGAATCTGCTTCCCTGAGGAGAGAAGAGTCAAGACTCTGAGTGAGCAGCAGTGTCCTTTTACCAGTCTCGCAGCCTCAGGACAGACTGTCTTATAATCTAGCTTGAAAAAGAGGACGGATTCTATGCTTTTAAAGCTAACCAGTCTAAGAGATCCTAGAGCTTAATAGATCCACATTTCTATTAGGAAGTCTTCCACGGTGCCTGGCCTGATTGCCTTTCCTCCTTTCAATAAATTAGTCAAATTGAAAACCGATTGAAGGATAGAATTGATTCCACCACTAACATATGAGAGCAGACCTTCCAGTGCCCCCAGAGCCTGCAGTGACTAGTAATAATATCTCGTTTCCCTCAGCCCCAGTGTTTGCTGTTGGGAAGGATTGCCGGCCAGCTGGCCCCCTGGTGGATGCATGGTAGTTCTGGATTTCTCCATATACAGTGACTATGAGGATTCAGTAGGCAATAGTTTTTAACATGAACAATTATTTCATTTTCATTTTAGGACATCTTTGTGACCCTGGTCTTGCTCCCCCTCCCCGCCCAGCTCTAAGCAAGCATGTGCTAGGGAAAAGCAATCTAATGTCAGCTTAAATAACACAGATAAACACATGTTGTGCAAAAAACACTGAATAAAATATTTCAGAGCCACATGGATTTTGGAAAATTTATTAAACATTTTTGGATTGTCTAGGTTATTGTTCTCCATTCCCAGTGTTCACAGGGTGTAGGACTTCACAATTTGAGGTGGACATGGAAACTTACAGAGAGATTTATAGTCTTGGCTACTTCTTACTGTATTTAGGGGCTCTGACAGTTTGCAGGAAGCTGGGGCTCAGTGATAAAAGAATTTGCCTGCCAACGCAGGAGAAGCGGGTTCAGTCTCCGGGTCAGGAAGATCCCCTGGAGGAGGAAATGACAACCCATTTCAGTATTCTTGTCTGGAGAATCCCTTGGACAGAGGAGCCTGGTGGACTTCTGGTCACGGGGTCGCAGAGTCAGACATGACTGAGCGACTGAGCAAGTGTGCACGGGGTAGAAGACGTTTCCATTCACACCGTTTGGGAACACACTGCAGGAGGGCAGACCCACTCTCCACGATGACCCTGTAATTGTCCCTGCAGAAGGGATGTCCTGGCTTGTCTCCTGGGGCCCTTTTAGACCAGACTGTTAGGAAGTTTCCATCCCGTTGCGGGTAGCGCTAGTGAGTTTAAGGCAGAAGGCTGGTGTTTGGCCTCTCTGCTTGGGCACGAATAGCAGGAGAGGGCTGTCCTGCGGTGTTTGGAGGCGAACCCTCCAAGATTATTGAGTAATGGGTGCGATTTTTGAAGGAGAGAAATAAATAAACTCAAGCAGGTTTCTTGTCTTCAGATTCCTCACTTGGTGCAGCCTGGGATTCTTGGAAAGAGACCAGCAAACGAAACCCAGGACTGCTGAGTTTACAGGGGGCTCAGGGGTTTGATACCTTGGCTTGGGGCTTGTAGAACCAGTTTCTGGGGTAGCGAAATGAAGGGTAATTGCTATTTTCCTTTTCTGAATACGAAGAGATCTTTCAAAGTTGGAGTGCTGAGGTTAGCCTGTGCCCAGGGCTTCCTGAGATTAAGGAAGCTGACAGAGTCCCTTCTGTCCTCCCAGCCCTCGTTTCCTGTCGCCCTGTGTGGGGTGTGAAGGCTGAGTGTGGTTGTGACGTCTCTCACCTCGTCAATTTCCACTGCTGACTGGATGGGAGGCCCTGTTTCCCTCTCCTTTTCATGTATGTCCCTATTGAAGCTGCACATTAAAAAAATAATAAAGGCAGGAAGTGCTTTTTTTAGTTAGAAGTGCTGTCTTTAGTTAGACAAGAGAAGTCTTCCCTGCTAAAGCTCCTAACAAGTTCCCTTGTACTAGTGAAGTCTGCACAGAGGATGAGGCCAGACCAAGAAGATGGGATATGGAACAGAGATTCCAGGGGATGCTGAGCACTCAAATGACTTTCCTAGGGAAAGCCATCACGGGAAAGACTTAAACATCTTTTGCCCATCTCTGAGATGGTTGGACTTCTCCCAGCAAAGGGATACATGACCAGGTGTTGTCTTGAAGAGTCCTTCAGTGCCAGGTGCTAGCCTTTTCTTTCGTTGCCTGCTTTTTACTGGGGATGGACCAGTTATCATGCAGCAGTAGCATCTCAGCCGAGGGTATTATCAGTGACCAAGCCGCCCCTCTTTGCCTCTGGTGAAACTCCCAATCTTTTGGTACCTCTGGCGCTCCATTCTTGCCACAACTTGAGTTCTGGCATCAGTGCTCCCCCACGCAACAGCTGATGACATCTCTTGGCCTCCCCCATCCATTCAGCAATGCCTCTCCCCCCCACCCCGCCTCCTCTGCCTGCTGTCCCAGCCTGTAACCCTGATCTCATTTCCTCCTACCTCTCACACCACTCTAAGACCTCTTGCCTCAACCTGTGCCTGGGTTCCTTTCTCTGGAGCCCCTCTCATTCTATGGACAGCCCTCTCCTCTCTGAACCAGGGTCTGCCCTGAACATCTGTACCTTCCCCAAGACTTTCAGGAGGCAGAGGACTCCCCAAAGAAGAGGGTGGCTCTGATCCCTGAGGTTGCCCCTAGCTCCTTAGCGGGGCGGATTTCATGCCTGGGTTGTGTGTTGTTTGTCTGTCTCAGACTTTGCAGCCCCCGAGGCAATGGCTCTGTCTTTGCAGGCTCAGGGAAGCCTTGGCAGCCAACAAATAACAAATAATACCCTAGTAACAGCACCTGCAACTTGCTAATGAGTGTCTTTCCCCTGCCTCCCTCACCTCTTGGAGGTTGGGAGTGGGAACCCCTGATATCTGGGCAAATGGATGCTTTCTCCTTTCTTTTGCTTGGGAGAATTGAGGTTGGAGGGTAGGGGCAGGTCCTTTTTAGGAGCAAAAGAATATAAAAATGACCTTGAGGAGTATACTAAATAAAAATGGAGGATGCATGTGTACTTGCTAAGTTATTTCAGTCGTGTTGGGCTCTGTGCGACCCTATGGACTGTAGCCTGCCAGCTTTTCTGTCCATAGGATTCTCCAGGCAAGAATACTGGAGGGGATTTCCCATGCCCTCCTCCAGGGCATCTTCCCAACCTAGGGATCGAACCCCTGTTGCTTAGTCTCCTGAATTGGCAGATGGGTTCTTTACCACTAGCACCTGGGAAGCCCCCAGACAGAGGATACTTCTGATATTTCTCCTGACTATAGAGTTGTGGAGAGATGGAAACCTTTAGGAACAGATCTGGGGATGTTAAACATCAGGTCTGGGGCTCTTTGGACTGCTTGGAGTCTCCTGAGCTTAGGTTTCCAGAGGCAAGCTGGAACTATTAGCTGACTCTCCTCCCTCAATGTTTTCCTAAGTCATTGGTTCTCCAAGTTTAATACTCAGGAAATGATCTTCCTCCCAGTTCACAGGTTAGGCCACTAAGTGTGTCTACTCTCATCTTCTAGTTTTGGAATATGAAAGTTAGTGCAATAAAGGTAGTTTTCTTTTTTTATTGGAGTGTAATTGCTTTACAATGTAGTGTTAGTTTTTGCTGTACAATAAAGGCTGTTTTCTTGAAGGCACCTATACCTGAAATTCCAACAATTGCTACTACATGAATCAGTAGTGATTTGGCTTTGGGTCATCTAAAGAGAGCAAGACAGGCTTGCAATCTTGCCCATTTATGCATTTTCAAATTGTTACCAAAGATACCATTATTTTAAAGCTTATTTTTAGATTAGATATGACTCTATTCAAAACCACGTATCCCATCAGATAAAAGGCCTTTCAACTTTTGTTGTGGTAGTTGTAATAGAAAAAGGGAGTGAGTGAAGGATATGATTTTCTGAGATTGTCTGTCTAATGATCCATCCAAATGGTCCATGGAATTGGTTTGTGGGCCATTTTTCTAAAGGCAGGCTTTGTGGTCTGTGTCAGAAAGAGCCATTCAAAATGATTTTGGATTCACTTCAATATAGTGATCTCTGTGGACTAGGGAGGCAGGTTGGGGATGTTTTCATTTACCTGATCCGTGTAACTCCTGGCGTGGTCTGATGGAGGCTCTCGAGTGAGACAGGATAGCAGAATGGGTGGTAAACAGAACTCACATTCTGACCTACACATAATAAGCGTAGAGTTCAGTGGATGACAACTCCCCCTTCTCACTCTGAATTCAGGCTTTGTACAGAGGCCATTTCTGTAGAAAAAGAGATTTTCTCCTCTTTTGATATCAGGGCAATGAAGACTAGCCTTTCCCTGCTTTGCTACCCAGGGTCATGCCCAGAACCAGCCTCTTGATTCAGGGGGCTGTCTCCATGAAGAGAAAAGGTGTCTCTAATTTCTGCTTTTTCTCTTTCAAAAACTCCCCTTGCCCATTCCCACTTCCCTGTGACTCCCACCAGTTCTTGGGGTGTAAACAGTCCTGTCTGGTATTTGGGGTAGCTGAGCTCTGTGTTGGATTCACTCTACATGACCTGGCTTGTAGAGGGCTGGGGGAGGAGCTAGTCTCTTTTTCATTCCTCTGGAGTCGAGACTCAGACCTGGGCCAAGGAGAATCATTTTCCCACGTGTAGGAAGGTGGTGGGCCCCCTCCTCTGCATCATTTGGCACCCCACGTTCTCTGAGTCACCCCCTGACCCTGACCGTCTGTAGCAAGGCTCAGACCCGTCAGGCCAACCTCATCCAAGAGGGCTTAATGAGCACCTGGCGGCTAGGAGCTTTGAGATCTTTCAGATGAAAAGGGCTGCCTGTGGTTCGGGGGTTATTACTGTCAGGGTGGCGGCGGCAGCAATTACTCTGGATGATCAGGGTACTCAGCTCCCTTTGTCCCTCTAGGGAGTGTCAGGCCCTCGGAGGAATGGCAAACTGCCTTGCTTTATCTGCCTTGGATTCTGATGGGTATCTGCAAGGTTCCTTTTTACTATCTGCCATCTTCCCTCTGGAGCTGGGCAGGTAGCCCTGCACGAGCTCAGTAAACTAGGAAATGCCCCTTATCTAGTGGGTGCAGCCGCTCTGAGGTGCATGGAGTGACAGAAACCAGACTCGTTTCTAGCTCCTGTGTCTCAAGAGGGTCTGGATGTGGAGGAGCATCACACTTTAGGCATGGAGGCTAACCGCCTGGTCTGACCTTCATCTCTAGGACTGAAATGGGGAGGCGAGTGGTTGGTCCAAGAGAGCTTGGACGACCAACTCTGTGGGTAGGCAGGAGAAGAAAAGGAAATGGGTTCTGACTGTGGCTGCTCTGTTAGGTTTATAGGAGAGAGAGGAAGGATGTCACACCAGGGAAGTGGCAGAGGCACCTTCTCTGATGGATTTTCAATGAAGAAAATTTTCATCTCTGACTTGAGTGGTTGAGGTGGAGGAGCATTCCAGAGACGGAAGGATACTGAGGACGACCTTAAGGAATATGTGCTCTTAGTCAATAAATACACATATCATAACCAGGCTCTACTTTTCTGCCTGGGAGGGGTGGGGTTGATGTTCCGGGCTTTGGTCAATAATAATATTGGATGATGGCAGAGTGTTTTTCGGGGTAAGTCAAATGGAGTTTCATTGGAAAAGATCCTGATGCTGGGAAAGACTGAAGGCAGGAGGAGAAGGGGAAGACAGAGGATGAGATGGTTGGATGGCATCATCGACTCAATGGACATGAGTTTGAGCAAGCTCTGGGAGTTGGTGAACAGGGAAACCTGGCGTGCTGCAGTCCGTGGAGTCGCAGAGAGTCGGACATGGCTGAGCAACTGAACTGAACGAATGGAGTTGCTGCTCAATTGCATCCACCTGGAAGGGGTGGGTAGGTGGGAGGGGGAGCGCCACTGGCAGAGGGAACCAGTGCTTATTTCCCATCTTGTCCTTGGCCTCTGCACCTTTACTCCTAGGACAAACACTATTCCTTTACCATTTTCACAAACCAAATCATCTTCCTTAGGAAGAAAGAAGAGTCACAGGTTTTGCTTGAAAAGTCATTCTGTCCCATCTACCCAGGAAGCTATCTTTACCATTTGAAATATTTTTGGACTTAGGCAGGAGGATGGTTTTTTGTGTTTAAAAGCCTGAAATGAAGATTTCACACCCTCTACCATCTTAAAAGTCTTACTTTTATCACAGATTGACCTCTTTCCCTTGCTTTTAAAGCCACAAATTGTGAACAGTGCTGTCTTCTTCACTCACTTCTACACTGGATCAGTTATTACCTCCTAGTGATAGACCCCTGGAGTTTGGCTTATATTTCCACATTGTTTGCTGCCAAAAGGCACTATTGTTTGAATAATATATTTTACCCACTCGGAACCAAGCGATAGTCATTACAGACTCTAGAAAAGTGTGCTTTAAAAGTCGCAAGATTTTGAAAAATGCTCATCACTAAGAAAGTTGTGATTAATATGTAGAAGAGAAAGCTCAAGACTGAAGAGTGATGATAGAGGAAGCAGGTGGGGAGAGAAGATGCTGACCAGTGATTTAAAGTACTGAAAGCAGGACTTCCCTGGTGGTCCAGTGGCTAAGACTCTGTGCTGCCAATGCAGGGGCTGGGGTCAGGGAACTAGATCCCATGTGCCCCAACTAAGAGTTCACATGTCACAACCAAAGATCCCGTGTGCCACAGCTAAGACCCGGTACAGCCAAATAAATAAATAAACACTTTATTTTTTAAAAATAAAGTATTGAAAGTACACACACACACACACACACACACACACACACACACAAAGAGGAAAATACTGGCCTTCATGAGGCCAAAGCAGAAACAACCAGGACTTTCAGCATAAGAGGTCAAGATTAGACTTAAAGGAAGCCCTACGGTACTGAGAAGTTGAATGAAGGTACTTCTGAGAAAGACTGTGAAATCTACTGTTCTTAGAAATCCCAAGCAAAGAGATATCAGAAACAGGTGGGGGCAGGGGGCAGCTAGGCTAGACAAAATGGCGAAAAGCTGTTTTCAGCCCTCCCTTATCAGATGAGACTGTCCAGTCCCACTTCTGAAACAGATTTGATGACTCAACAGTGACCAATTAGGCGTTACCACATCCATCTCTACAGCTATCTGGCCGTCTTTATGGAGAACAGCATCTTAAATCTCTGCTCATTGGGACAGCCAGAGGCTTTGCCTAAACGGTGGAAGGAGCCGTAGACATTTTTCATAATTATAATGACTTTTTACAGGGAGAGCTATAACTCCTGCTCCATAACTCCAGTGTGAGAGAAGAGCCCGTCACAGACTCTGTGATGCGGGGAATGGAGCCATCTGATGGCTGTCTTCCTTGGGTGGTCTGTGCTTTCCTGCCATGAACAATTTTGGGAAGCAAAATGCACAAAGGAGGATAAGATGCTTTCTATTCTGGGTACCCTTCTAAAAAAGATGAGACAGACTGCAGTCTCCAGAGGTAGACAGTGAATGACAGAAGGTCAGGAAATGAACAAGTAGTATGTAGTGCAGCCAAGATCCAAATTGCTGTGGATGGAGAAGGGCATTTGGGGGGTCATTGGCTATGGAAGGCTTCTTCGACAAGACAAACATGGAGCTGAAAAGGAGGAGATTATTCTTAGAAGAAATGGCCCCTTGGACGGAGGTGGATAAGTGGGGAGATGTCACACAACTTGGGAGTATAGATTCCATTATGGATCATCTCGAGTCTGGTCATCCAGTTTTCCATTTGATTAATTAGCTCACATTCTCATCAATCTCTCCTAGTGTTCACCTACAGCACACCTATAACTTTTAAAAGAATTCATGAGGCCCTTTCATTGGCTTTCCAGGTGGCTCAGATGGTAAAGAATCTGCCTACAGTGCAAGAGACCTGGGTTTGATCCCTGGGTCGGGAATATTCCCTAGAGAAGGGAATGGCTACCCACTCCAGTATTCCTGCCTGGAGAATCCCATGGACAGAGGAGCCTCATGGGCTACAGTCCATGGGATCTCAAAGAGTCTGACACAATTGAGCAACTAACACTTTTGAATCAGGCCTATTTTATTCTTTTCTTTTTTTAAAAAAAGCTTTTTGTTTTGTATTGGGGTATAGCCAAGTAACAAGCAATGTGATAACTTCAGGTGAACAGCAAAAGGACTCAGCCATACATATCAGGGCTATTTTTCCTATTTCGCTACCACTTACCTTGGCCTTCCTTGTTCATAACTTTGGGACAGTTTTTTCACATTTTGGGTCTGGCCTTGATTTCCCTCAAACTATTAGACGGTCTTTTCCTCATTCTTCCAGCAGTCTGTTCTTTCTTCCCTATACCTAAGAAGCTCTCCTGGGCCAATAAGAGGAGAGTTTCTCAAAACCTGAATGATTAGCCACCTCTTCCCATTTCTCAAGCCAAGTGCCCCCAGAGCCTTCCCTTCCCGATGCCTTTCTTTGGATAATGGATGGCCTTCATCTTTCTTATGTTCCCCCTCACTGATGCGCTTCAGTCTGTGCATCCTTGACAACAGAGCCATGTTTGCATTTTTTAATCCTTTCCACACTCCTCATAGTGCAGTTGAGAGACTGAATTAATACTACTCCAAAATACTAGAGATGAACAGCTACCTATTTGAACTGTATAGGCAGCTTTTGTTTTTATGAAGCATGGTTCGGTTTGGTTCGGTTCAGTTGCTCAGTTGTGTCTGACTCTTTGTGACCCCATGAATCGCAGCACACCCAGTCCATCACCAACTCCCGGAGTTCACTCAAACTTACGTCCATTGAGTCGGTGATGCCATCCAGCCATCTCATCCTCGGTCGTCCCCTTCTCCTCCTGCCCCCAATCCCTCCCAGCATCAGAGTCTTTTCCAATGAGTCAACTCTTCGCATGAGGTGACCAAAGTACTGGAGTTTCAGCTTTAGCATCATTCCTTCCAAAGAACACCCAGGACTGATCTCCTTTAGAATGGACTGGTTGGATCTCCTTGCAGTCCAAGGGACTCTCAAGAGTCTTCTCCAACACCACAGTGCAAGTTTTCGGTGCTCAGCTTTCTTCAAGCATGTTTAGATCATTAAAATAGCCATATGATTGCCTCCACAAGCTTCTCCTTTGGTCAAACAAGCATAACATCATAGAGATTGATCTTTAATAAACTCCTAACAAACTACTGTGTTTCTTTGATTAATTCAACAAATTGCCTTACTTGTAGTAGCTACTACTCTGAACAAGGGGTACAAAATGAATAAGCCAAGGTGTCCACATTTTTAGTGGTGTCAGGTGGGTGAGAAGATAGACAAGTAGAGCGTTTACAATAGAGCATGATCAGAGCTGTGATGAAGATGCTTATCAGGTACCAGGATGAGGGATTAGACATTTAACTCAGGGGCAAGGGGGTGTCATTAACTGGCCCTGTAGATGGAAAGAGGTAAGTGTTTGTGGTTGCAGAAGACTAAGGCTAGATACTAGACAGTCTTTTTAATCAGATAATGATTTCTTCATCTATGCACTCAGGCTTGAACAAGGAAGGATCAACTATGTGGTAGTCACTATGTTAGGTCTTATTTAAAGATGTGCTGTGCACTTAGTCACTCAGTCGTGTCCAACTCTTTGCAACCCCATGGACTGTAGCCTGCCAGGCTCCTCTGTCCATGCGGATTCTCTAGGAAAGAATACTGGAGTGGGCTGCCATGCCCTCATCCAGGGGAGCTTCCCAACCCAGGGACTGAACCCAGGTCTCCCTCATGGCAGGTGGATTACTTACCATCTAAGCCATATTTAAAGATAAATAAAATTAAATCCCTGCCATCAAGGAGCTTGCAGTCTAGAGTGGTGGACAGAAAAAGAAACATCTAAAATACAATATGACGGGACTTCCCTGGTAATATGGTGGTTAGGAATCCAGCTTTCAATGCAGGGGACTTGGGTTTGGTCCTTGGCGGGGGACTAAGGTTCCATATGCCTCGGGGCAGCTAAGCCCATGACCCATGACTACTGAGCCCAAGCACCCTCCAGCCTATGATCCATCCACAAGAGAAGCCCACATGCTGCAAATACAGAAGCCTGCACACCGCAACAAGGAGCCCACATGCCTTGACGAAGACCAAGCACAGCCAAAATACAAACAAAAAAGCACGTGATAAGGCCCGAGGTAGGAGCAAGGAAAAGCTGACACTTCCTCGTGGAATCCAGTGGAAATATTCTGCTGCTTGGAATGCTTAGAAAAGAAAAAGGGAGGGCAATTTCAATGACTTACCCTTCTACTCCTTTTAAGTCTGTGAGTAGGTTGTTTCAAATTCCACTGAGCAGTTTATTTATCATCCGGAATCTCAGTCGTTGAAGGATCCGGAATATATCAAACTTCCCAGGTCTCCATCTGGGCACCCTTCTTAGTTCAGGAAGCAATTAGTCTGAGAAAGACAGAAGAGAGAGTATAGGAGCAGAATATATATCCTTTTAAAATAATTTAGTAACAACCCTAGGTAAGTGACCAATAATTTATAGAGTCTATTCTCTTTATAGAGATATTTCCTTGCTGCTCAACCATTGAGCTTGCGGGTTTAGAGGATTAATCTTTGATGTAGTAAATATGCTCAAGCTGTAATTCAGTAGCAGGGATAAAGGGAACTTAGACTTGTCTTGTAAGGAAAAAATATTAAATGGATTTGTCCAGGAACTGCCATTGTCCCTTGTACCTTAGCATCCTGCAGTTTCAGAACTGCAAGGGACCCTCTGATCCAATGTCCTTATTTTACAGATGAGAAGACTAAGAGCTATGGTACTATAGATGGTCACAGATTTAGGACTGGAACCATGTCTCTTGACTCCTACTTCAAGACATTTAGTACTACACTTCGCCATGCCTGTCACACTCAAACTCTACATTTACTTGCAAGGATCCCATATCAACTTCCTTCCACTCAGCTCTTTTCTGTCCCTCTCTATTGTCTATTAGCCAAACCAAGCTGCTTCCTGGCCTCCTGTCCATACTACACATTTTCTGGCTTCTGAAATGTCCCTTAAACCACTTCCATCCTCAGGCTCAGTCGTGTCCGACTTTTCTCTTCCCTCTGTTCCCTTCTTCCTCTCTAACCCAGCTTCATAGCTCCTCTTCCAGGAAGGCTTCCTGGAGTAACCTCTTTTGTCTTCAAATACTTTTTGGGTCTCTATCTTTTCAGCCCAGTTGTTGGTTTGAACCTGTGGCTTTGTTTCCTAATAAGCATTCTCAAGTCAGCTTCTAGAAATTTAAGTTTTATCAGTTTACTTGGATTGGGCTTCTCCAATGACTCAGACCATAAAGAATCTACCCTCAAGGCAGCAGACCCAGGTTCAATCCCTGGGTTGATCCCCTGGAGAAGGGAATGGCTACCCACTCCAGTATTTTTGGAGAATGCCATGGACAGAGGAGTCTGGAGGGCTACCGTCCATGGGGTCGCAAAGAGTCAGACACGAGCAGCTAACACTTCACTTTCAATTTACCTAGATTAGGAACTTTCCAATAAAAAGGTCTGGAACACATAGGGGGAATTTTATATTGTTGCCTGACTAGCAGGGATTGGATAGCCTGAGAAAGTTAAAATTCTTACTGTGATCGGGAAAAGGAAAGAAGGAAAGAAGACTGACTTAGAGATAGGTGGGTATGGCGATCCTGCTTTGAGGGCAGGATGTATTTGAAATGGTTTCTTAAGGCTGTTTCCAATCTTGGGATTCTGGAAGCATGTGAACCTCCTTGGATGTGCTATAGCCTTAAGCTGACACTGTCACCAGTTTTGTGGCCTGTGTTAAATGAGACACCCTGCAGATAGTAAGTGGAAGGTTGGCATATCCATCGCATGTTGTGAAGAAAAAAAAAAAGCTGGTGAAAGGACTTTCTTCTGTGGAATGCATTGTTAGGCGGAGCACCTGGCTGCCCAGCAGATGACCTCAGTAGCCGCCTGGAGGTCTCTACCCCGGGGAAAGGAGGCCCATTTTGACCCAAGTTCAAATTCCCTAGAACAAACAAGCTGATCTCTTGCTCCAAGGCCCAGTCAAAGAGGCTCCAGTGTCTTTATTGACTCTTGCATGTCCCTGCCCTGGAAGACAAACAAACAGCTCAACCTGACTCATTCCCTCCACCAGCCACACTCAGTTCATTGCTGGGGTTTGCCAGGAAAAACCCCTCAGACCCTATGGAAATAAGGGAGCCAATGGTTATGGCTATCTGGATATAGATTCCTACTCCCCTTTCCCATAGAACATTAATCTTCCCTGGAGGTGCAGAAGATGAGCAGTACCTTTGAATTCACTTGGCATGAGCTCTCTCCATGACTTGAAGTAAATCAGCTTGCTTCACTGGTTTATCCACTCAACAGATATTTACTGAATGCCTACTGTGTGTGAGCTCTGGCCTCTCATGATGGGGGTGTTCTGATTTCTGCTCTGGAGAATGCTGTAACTTTCACCTTCTAACTGAATGATTTGAAACCCCCTTTTATAACATCTTGTAGTAGTAATAATAACACCTTTTCCCTCCTTTTCTATCATTGGAAGAACTTGGTTTCTGAGCCCTATCCCTCTCTCTTCATGAAGTCTTTGATCGATCATTTCCACCTCTTGTAATATTCTTCTGCTGAGGCGGAAAACTTGGCCTCTGTGCACTGATGCCAAACTGAATCTTGGAGGCAGAGTTTCAGGTGAAGTAGAAAAGTAGAGCATTATTACTTTGCCAGGCTAAGAGGGACACATCAGACTCCCTGCCCTCAAAAGCTGTGTCCCACCAGGAGGATTTGGTGAGGAGTTTTATAGCAATGGTTCAAGTGTGGGGTTGCTGATAAGACTGGGGTGTGTGCAGGGCCTGCACTTCTTTATTCTAGCCCAGGTAATCTCTGGATGAATGTCTCTGGCTCCTTTAATCTGGCCAGATGGTCTTCTCTGAAAAGAAGAAAGCTGACATCTTCCATTTGTTGGGGGCTTTAGTTCTATAACAAATTTAAAGATATTGTTATGTGTATCCCTTGGGGCAGAACCAGGACCTTGTTGCAGGGCTGGAGATTGTTTCTTGGCTCCTCCTCCCTTGTCTCTGCGTCTCCTTCCTTCCAGGATGAGCAACTCTTTGGATATGCCCTTTGGGACTCAGGTAAGGTCATGAATACTGAAGTCTATTCCCTACAAACAAGGTATGGGGGACACAGAAAGGCTTCCATGCCCAGGAGCCAAACAAAGTCTTGCTCGGTTTCACCACCTTGCTTTTCATTGAACCTTGCTTCACATTGTCCTGCATAGAGAAGAAGGCAGTCTTACATTCATATTTGTGATCAGTTCTGTCTTTTCTAGAAGGAATTCAACTCAGCTCCTCTTCATTGTTGTATTTAGACAAGTGCTGTGTTTCCTAAATTGTGTAATTGTCAGAACAGTCCCATGTGATGTTAACAGCAATTTCTTTAAAAAGTATTACATGAACAGGTCAGTTTAGGAAACACTGGCAAAATTCTAAAACTGCAGGACTTCTTCTCAGAACCTTTAACATATTGATATGCATTTTGAATCTCTAACAGGGGACACCATATGCAATATTATTTAGACCATAGCACCCTTTTTAGAGAAAAACTTGGTGTCAGTTTTGGGGACATCAGTGTTTCCTCAACTTCAGTTTTGGGAATGTTGATGTGGTGGAAGGAATACTGAACTAAGAGATAGGAACCTGCACTTTTCTTTCTAGGTGACTCTGGGCAAGTCACTTCCCCTCTCTGGACCTTCATTCCTTTACTAGAAAAATGAGGGATCTGAATTAAATGATCCTTCGATCCTCTCATGGCTCTGACATTGTAGGATTTTCCCCCTTGTTATTCTGTTTCTTTCTTCATATTTGTTTTTAACATTACTCTGAGAATCCCTAAGATGGGCATTACACTTCTTTAGAACTCTATGTATCTTCCTAAACAGCTAAGACAGAGTCTATCTGAAGATAGAGGGAGATAGAAGGAAAATACCCAACAAGTGTTGGCCACTGTACAAAGGCCTCCACAGGGAGGCCCAATCTCCTAAGAATCAGAAACTTTGAATCTAAAATATATATCCTGACATAAAGGACAGGTGGTAATGGAATAAGACATTAAACCAATATGTCACTTAAGAGAGCTGAAATAAATGCATTTTAGACATTATGGAAAGGAAAGCTGTTTATGGAAAGAAAACATGAGTGTTCCATAAGCAGCTGAGTGTCTAAAGGGAAAGCTCTGAGAAGGTTCCTTGGAAGAGAGGAACACTGACATCAAGTGAGGAAAGAGAATATTCTCTGCTGATGGGGTGGGTGTGGAGAGCGGGTATCCATGGTTTATGGGGCAGCAGCAGCAGCAGCTACTTGACTGAAAATTCAAGGCAAATAGAAAAATGCTCACCTGGGAAATGTGATGGGATGGATTTGGTGCTGAGAGTCCATGAGGGTAAAGAAGAGCTTATCTGAAGCACCTGGAAAAGTAGGCCAACACACATTTCTCCAGGGAGGTTGAAATGCCAGGGTGCTTGAACGCACACATATGTGGATGGCTTTGGAGACAGATTCCCTGGTGGGTGGCCCAAATGTTTTGCCTTTTGTTGCATTGGATGTGATGAGCTTGAGCCCTAAATTAAGTGTGTGCCTCTGGGCACCATCACTTAGAGAAGATAAGAATGATGAGGAAAGACGTATATCTTCATAGCTGTTTCTGTTTGACTTATATTCTGTTTGTGTGTGAGTACTCTGTATGCACCTGTTTATGTGTATGAATGTGTGTTTATATGAGTAAGTGTGCACTTGCACATATTTGTGGAAATGTGGCCTTGTTTTATGTGTATATATGAGTTTGAAAAGTGTTCATATGTCTATCTATGGCTGTGTCTATTGTAAAAGGATGAGGTTATATTTTTTAGGTGTGTGTGTGTAAAATGGTGTATACACGACATGTGTATTTAGAGAGTGGTTTGTTTTACATATACAAGGCATGGGGTCACATATATATTTTATATATGAACATTTAGTCGTGTTTCTCTCTGTATCTTAGGCTATATCTATTCAGGTCACTTATTTTTACATTTCTTTGTCTTTGGGGTGAGTTTGTTTCAGTAATTCACTAAGCATTTACTGAGAGCCTGCTATGCACAAGTACATGTCTATGTATATATATGAGGTGTGTCTCCTTTTGTAGGTATGTATGGAAACAGTACATGTACTTAGATATATGTCATTTTTGTAATATTTATTTTTATTTATTCACTTGACTGTGCCAGGTCTTAGCTGTAGTACTTGGGTTCTTTAGTCACAGCATGTGGGAGCATCTAGCTCCCTGACCAGGGATCAGACCTGGGCCCCCTGTATTGGATGCTTGAAGTCTTAGCCGCTGGACCATCAGGGAAGTACCAGCATATGTCACGTTTCTGAAATGTCTATGTGTATCCTAATTTTCTCATCTATCTAGTTTTTACACTTTGCATTACAGATTATTGCACGCTCCCCCAATCTTTTTGGGAAAAAAAAGCAGGAGATAACAAATTTGATGTAGTATAAGCATCTCACATGGGCATGTGCACGTGGGGTGACATTATGCCTTGTTTGTCACCCACCTTCAGGCTCCTCTTGGGGCTCTGTGCACTAGGCACTTCTTGCTCCTATCGAGCTTGGAAAACTACCTAAAACATGTATTTACCTCTATAAATAAATTATACCACTTATTTACCTCTATAAATAAGTAGACTGTCTTCCCTTCCAGGTTCATCCAACCAGGAAGAAAAGAAGGGAGATTGTCAACAATGGGTATTAAGCTCTAGCTGTTTGAGAAGGGTTTTTTCCTTTTCTTTATCTTTCTCCCTGGCCTCATTTTTCCTATTCTTCAACCAGTTCTCCTAATCCCTAGAAAGAGAGGCACAAGATTTTCCTTTCCCCCAAGAAACCAGAGAGAGCAAAGGAGATTTTGCTCCAAGGGAATCTGCTCCCATTTTATGGGCTTTGTCAATAATGTTCCTTCATTAAGATAGCATCTCATTAGAATGAAAGAGGCCTTTGCTCTTCGGGAAAAGAGTTGTTTTCTCTTGGGGGTGTGTGAGGGGGGGTATTAAATAAACCTGTTTTTTAAAAAAGTACCTCTGCAGCAAGGAAATATGTTATTATTGTAATTGTCTGATGCTAATTATACTTATTACTATAATAACCATTTTGTTGTAACAAATGATGTAATCCTCTTTATTTCTGTCACTGCCAGAGGCGAGTGGTGTGTCTACAGCAAGAGGGGATTGGGGAGTGTTCATGATGGGGAGTTCCAATCCATCCAGTGACACGTGAGGCAGCTTGGACTGGGGAATGGCTTTGCTGCTCAGAGGCTAGGGGATACAGGCAGAAGCTATCTGGATTGTTTTACTCCCCAACTCCTTTCTGGGACTTCCCACGCCAGGTCCTTTCTTATAAGTATTTAATTATTCAGTCAGACTTTCATTTATTCATTGAACTAACATTTATGTAGTACCTGCTATGTTTCTTATGTTAGAGTCGGCCCTAGTGACATAAAGTAAATAATACAGGATATTTACTGCTGAGAAGCTCACAGTCTAGTGGTAGAGAAAGGCAGGCAAAGACTATTTTCAATGTATTAGGATAAGTGAACTATAGGGAGGTATATTTAAAGTACTATGTGTATAGGAACTCAAAAAGCTGAGGTTTCTGGAGGAATGCTAAGAGTTTGCAGCACAGAAAAGGGAGTTGGTCATTCCAGGGGCAGGGAATATGAAAGCACAATGAAGCTTTTTTGCTTTGTAATATTAATATCAATAATAATAGCAGTTACTACTGCTTCATATCATGCATGGTACATACACACTTAATCTTTACAGCAATGCTATGAAGTAGGACTGCTGTGAAGACGAAGTGACTCAATAGAAGGAAAGTGCTTAGAATAGTACTTAATACAGAATAATGTTAGCTATTTTTTAACATTGCGGTTTCATTATTGCTATTCCTGTTTAACAGATGCAAAATCCAACGCTTGGGTAGAGTATCTTGCCCAGTTTCACATACATCAGTTCAGTTCAGTCGCTCAGTTGTGTCCGACTCTTTGCAACCCCATGAATCGCAGCACACCAGGCCTCCCTGTCCATCACCAACTCCCAGAGTTCACTCAAACTCATGTCCATCGAGTCGGTGATGCCATCCAGCCATCTCATCCTCTGTCGTCCCCTTTTCCTCCTGCCCCCAATCCCTCCCAGCATCAGAGTCTTTTCCAGTGAGTCAACTCCTTGCATGAGGTAGCCAAAGTACTGGAGTTTCAGCTTTAGCATCATTCCTTCCAAAGAACACCCAGGACTGATCTCCTTCAGAATGGACTGGCTGGATCTCCTTGCAGCCCAAGGGACTCTCAAGAGTCTTTTCCAACACCACAGTTCAAAAGCATCAATTCTTCCGCACTCAGCTTTCTTCACAGTCCAACTCTCACATCCTTACATGACCACTGGAAAAACCATAGCCTTGACTAGATGGACCTTTGTTGGCAAAGTAATGGCTCTGCTTTTCAATATGCTGTCTAGGTTGGTCATAACTTTCCTTCCAAGGAGTAAGGTTCTTTTAATTTCATGGCTGCAGTCACCATCTGCAGTGATTTTGGAGCCCCCAAAAATAAAGTCTGACACTGTTTCCACTATTTCCCCATCTATTTCCCATGAAGTGATGGGACCAGATGCCATGATCTTTGTTTTCTGAATGTTGAGCTTTAAGCCAACTTTTTCATTCTCCTCTTTCACTTTCATCAAGAGGCTTTTTTTAGTTCCTCTTCACTTTCTGCCATAAGGGTGGTATCATCTGCATATCTGAGGTTATTAATGTTTCTCCCAGCAATCTTGATTCCAGCTTGTGCTTCTTCCAGCCCAGCGTTTCTCATGATGTACTCTGTATAGAAGTTAAATAAGCAGGGTGACACTATACAGCCTTGACGTACTCCTTTTCCTATTTGGAACCAGTCTGTTGTTCCATGTCCAGTTCTAACTGTTGCTTCCTGACCTGCATACAGCTTTCTCAAGAGGCAGGTCAGGTGGTCTGGGATTCCCATCTCTTTCAGAATTTTCCACAGTTTATTGTGATCCACACAGTCAAAGGCTTTGGCATAGTCAATAAAGTAGAAATAGATGTTTTTCTGGAACTCTCTTGCTTTTTCCATGATCCAGCGGATGTTGGCAATTTGATCTCTGGTTCCTCTGCCTTTTCTAAAACCAGCTTGAACATCAGGGAGTTCACGGTTCACGTATGGCTGAAGCCTGGCTTGGAGAATTTTGAGCATTACTTTACTAGCGTGTGAGATGAGTGCAATTGTGCGGTAGTTTGAGCATTCTTAGTGGGCAATAAAGCCTGGATTTGAAACCCAGTTCTGAAAAGAGCCCCAGTCTTCAACCACTCTTGTAATTAAGGTGTAGGGTGCACACTGCACCAGGTAGAGGTAATAACTTGTAAGGAAACTGCCAAATAGTTTGGGGCTCAAGTGTGAATGGCCTTGTGTACCATTTGGGGTTTCCAAACAGAGGAGTAAGAAGATCAGATCTATGTTTTAGAAAGACAATTCCAGAACCAGTTTCGAGAGCAATCCTAGCTTCCAGAGGAAAGCTGGGAGGCCTACAAAGAGGCCAGGCTTCGCCAAACAAAACCAAGAAATACAGCCAAGGCTTTGGGGACTTCATTAAGAACATCCCGACTCCTGCTACCAAACTATGAAGTTCGCCTTTGCTCCTGCCTGACAAACATCTGCTTTGGGGGTGCTTACTCTAGGAGGAAGTCCTTAAAAGTGGTGATCAAAATAACAGTGATAACAATAATTTAAATGGGAAAAGAATTTGAAAAAAAAATAGATGCATGTATAATTGAATCACTTTGCTGCACACCTGAAACCGATACAACATTGTTAATGGACTCTGCTGCTGCTGCTAAGTCGCTTCAATCGTGTATGATTCTGTGCGACACCATAGACGGCAGCCCATGAGGCTCCCCCATCCCTGGGATTCTCCAGGCAAGAACACTGGAGTCGGTTGCCATTTCCTTCTCCAATGCATGAAAGTGAAAAGTGAAAAATGAAAGTGAAGACACTCGGTCGTATCCGACTCTTAGCGACCCCATGGACTGCAGCCCACCAGGCTCCTCCGTCCATGGGATTTTCCAGACAAGAGTACTGGAGTAAGTTGCCATTGCCTTCTCCGTAATGGACTCTACCACCATATAAAATAAAAATAAGAAAAACGATGATTGAAAGAAAAGTGAAAGAAAGACAATTCCAAAAAACTGAGACAACGTGGACGACTGGCTTCTGAGCAGGCTAGTCCTTACTCTCAGTGTGTTCCACTCAGCGGTCGATACAGCCAATGAGAGCTGCATGACTGCTTCCTGTGAGAGTGGGATGTGGGATATGGAAGAAAGAAGAATGACAGAGACTCTAGGCTGATAAGATCTGGGCAGAGAGTCAAACCAAATTTCCAAGGCCTGATAATTGGGCTGTTTAAATGGGCTGCAGTATATAACATCCATAGGCCTTCACTTCTTGTCAGTGTTTAATAGAAATTCTGAATTTCCCTAATTTAGGGGCTGGAGCCTTGTCTGCCTTGTTTACCACTCTGTAGGCCTGGCATTGTATCTACTGATAAATCCATCATATGAATGAATGAATATGAATGAATCCATCATTCACTCTTCTGGGGCTCTGGGTACCCTCAGCTTGGCCATATACTGTCTCCCTTGAATTTTTTTGTTGTTATTAATCAAAAAAGTTATTCCTGCTGTTATCAGTGCCCTTCTCTTCATCCCATCACACACACATAGAAATGTATTCCTCTACTTTCTCTTATCCTGTCCCGTTAAGTTCAGCCAGTTCCCCATAGTGGAGTTTAGGGAGTGCCTCAGAGAGAAGAGTGATACTGGCTGACATTGATTGCATGCTTATCAGGTGTCAGGTGCAATTCTAAGCACTTTCCATGTGTTAACTAGGGTCTCACAATAACTTTGAGGAGATACTATTATTATCCCAACTTTACAGTTGAGGAAACTGAGCTGTGAAGAAGTTAAATAACTTGTCCATGGTCACACAGCTGTTAAGCAGTGGAACCTCACCCAATATACCAGTGCCTCTCAAACTTTAATAAACAGACGCACCACCTGGGACCTTGTTAAAATGCTCATTCTGATTCTGTGAGTCTGTGATGGGGCCCAAAGTTCTGCACTTTAATACGCTCCAAGTGATGCTGGTGCTGTTGGTCCCTGGATCACAGGGTAAGGAGTAAGGCTTTACACGTTGTTTACTGTGTTTCCATATCAACCATTTTCTGACTCATGTTGTCACCAGCTGTCAGAGTTATTTCCTGAATAGTGCTCAGTCACAGAGTCGTGTCTGACTCTGTGCAACCCTGTGGACTGTAGCCTGCCATGCTCCTTTCTCTATGGAATTTCCCAGGCAAGAATACAGGAATGGGTTCCATGCCCTCCTCCAGGAGATCTTCCCGACCCAGGGAACGAACCCGTGGCATCTCCTGCATCTGCAGCATGGTGGGTGGATTCTTTACCACTGAGTCACCCAACAAGCCCCTGAATAGATAAGACATTTGTTTAAAACAGTTCTGTGAGTCATACAAGTCAGCTTCTTCCTGGAAGAAAAAAGGGAGTTGACACCTGGCCAGTTGTATTGACACATCTTGGTGATGCTTGTGCAAAGAAATGAGCCTAAGTGATGAGAGGGTAGCTTTAGACTTCCTGGATGCAAACCATGCTTACTGTAGGCTCTGGGTATGTCTACTGATCGATGATGCACTGGTGGAGGCATCTGCAACCCATTCCATTGAAGCTACAAGTTGAGTTAGACTGAGATAGTTAGTATGAAAGTGACCCAGCCTCAGGGGTCTTGCTATAGTCTCTCGATTAGCTGTGCCTCCTGAAATGCCCAAGCTCAGATGTCTGGAATTCTTCCTTGTTAGCCACTTCCAAATGCATGATTTAATAAGAGAAGGCAGGACGATATGGGAGAAGAGTAGATTGATAAGTTTATTAACATTTATTGAGGCCCTGATATTAAAATGCAGTGACTTTTGCCCTAACCACCCCCCCCTACCAAGCCTCAGATTCGCTACAGGAATAGGGTTGTCAACTCTCTCATTCAATCTTTTCCTAATCAAGGCTACTTTCTGCTTTATTTCCCAGCAACATGTACTTATGAGACATACTTCCTAAGAAATTCTGAAAGCAAAAAACACATTTTTGGAAGGTTAAAAAAAATGCTGCATTAAGAAGTCCAGAAGAAATTAGTTAATTTTTCTGCTGACTTGGTGAGCACCATGTTACAGCTCTCCTGCCTGAGCCCAGATAACTGGGAGTTGACTGTAGCTATTTAGGTGGGAAGCTGGACCCCCAATAAATATAAGGTTCTCTGATTTCATTCCAATCTGCCTTGGAGGCCTCTGAAGCTCCACTGAAGCAGTTAAGACACCCACAGGCAATGAAAACCAGATAGGTCTTCTCTTGGAAAAATCTTGGGCAGTTCAACTCTTGGACTCCCAGTGGGGGAAGCAGAGATCTTAGTGTTGAGGGATTTCTCTCATTCTCGCCATTCCTTCCTGTCCCCACGGCTCTCCTTACAGTCCAGAAGAACACCTGCTGACCGAGTGTTCAGCTTTCAGATCCTTCTTCAACTTTTCCTATTTAAACAAAAATTTTAAATTAGGTTATTAGTTCTTTCAACAAACATTTTGAAGTGCCCATTATCAATAACACATTGGGCTGGTTGCTATGAAATATAAAAAATGAATGAGAGATAACCATTATTCTCACAAACAGCCTAGTAGAGTAATAAGCTGTCATAAAGGAGGTACCACTGAAGTTCAAAGACGTGACAGCAAATAAAATGAAGTGCACGAGAGAAATTTTTTAAGCTGTGAATGCTCTACACATATAAGTTTTTAACTTCTGAAAACAAGGTAAAGAGAATAAAATTGGAGTCCTGGTCCTAGAGGTTGGCAGACTGTGACCCTAAGTCTGTACAACCCTCAAGCTAAGAAAATTTTTTTCAAACATTTTTAAGGGCTGTATTGAAAAAAAGCACCAAAGAAGAATGTACAACAAAGACCATATGCAGCTTGCAAAGCCTGAAAGATCTGCTGTTTGGTCCTTTACAGAAAGTTTGCCATCTCCTGATCTAGACAGAATTTCACCATAACTGTATGCCATGGACGAGCGTGGTGAGGAGCTGGAGCTTATCCTGTAAGTAATCGAGAGTTATTCATTAATTGAAAAAGATGGCTAGATTTGGTGGTGGTAGGAGGGGGAATAGAGTTGGGGGCTTCCCAGGTAGCACTAGTGATGGAAACTCGCCTACCGATGTAGGAGACATAAGAGACATGGGTTCCATCCTTGGGTTGGGAAGATCCCCTGGAGAGGGAAATGGCAACCCACTCCAGTCTTCTTGCCTGGAGAATGCCATGAAACAGTCCATGGGCTCTCAAGAGTTGGACATGACTGAGTGACTGAGCTCACATAGAAAGTAGAAATTCTAGGAGGCAATTTAAAATCTAAACCTATCATCTAGAAAGCCAATGAGAGATGTAAATTTGGGAGTCATCAGCACACATTCAGTGACTGAAAATAGAATGGATGAAATCACCCAAGGAGAAGATCAAACAAGGAAATACCTAGTTCAAGGAGGGGATGGAAGGACAAGAGAAGAGTGATGGAGACCAAGAAAAAGTGATCCAAGACACAGGAGGAAACAAGAGATCAATCAGTTCAGTTCAGTGGCTCAGTTGTGTCCGACTCTTTGCGACTCCATGAACCACAGCACTCCAGGCCGCCCTGTCCATCACCAATTCCCGGAGCCCACCCAAACCCATGTCCATTGAGTCAGTGATGCCATCCAACTATCTCATCCTCTGTTGTCCCCTTCTCCTCCTGCCCTCAATCTTTCCCAGCATCAGGGTCTTTTCAAATGAGTCAGCTCTTCGCATGAGGCAGCCAAAGTATTGGAGTTTCAGCTCCAGCATCAGTCCTTCCAATGAACAATGAACACCCAGGACTGATCTCCTTTAGGATGGACTGGTTGGATCTCTTTGCAGTCCAAGGGACTCTCAAGAGTCTTCTCCAACACCATAGTTCAAAAGCATCAATTCTTCGGTGCTCAGCTTTCTTTATAGTCCAACTCTCACATCCATAGATGACCACTGGAAAAACCATAGCCTTAACTAGATGGACCTTCATGGGTAAAGTAATGTCTCTGCTTTTTAATATGCTGTTAGGTTGGTCCTAACTTTCCTTCCAAGGAGTAAGCATCTTTTAATTTCATGGCTGCAATCACCATCTGCAATAATTTTGGAGCCCAGAAAAATAAAGTCAATAGTATCACAGATAAAGGAGGTTGTCCACTATGTTAGTGCCAAAGAAAGGTAAAGTGGGATGGAGAATGAAAAGAAGCCTTTGGCTAAGTTGTGGGTGACCCTGTGAGCACAGTTTCAGGAGGGTGGTAAAGCTGGGGGTGGGAGGCAGTGGGGTGCCTTTCAGGATGTTGGTGGTAGAGAGAAGGATGAAGACCAGCTAGACTGAGGGGTAACAGACCCAACAGAAGCAGATAACATCCATTTGTCTACCATGCCAGGGGTATGCTGCTGCTGCTGCTAAGTCGCTTCAATTGTGTCCGACTCTGTGTGACCCCATAGATGGCAGCCCACCAGACTTCCCCATCCCTGGGACTCTCCAGGCAAGAACACTGGAGTGGGTTGCCATTTCCTTCTTCAATGCATGAAAGTGAAAAGTGAAAGTGAATTCAGTCAGTCATGTCCAACTCTTCCAGACTCCATGGACCACAGCCCACCAGGCTCCTCCATCCATGGGATTTTCCAGGCAAGAGTACTGGAGTGGGTTGCCATTGCCTATATGAGGATCAAATGAGACGTATGTGACAGTGCTTTGAAAACTATAATCTATAAATAAAAGGTGTTACATTTTTATAAGTTAAATTCCAGTTCTAAATTCTGTGAAACTATTTTTGTCCTTTCCTCAAAGCTTACAATTTAGAAGCAACAATTCCCTATGAAGTCTAAACTTTTCATTCTTCAAGACCTTTCTAGCAGCTGGCTATGATCATCATCTCCTTAGTTTTTGACTTTCCAGTATGGAACTGCCTGTACCAAGCAGGCAAACCTATTTCTCATTTCTGCAAGCCTTATTTCCCTTCCCTTTGGAGCTCTCACTCAGGCCATTAGCTTTGCTTTAAGGTTTAAGAGTTGCTTGCTTTAATTTTTTTTTTTTTAAATTTTGGTTATGCTGGGTCTTCATTGCGGCATGCAGCCTTTCTCTAGTTGTGGCATATGGGATCTTAGTTCCCTGGCCGGGGATCAAACCCATGTGCCCTGCCTTGGAAGGCGGATTCTTCACCACTGGACCACCACGCAAGTCCCAAGAATTACTTGCTTAAAGGTTGACAGATTTAGCAAATGAAAATACAGGATGCCAATTAAGTTTAAATTTCAGATAAACAATGAACAATTTTTTAGTGTATGTCCCATGAAATAATCAGGCTCAGGCATCCTGAATTTTATTTGGCAACCCTACCTCCCCAGTTCACTTAGTTTATCCCTATGGGTCTCTTCTTTAGAACTCAACTCAAAGCTCATCTGTACTCCTCGGCATGATGATTTAATAAAAAGAATATAGCCTTTTGTAGACAGTCACACCTGGATACAAGCCCTGGCCCTCTACTTCTCTGTTATGTGACCTGATCAAATCTTTTTACTTCTTTGAATCTATAGTTACCTTTTAAGGCTCTTGTTATGATCAAAATAAGCAATGTTTGGTTTCCTTGAAAAAGGGACTTACATATATATTTAAACCTCTCCTATTCTAAAGATAATGTCTTTGCTTTGCCTGCCCTCTCTGCTTAGATATTCAGCCTGTATTTCCTTCAGTCGTATTGCTGTTTATGTTTTCAGAGTCCTGAGGAGGGGTCTTATCTTTCTCATCAATGGGGGCAAGATCTAGCTGAATCATTCCTTATAATACCAAAGGCAGGGGTCTACCCACAGGGAGCCTCAGAGTAGGGACAGATTGAAGAGTTCCCCGTGCCTTTTTTCTCTGGACTACTTGGAAGAACCTCAAGGTCAAGTCCCTTGGGAACTCAAGGTCAAATCCTCAGGGTGCTCAGGAGTAAGTCTTCTAACCTAGGTTTTCTTGCCACTGCTATGCTAGCTCAGGACAGGTTTTCTGAGGGGGTTGGTGGTAAAGAAGGGTGTGGAAAGCCCTCTAGGGTGAGAGGTGGAGAATGGGGGAGGGGTAGCCAGAGTAATTGTTATTATTAGTGTTCTTCTCTGTGACTCAGATTAATTGTAAATACAGAGATTCATAAGACAGAATTATAGTGATGGGAAACAGGTAGAAAGGCAAAGGCCTTTGGTGGATTTTTCTTTTTAAATCCTAGTTCCCAGACAGAAGATATAACTTCTTTTGCCTAGCTGGGCTCCTCTGTCTACCTCCAATAGACTACAGGGCAGGTGGGAGATAGAATCTGATGCCCTTTCTTCCTCTGGCGGGAGGAGGAAGGTATTCACATCCCTAGTGAATACCTGTCTGCTTCCTCTCACTTTAGCTGCTAGGGATATGGGTAAGCAGCCAGGTTATCTAGATCTCTCAGCTCTGATTTTTATCTCCAGCCCAGAGGAGGAAAAAAAAAAACAAAACAAAACCCTACACCTGACCAAACTCAGTAATAGAAGGTGGTTCCCCTCCCCCGTCCCTCCTCTGGTCCCCTGGAGCTTATTTCACTGGAAGAGAACGCAGGTTGATGTATTTTTAAATGGTTTTGATTTTATCACCTTGCTTAATGATTTGGCACGTTATTTATTAGAAGGGGAGCTTCCCAGAGGGGCCTGGCCCATTAACGTATAAATAATGTGGCAAATAGTTCAATAGAGCAGTAAAAAAAGTGATTTAGAAATAAATTGACCTCTGTTTGTTACATGTAAACGAAGGCCCAGGGTCATAATGTATTTTGTGCCCTGAGGCTGGGGTGGTGGGGTTGGGGTGGGAAGCCATGAGTAGGAGGCTAGTGCAGACACTGGGGAGATTTTTGGGCATGGCTCTTTTTTTTCTTTGCCACAGTGGAGGGTGTGTGTGTAGCAGGGTGAGTGGATACCCACTGTCTGGGGCAGTAATACAATTGGTAAGGATGCAGGAGGGGTGGTTTGAAGTGGAGATTTCTTTCTAGACACAAATGCCTGTTTGTGATTTCATCATCGTTGAGAAGGTGACATTTGACCCAGGTAGGTGGAAAGAGAAGTTGCTAGTCTGGGAAGCAGGAGCTGTCTGGGTGCAGTCAGATCAGTGCAGTGAGCACCTTGGATGGAAATGCTCTCTGGTTCATCTCTCCTTCATATAGTGCGTAGCACACAGCGTGCATGTGTGCGCATGTGTGTGTGTCCGTGCTCAGTCGTTCAGTCCCGTCCAACCCTTTGCAACCCTGTGGACCCTAGCCAGGCTTCCCAGGTGGCGCTAGTGGTAAAGAACCCGTCTGCCAGTGCAGGAGACATAAGAGACGCAGGTTTGATCCCTGGGTCAGGAGGATCCCCTGGAGGAGGGCATGGCAACTCAATCCAGTCTTCTTGCCTGGAAAATCCCATGGACAGAGGAGCCTGGTGGGCCACAGTTCATAGAGTCGTAAAGAGTTGGACACAACTGAAGCTTCTGAGCACACACACATACACACACACACACACAGGACTATAGCTGGCCCGGCTCCTCTGACCCAGGGATAGAACCTTGTATCTCCTGCACTACTGAGCCACCAGGGAAGCCCAGCACATAGTAGGCAACTAAATGTTATTAACACAAACCCACATATCTACCAAGCTTAATGGGGGGAAAGAGTACAGACAATTTCTGAACTAGTGGTGGGTAAATAATGGGTATAATAGTTAACATTCACTGAGAGCTTAGTATTCACTAGACGTTTTATTAATCACTCTCTATATATAATCTAATTAAATCTTTTTATGTTTAAATTGTAAAATATGACACATATTCATTAAAGTGTATAATGAACATATGTGTATTTTAATGAATATTGTGGCACCTAGAAACAGCCATGTAGCCAACACTCATAGAAAGAGAGTTTGCCAGCCCCCTTTCTGATCACATTCACTTCCCTTTCCCTATCCTGTATTTTGTAATAATAATTTTCTGGCTTTTCATAATGGTTTTAGTACCAATGTATGTGTCCTTAAGGGGCTTCCCACATGGTTCAGTGGTAAAGAATCCACCTGTCAATGTAGGAGACGAAGGTTCTGACCTTGGGTCAGGTAGATCTCCTGGAGAAGAAAATGGCAACCCACTCTAGTATCTTGTCTGGGGAATCCCATAGACAGAGGAGCCCAGCAGGATACAGTCCAAGGAGGAGGACAGAATTTAGCTACTAAATAACAACATGTATTCAAACAACAAAGTTTTGCCCCATTTGAATTTTATATAAACACACTCACACTGTGAGTGTTCTTTAGTCTTACATTTTCTACTCAGCATATTATACGTGAGAGTCAGTCACGTCGTTGCTTGTAGCTGTAGTTTATTGTTACTGCCATACATATTTCATTGTGTGTGAATAGCTGATATTTAATCCATTCTGCTGTTGACGGAGATCTGCATCCTTTCCAGTTTTTAATCAATTGAAAACAATGCTGCTTTGGACATACTTAAACATGTATCCTAGTACAAATGTGCCCAGGTTTTGGGGGAATCTATACCTAGTTGTGGGATTTCTGGGTTAGAGGATATGTGAATATTCAAGTTTACTCAGTTCAGTTCAGTTCAGTTCAGTTGCTCAGTCGTGTCCGACTGTTGGCAACCCCATGAATCGCAGCACACCAGGCCTCCCTGTCCATCACCAACTCCCGGAGTTCACTCAGACTCATGTCCATCGAGTCAGTGATGCCATCCAGCCATCTCATCCTCTGTTGTCCCCTTCTCCTCCTGCCCTTAATCCCTCCCAGCATCAGAGTCTTTTCCAATGAGTCAACTCTTTGCATGAGGTGGCCAAAGTACTGGAGTTTCAGCTTTAGCATCATTCCTTCCAAAGAAATCCCAGGGCTGATCTCCTTCAGAATGGACTGGTTGGATCTCCTTGCAGTCCAAGGGACTCTCGAGAGTCTTCTCCAACACCACAGTTCAAAAGCATCAATTCTTCGGTGCTCAGCCTTCTTCACAGTCCAACTCTCACATCCATACATGACTACAGGAAAAACCATAGCCTTGACTAGATGGATCTTTGTTGGCAAAGTAATGTCTCTGCTTTTCAATATGCTATCTAGGTTGGTCATAACTTTCCTTCCAAGGAGTAAGCATCTTTTAATTTCATGGCTGCAGTCACCATCTACAGTAATTTTGGAGCCCCCAAAAGTAAAGTCTGACACTGTTACCCAGCAATACCAAATTGTCTCCCAAAGTATTTTGTACCAATTTTCACTCTAAAAAGAGTATCTGAGAGTTCCTGTTGTTCTACCATCCTTGTCAACTCTTAGTAGTCTCAGAATTTTCCAGTTTAATCCTTACAATATCATACGAAGTTAGAATTTTTATTATTGCCATTTTACAGTTGATTAAACTGATGCTCAGAGTTGTATAACTGGCAAATGGCAATGCCAGTGTTTAAACTTAAGCCTGACCCCATAACCAAGCTTGCAATCTCAATGTTTATGCTTTATTCTGATAATGAGTATTTTGAGATTTGGGATAAATTCTATAGCAAAACTCTTCTATACACTTAACTTTTTTAAAAAGGTGTTTATTTATTTTTCTGGCTATGCCAGGCCTTAGTTGTGACACTCAGAATCTTTGATCTTCATCGCAGCATGCAGGATCTTTATTTACAGCATGTGAACTCTTAGTTAAAGCATGTGGGATCTAGTTCCCTGATCATAGATAGAACCCATGTCCCCTGTACTGGGAACACAGAGTCTTAGCCACTGGACCACCAGGGAAGCCCCCATTTAACTTTTTAAAATGATTAAAACATTTTTTAAAGTAAGTGGACCATTCTTCTTTATGCTTGCTACTAACTTGTGCAGTGGAAGAGGTGGCTAGTTTCATATGTGGAGTGGAGGGAGACTTTAAGGATAAATGTTTAACCTTAAATATTAAATATCTGTCAGAGAGGAGCTAACATGGAGTGGGCTATAGGATGTCCAAAAAAGCTTCCAGAAATGATCCAGACCACTCCCCTCTATAGGCAAGTGAAAGATCTAGAAACAACTCCAGGGCAAGGGACTCCACCCAGGAGCCAGAAAGTCCTCTTTTTTTCATGCTACTTTAATTTCTGCTGCTGTTTTAACTCATCCCCTCTAGTTCATTCTTCCAAAGACAACCCTTAATATATGATCAAAGGCCCCCTTTCTGGTTTCAGGGTATCTTGCTGGCTGGGCAGAGTTTCCAATAGAGTCAGGGCTTTAGGGTGTCTTTCATCCCGAGAGCTCAAAGCCTCCCACGGACATTAACCCATTAATCACCAAGCTGCTCTGTGAAGTTGAGAACTAGTCAGTGGGAGCCTCCCCCGCTTCCCGAGTAGAGAAACTGAGTCCATGACTTGTCCAGAACTGCCCAGGGAGACAGGGTGGAGCCAGGAAAGGAACCTCAGTGTCCAGGGAGACCATCTCCTCAACTGCCAGTGATTCAGGGCTCCAGTTTTCTGCACATTCAGCACAAAAAAGAACTCAGTAGAGAATGGTGAAAGTTGACGCTGGCATTTCGGAATATGGGACTCCTTTTTGGATCACTGACAAAGACAGCCTTGCCCAAGGAGAGGTGTATGCTTCAAGACCAGGATCAGGGTCTTTTTTTTTTTTTATTATAGTTGATTTACAATATTATATTAGTTTTAGATTTATGGCATAATGAATCAATATTTTTATAGATTATACTCCATTTAAAGTTATTACCAAATAAAGGCTATATTTCCCTGTGCTGTACAATTTATCCTGGTTGTTTATCTATTCTATACATAGTAATTGGTACCTCTTCGTTCCATACCCCTGTCTTGTCCCTCCTTCCATCTCCCCACTGGTAACCACTAGCTTGTTTTCTGAATCTGTGGGTCTGTTTCTGTTTTGTTACATACATTTGTTTCATTTTTAGATTTCATATATAAGTGGTTTGTACATTATTTGTCTTTCTCTGACTTCTTCCACTAAATAGAATAGCCTCTAAGTCCATCCACATTGTTGCAAATGGCAGAATGTCGTTTTTTCACAGTTGAATAATATTCCATTGTATGTATATGCTACAGCTTCTTTATCCATTCATGTGTTGATGAACACTAGGGCTGCTTCCATAACCTCGCTATTGTAAATAATGCTGCTATGAACATTGGGGTGCGTGTACCTTTTTGAATTAGTCTTTTGTTTTCTTCAGATATATACCCAGGAGTGGAATTTCTGGATCATATGGTGATTCTATTTTTACTATTTTTTGAAGAACCTCTATACTGTTTTCCACAGTGGTGGCATCAATTTGCATTTCCACCAACAGTGTACAGGGTTCCCTTTTTCTACACCCTTGCCAACATTTGTTATTTGTAGACTTTTTTATGATAGCCATTCCTATAAGTGATAGGTTGAGGTAACACTGTGGTTTTAATTTCCATTTCTTTAATGGTTAGTAATGTTGAGCATCTTTTCATGTGCTTTTTAGCCATCTGTATGTCTTCTTTGGGAAATGTCTTTTCAGGTCTTCTGCCCGTTTTTTAATCAGGGTTTTTTTTATTTTTGATATTGGGTTGTATGAGCGGCTTCTATATTTGGGGTTTTAACTCCTTATCAGTCACATCATTTGCAAAAAACCTCCCATTAAGTAGATTGCCTTTGCTATGCAAAACCTTTTAAGTAGGTCCCATTTGTTTATTTTTGCTTTTCTGTCTTTTGCCATAGGAGACATTCGAAAAATATTGCTATGATTTATGCCAAAGAACATTCTGCCTATCTTCTCATCTAGAAGTTTTATGGCTTCTGGTCTTACATTTAGGTCTTTAATCCATTTAAGTTTATTTTTGTATATGATGTGAGGACATGTTCTAATCTCATTCTTTTACATGTAGCTGTCCAGTTTTCTCAGCATCATTTATTGAAGAGACTGTCTTTTCTCCATTGTCTGTTCTTGCCTCCTTTGCTGTAGCTTAATTGACCATGGGTGCATGGGCTTATTTCTGGGCTCTCTATTCTCTTCCATTGATCCATGTATGTATTTTTGAGCCAGAATTATGCTATTTTAATTGCTGTAGCTTTGTAGTATAGTCTGAAGTCAGAGAGCATGATCCATTCAGCTAGTTCTTTTCCCTCAAAATTGCTTTGAGATGTTGGTCTTTTTGTGGTTCCATGATTTTTAAAAAAAAGGTTTTATTAGAGTATAGTTGACTTACAATGTTGTGTTAGTTGTAGGTGTGTAGCAAAGTGAATCAGTTATACGTATACATGCATCCACCCTTTTTTAGATTATCATATACATTTTAGGGTTATTCGTGCTATGAAAAATGTCATGGGTGTTTTGATAAGGATTGTATTAAATCTGTAGATTGCTTTGGATAGTGTGAAGATTTTAACAATATTAATTCTTCCTATCCAAAAATATGGGATATCTTTCCTTTTCTTGGTATCAGTTTCAATTTCCTTCATCACTGTTTTATAATTTTCAGAGTATAGGTCTTTCACCTCTTTGGTTAAGTGTATTCCTAGATGTTTTACTCATTTTTAATATGCAATTTTAAACAATTTTAATTGAGATTGTTTTCTTGCTTTCTGTTTTTGATAGTTCACCATTAGTGTATAGAAAATCTATATATAGATTTCTATATATCGGCCTTGTAACTTGCAACTTTACTGAATTCACATATTAGTTCTAATAGTTTTTTGGTGGAAATGTTAGGGTTATCTGTATACAGTATCAGTTGGAAGGACTGATGCTGAAGTTGAAGCTCCAAGACTTTGGCCACCTGATGCGAATTGTCAACTCACTGGAAAAAACTCTAATGCTGGGAAAGATTGAAGGCAGGAGAAACGGGTGACAGAGGATGAGATGATTGGATGGCATCACCCACTCAATGGACATGAGTTTGAGCAAGCTCTGGGAGATGGTGATGGACCGGGAAGTTTGGTGTGCTGCAGTCCATGGGGTTGCAAAGAGTCAGACACAACTGAGCGACTGAACGACAACAACAACAGTACTTTACAAGGTGCTGTGCTGTAAGATTAAGAATGTTTTCTTTAGGACTTCCCTGGTGGTATGTACTATAGTCCACAGGGTTGCAAAATGTCAGACATGACTTAGCAACTGAACAACAACAATATACAGTATCAGGTCACCTGCAAATTGCGACAGTTTTACTTCTTCAGGGTCATTCATTTTTGCTTCCCCAGTTGTGCTTGGTATATAGAAGGCCCTTATCCCTGAGTTTATCTTACTGATCTGGTATCTCCCTCACTTCCAGTTTTTCCTTCTAATGGGAATATCTTTGGGAAAGGGCACAGGCATGAGGAATTGAACTTTTACTCAAACTTCTCTGGATGAGATGTGAGCCTGGGTGGAGCAGTGAGGCATGGAAGAAGGGAGGGGGAAGTTCCTGAGACTCACTCTTACTTGTCTAAGAAGATCTATGAAGGAAGCTAAGTTTTAAGCTTATTTCTGGAATTCTGTGACTTCCTGAACCTCACCTGCCACAGTATTCCTCTGGGACAGGCGCCTTGCCCAGTGATAGCCCTCATCCATTCTGTTGTTGCACACAGCAGAACTCGAGGCCATGTGACCAGATACAAATGTGAGTTTTATTTTCTCTAGGTACCCATCATTTCTGTGACATTCTCAGTGGGTTACTATTTAGGGGAAGCAGTGATCATATGTCACTTTAAAATGTTCTTTCTCAGTGTGCTCAGAGATCACAAAATCAAAGACTCTTTTAGGGCTGGAGGAAATCCCTGTGGTCATGACTTACACATCCCTGCATTGCAGTGGAAGATGCTTAACTCACTTTGGGGGTGAAATGGAGAATTATCTTGTGTAGAATGTGTTTTTATGAAACTCCTTATGTATATCTGTATCTCTACATATGACTTCGTGTATATATGCAAATCCATTTAACTATAATATGTAAGAGTCTCCATGAGTGACGGTATCAGGATGGGGAGGTCCACATCTGTGTAGCCCACTTTACTTCCTTTGCTAGCATCTTTCCGTTTAGGCCTCGTGTAATTTTTCTCTATCTTCAAACCCTCCTTTCCCTCACCCCTCACTTGTGCTTGGAAGCTCCTGAGGAATCTTGAGGTTGGGGTTGGGGATATTCACTCACAGCTCTTCTCCTGGCCTGTCTTTATCTCAGCCACGCATCTGATCCTATCTTCATCTCTGGGCGAGCTCCCTGCTGCCTGCGTTTATCTCTCTTTTTTATGGTGTCATTTAATTAGCTCGCATGTGGTGATTTTATGGGACAAACATGGCCTTGTTTGCCTTATAACTGAAGTTCACAGATCTGCGGGGACAGGTCAGGAAATCTCAGCCCTGCAAACTCCAGTGTTTGGAGTTCAGGAATGCTGAATCTTTAGGAACCTAGGAATCTGGGGAATGGGCTGGGTTGGAGATCTCTCTTCCACAAACTACAAAAGCAATCCCTTCTCTCTTCTCTAGTTGCCTGCCCTGCAGCATATGAATAACCCTAGCGGGGAAGTGTGAAAGCTGTGCTGGCCAGTGGAGTCTGTCCTGACTCTCTGTGGCTCGCATGACTGTCATAGTACTTTTGTTCCATAACTAGAGTGGCCATTTACAGGATAGTTAAAATGTCCACTCCAGGAGAATGAGATACTGATAGCAGGACCAAGACTAAAATAGGGCTTGCGAACTTGAAGTCCCCAAGTGAGAAAAATGGAGAGGATCTTATTCCTTTGACAGAGAAACTTGTGACCTAGAGGGACAGTTGGGGTGTTGAACCAAATAGGATTCCTCCATATGCCAACTAGGGAATTGGGGGTTACTATTTATACAAGTTTCTAATAATACAATGTACTTGCATGTGTGTGTGTGTGTTGTTTTATTAGTTGGTTAGGTCAAGAAGATCTGGGAACATATAAAAATAGACTATCCAGAATCATTCTGGG
The DNA here is from genome assembly GCF_032405125.1 of Capricornis sumatraensis. Taxonomy (NCBI): domain Eukaryota; kingdom Metazoa; phylum Chordata; class Mammalia; order Artiodactyla; family Bovidae; genus Capricornis; species Capricornis sumatraensis. Next base: position 71,004,819 of record NC_091072.1, on the reverse strand, counting down.
AAGACACATTCCATCTGCATTTCCTACATCTCTGATGAAGAAGGCCCTGCCCTCTGCCACCATATATGACAGCCTTTTGTCCAAGCAGCTTCTCCTCTTGCCCACAAAGTCACCAGAACACCTACACACACACAGTAGAAATGTTCATAAACCAGCTCTTGATACACTATTCTTTTCTCAGCTTTAGAGGACACAGTTCCCTGGCTTGATGTTGGTAGGGAACCAAGTGTGAGTGTGTGTTTCTGTGTGTGTTTGAAATCTGTCCAAAGGCAAGAGGTGGGCTAGAGGAGCCGCGAGAAATCTGCTGCTTTCATTCTCCACCTGCCCCCCTCTCCCCCTCTGCCCTGCAGCAATGAGCTTTTCAACACTAGGCCTGCACTCCTGCCCCCAGTCTGATCTCTCCCTCCTCAGTCTGGTTCCCATCTCTCACGTCCCAGTCCCTGCACTGTCCCTACATACATTTTCTCCTTCTGAAACTGATCAATCTGCTATCCCTAAGACCACTGGCAGGAAAGATGTGTTTGAAACATAGCCTGGACACAGGTAAGCAGTGCTTCTAGGAACAGAGGAGCCCAAGCAAATGTCAGTCTGGGGCAGGGAGGAGTGTTCACAGAGAAAACAATTGGGGGAGGAGCGCCCCACATTGTAGCTACAACTAAGAAGAAGTAATGTAATCCTAATCTCAGACACAGAGACTTCCTACATATATGAATATGTATTACATTTAAAATGAGTGTTCTAGGGGGCTTCCCTGGTAGCTCAGTGGGGAAGAATCTGCCTGCTGATGCAGGAGACACAGGTTCGATCCCTGATTCAGGAAGATCCCACATGCTGCAGAGCACCTAAGCCCGTGTGCCACAACTACTGAGCCTGTGCTCTAGAGCCTGTGAGCCACAACTACTGAGCCCACATGTCTGGAGCCTCTGCTCTGCAGCGTGGGAAAGCACTGCAGTGAGAAGCCCACGCACTTGCTGCAACTCAAGAAAAGCCCGTGTGTAGCTATGAGGACCCATCACAGCCCAAAATAAATAAATAAATGTTTAAATCAATTCATCCCTTTAAAAAAGAGAAAATTGAATGTTCTAAATATCACTCCCTTCTGGAATCGTCTGGATCTAGTTCTGCCTGGATGCCAAGCGTTCAATCAGATGATCCCCAAACTCGCAGAGGAAGGACTCAGTCTTTCTGGGGCCTCTGTTTTGTCAGACTGTCTTCAGAAAATTTAGCCTAAATCCTTCCTGCTGCTGCTTGCAATACCTTCAGAGACTGGTGATGCCTACAATTCATCTTGAATTGTCCCCGCCTCCCTGGGAGCTTGTGACGGCACAACTCACCTGAAAAATCATTAGGCTCTGAAAGTGTTGGGACTGGCCCCAGCACGTCTTTGCCCTTCTGTGCTGTCCTATCTCCGGATGACTTCAGAGAAGGTGAGGGTGGTGTTCAATGGATGCTCCAAACTTCCCCTCCTCTTTCCCCTGAATTGCCAATATATTTTCTCTGACAGTTTGCACAGATAGTTAAGATACCATGTAATTACTGTTGCATTTGAAACCCAAACATGATTTATACCTGACAAGCTCAGTCATCTTTGGGATGACTTGGTGTATGTATGTGTATTTGTATGCATGCGTGTACGTGTATATAAGTTGGTTATATCCTTTGGTGGGAGCAGAGTAGGCATTAGACCCTATGCCTTTCTCTTGCTCAGTTACCTTCCTTTACTGCATCAAGAAACGCGTATACAGGGCACAGGAGGGAGACTCTAGGTGTGATGGGAATCCTGTGATACCCAGGATAATGACAAACATGCAGATGTAGTAAGATGAGGGTGAGGTCGAGGTAGTGATGGAGGATGGAGAGACACTATTAGAAGCAAAACGGGTGACTTACTGACAGGACTTCCTGCAGGAGAGACTGGGGGGGGCTGTTTGGGAGAGGCGGCTTAGGACCAGAAAGAAAGTTAAGGACCGTGTCTTTGAAGAAAGAAAAAAATGACCTTGAAAGTAGAAGGGGAGACATTTGCAGGGAAGGAAACCGATTGCCAGGCTGACAGGCACTATCTTGAGTGAAGAAGTCATAGGGAAGTGGGGGGTGGAGGAGAGGGCTGTTCCAATGGGCAGAAGGATACAAGTGCTGATGGTGTTTCATCCAATTGTTGCTAGAAGGCATTTAGGTAGCCCCTTGAAACACTACATCCAGGATGGGGAGGGAGATTTTCCCTGCAGCGAGCAATTGGGGTTGGAAAGAATAAGGAGTTAAGGTGGGCAGAGAAGAGAGGAAGGTGGCTGCTAGGAGGAGGGGAGGAAGAGTGGGAGCCACTACCAGAGCTTCTGGACTTGTGGCAGGGGGATGGATGACCAGTTCTCTTCCACTTCCCTTCCTATTCCAATAGGAGAGTTTAAGGGTGGACAAGAGAAAGGATTATATAATTTCCCAAAGCAAAGTGCTCCATGTATGATCTCTGTGCCCTAAAATAGGTCCGGCCTGTGAGGAGGGCACCTGGCTGTAAGGCAGGAAGATGCGCAGGGATAGGACTTCTCTCCCCACGGTAGAATGGGAGTGGGGGTAGTGGCTGTTCCTACATTTTGCTCTTGGCATCTCTGGCTCAGGCTTCTGTCAGTACAGACCTGCCTCCCGGCCCCGCCCCAACTGTTGATTATACCCCTTGGGATGCATCATTGCTAGGAAAGCAGATGTGCCAGATGTGACATGTTTGAAAGAAAAAAATTCCCTTACCTCGGAGCCTTGGGGAGAGCAGCTAATCACCATCTTGCTGCTGCTCATGGGGAGGGCAGGGCTGAGGTGGGGTTTGTGCCAGCCTCGAACCCTCTCGTCCCTCTTCGGGAGGATCTCCAAGCACCTAAGGGGCCAGATGTGGGAGGAGAGTTTGGAGAGAAAGAAGACAGATTCAGGCCCCTATGAAATGGAGGAGACTTTGCTTGTACAGCACTGGTGGGCTCCTTGCTAGTTCATCTTTCTGGGTTGAGCAATTTATGTAAAGAGGTGTTGGTGTGTATTTATGTGTGTAGGTTTCTAGGGATCCAACCCAGTGGCATCGCATCAGTTTATGGACCAAATTCTCCTGGAGGAGCCCCTGGGAACACTCCTGTTCCATGCCCTGCTACTGCCCACTAGTTGTTCCCACTTTATTTTCTTCCTGTCTTTGAAAACTGAGCTCAGAACTTGCAATGTGTCTTGTCCTTCGCCCAAGGGGAGCCTCCTGAGGTTGCTGACAGATGTCTCAGTCTGGGAAGCCCCAGCATGCTTTGTGCCTCACTGCCAAGACAGTGCCCGAGGTACCCAAATGTCAGGGCCCCAGTGCTTTGGAGACTATGGGACAGTGGAACAACTCTTTGGATAAGACTAGGAGGGGATTAGAAGAAGGAAATGGCAACCCTCTCCAGTATTCTTGCCTAGAGAATCCTTTGGACAGAGGAACCTGGAGGGCTGCTGTCCATAGAGGGTCGCACAGAGTCAGACACGACTGAAGTGATTTATGGCAACCCACTCCAGTATTCTTGCCTGGAGAATCCCAGGGACAGAGGAGCCTGGTGGGCTGCCATCTATGGGGTCGCACAGAGTCGGACACGACTAAAGTGACTTAGCAGCAGCAGCAGCAGCAGCAGGAGGGGATTAGGAGAAGAAATCCAAGAAAGACTCTTGGGTGTACTAGAAAGTTCTAAGTTTGAGATCAAGGTGAAGTCACAGAATATTGCCCAGTGCCTGGAGAATGGATGTAGTGGTTCTATGGTACCTACAGTCTTTAGAGATAAAGTTGATTCCCAGAAACCTTTGCTCAGATTCCTAGGAAGTGATTCTTGAGTACATCTTTGTTTAAGTGTTGACATTTCCTTCCTTCTAAACCAGATTCTAACTCTTCTAGTCTGATCTCAATGAAAGCAGACCTTGAGACTTCCCTGGCTGCCCAGCGGTTCAGACTCCACCCTTACAGTGTAGGGGCACAGGTTCCATCTCTAGTCGGGGAACTAAGATCCCGCATGCTGTGTGGCCAAAAAAAAAAAAAGAAGAAGAAGAAAGAAAAAAGAACGTGGACCTCTGGCCAAGACATCTAATCCTCTGCTACCCCAAGACATTAATGCATATAAGTTAGTAGAGTTTTGTTGTTTCTTCCGACTAAAAGTCCACTGACTAAACCCAGTCTCAAAGCAGCTCCATCCCTAGCGTTAGTCACTGAGTCATGTCTGACTCTTTGCAACCCCATGGCCTGTAGCCCACCAGGCTCCTCTGTCTACGGGATTCTCCAGGCAAGAATACTGGAGTGGGTAGCCATTTCCTTCTCCAAGGGAGCTTCCCGACTGAGGGATCGAACCCAGGTCTCCTGCATTGCAGGCGGATTCTTTCACCGTCTGAGCCACTAAGGACGCCCCTAACTCCGTTCCTAATCCTATCCTCAATCCTGATCCTGAAATTAACCCCAACTCGAATCCCAGTTCTACCTCTGCTTGTCCACCCCCACCTCTCACTGCAAAGAATGATTTGAGGAGAGGAGGGGCTGGGAAGAGAGGGCAAGATGAGGAATGCTTCTGGGGAAAAGGAGGAGGAGGAGATCCAGCCAGAGCGACCTGGAGGAGCCAGTGTGGTATCTGGGAGCCCGGGGCAGGATCCCGGTACTTGCCAAGCCATGAGTCACGACATCGTTCTCCATGGCATTTTGTTGGGGGTGTGTCTGGGCTGGCAGCTGGTAAACAGGCTTGCTTTGAATGAGATGCTTCCCTTCTGTCCCTCTCCCTAATTTGGGGGAGAAGGGAGAAGTGTGCAGTCCTGAGGTTCCTTCTTTCTTTTTTTTAGATTTCATGAGACTCAAGCTAAGCAAGAGGAAAGACTTGGTAGTTTGTCATTGGTTGCAAAATTGTGGAGACAGAAGTCACTGGGAATGCAGTCTTGAAGCTTCCCAAATGGGAGAAGTTTCCAATCCACCAAGTGTCACCCCCTTGGGGATGCCGAGCTGCTCCACTCTGCCCTGTGCCCTCTCATGACAGGGCCCACGCACTGCTCCGCCTCCCTCCCGTTGTTGCCATTGCCAAAATTCAGACAGGCATCCACCGTGGCTGGATAGAAATCTTTATGGAGCTAAACCTGTGCCTCTGGACAAAATGAGAACTAGAAACATCTGGAACTTTTCTCCAAACCTGGTACCTCTCCCCAGCTCACAATGAGTCAGTTTTCTGTCTACAAAATGGGAGCAGCTTGGACCCTTACTCTTGAGGAAGGGAGAAAAGGAGCTGGACACTAATGATCGTTTTCTGATGTTGAAGATGATCAGGGTTATTGTTGTTTACTCTTTGGGGAAGCCAGACAACCATCAGCCTGACTCTAAACACAGGTAGTTCAACACAGTCACTGCCCTGAGGGCTCATGGAAGCTCTACTCCTCGCCCCTCTCTCCTTCACCCACATCTGCCAATCCTAGTATAACTATAACAACTCGGGGAGAAAGCATGGTTCGCTGATCTATTCCCTCTAGGCCTCATTTGCACATCCTGGAGCAGAGTTTACACTCCCTCAAATCCCAGATATAGCTCCTGTCCCAGCCTCCTGCACAGAGTGTGGAGGCTAAAAGTCCTCTCAAACCAACTAGGAAGTGACAATGGCAGGACCTCACATACAGATGCATGTGGTGGTGGTCAGTCACTCAGTCGTGTCCAACTCTTTGCAACCCCATGGACTGTAGCCCACCAGGCTCCTCTGTCCTTGGGATTCTCCAGGTAAGAATACTGGAGTGGGTTGCCCTGCTCTACTCCAGGGGGTCTTCCTCACCCAGGGATCAAATCTATGACTCCTGCATTGGCAGGCAGATTCTTTACCACTGAGCCACCAGGGAAGCCCTGAGATCCTCTAAACATACTGGTGCACAAAGGATCCTTAAATCTCTGTTCTTTAGATGACATAATACTTGCTTTAGCCCGGTCTACCAGCTCCCTCTTGGAAAACATCAGTGTTCCAGTTTTCTGAGGATTTAAAAAAGGCAGTTTGATTTAGAAAAATGATAAAATGTGCAAGTCAAAAGAGGGTTGGGATGGGGCTTCCCTGGCTCAGTGGTAAAGAATATGCCTGCCAATGCAAGAGACACAGGTTTGATCCCTGACCCGGGAAGATCCTGGTGACTCGGAACAACTAAGCCCATGTGACACAGATACTGGGCCTGAGCTCTAGAGCCTGGGGGCTGCGACTACTGAAGCCAGCACGGGCCTGTGCTCCACCACAAGAGAAGCCGCTGTAATGGGAAGCCTGCACACTCCAACTAGAGAGAAGCCTCCCATCAAGGCAGCTGGACAAAAGCCCACAGAGTAACGAAGACCCAGCACAGCCAAAATAAATTTAAAAAATAATAATAATAAGGTTGGCGGGCTTCCCCGGTGGCTCAGTGGTAAAGAATCTGCCTGCCAATGCAGGAGACACAGGTTTGATCCCTGGTCCGGGAAGATCCCACATGCTATGCAACAACTAAGCCCATGCACCACAACTATTGAGCCTGTCCTCTAGAGCCTGAGGGCCTCAACTACTGAAGCCTGTGAACCTCAACTGCTGGATTCTGTGCTCTAGAGCCCGTGCTCCCCAAGAGAAGCCACAGCAATGAGAAGCCCTCCCACTGCCACTAGAGAGTAGGGCCCGCTCACTGCACCTAGAGAAAAGCCTGCCCAGAAACAAACACCCAGCACAACCAAAAATAAAATTTAATTACATTAAAAAAAAAATAGGAGGACCTCCTTGGTGGTGCAGTGATTAAGAACTCGCCTGCCAATGCAGGGGACACAGGTTCAGTCTGCTCTGGGAAGATTCCACATGCTGTGGAGCAGCTGAGTCTGTGGGCCACAGCTGCTGAAGCCTGCATGCCTGGAGCCTGTGCTCCACAACAAGAGAAGCCTCTGCAGTGAGAAGCTCGTGCAAAAGCAGGGAAGACCCAGCACAGCCAAAGAGAAAATTGATTAATTAATTAAAAAATAAATAGGGTTGGGGTCAGAGTCCCTGCCAGCTCCCTCTTTTTTCTTTCTTGTAATGGGTAAATATTGTAGTCATAATAACAAACATTTAAATATTAATAGCATTTGATGGAGAAGGACATGGCAACCCACTCCAGTGTTCTTGCCTGGAGAATCCCAGGGACGGAGGAGCCTGGTAGGAGGACGTCTATGGGGTCGCACAGAGTCGGACACGACTGAAGCGACTTAGCAGCAGCAGCAGCAGTAGCATTTTACAGTTTCAAAGTGCTTCCATTTATAATCATACAATAGCTTTGTGTGATGGAATTCTTACCTTCATTTGAGAGAGGAGGAAATCATGTGATTTCCTCAAGGGTATAGAACTCGTTTGCGACGCAGAGACACATGTGGCATCTGACTAAAGTCTAGTGGCCATTATGAGGGGGCTGAAAATCTGTGTCCAACAAGGAAAGAAAGGAGAGAGTCCTTTCTGAAGAATTCCCAGGGTGGGGAATACAGATCTTCCTATTAAGTCTTATGGATGGTTAAGGATAAGATGGTCTTGGCATGGGCCCCAAAAGAAGTGAGGTAGAGGGGATTTCCCTGGTTGTCCAGTGATTAAGACTCTATGTCCCCAATGCAGGGGCATGGGTTCAGTTCCCGATTGAGGAAATAAGATCCCACATGCCACACAGCATGATCTAAAAAATATAGAAAGAAATGAGGTCTAAAAAAACCTAAATCTAACTGCAAGGATAAGAAAATATTAAGAAAACTGGGGGAGATATGCCATCACCTGCAAACTTGATAATATTTTCTTGATGAAATATTGGATGTTCTAAACAGTCTGGTTTAGAAGGAAACTCCAGAGGCTACTCTCTCCAGGACCCCACTTGTAGGCCATACTGTCAACACGTGGTTAGATGACAGGTTCTCAAAGATATCAGAGCAGCAGAAGCCCACTGAACTATTCCATCCCCCTGTCTGTCATTAATTTTATCTTAAAGTGAAAGTGTTAGTTGCTCAGTCATATCCAACTCTTTGGGACCCTATGGACTGTAGCCCGACAGGCTCCTCTGTCTGTGGGATTCTCCAAACAAGAATACTGGAATGGATAGCCATTCCCTTCTCCAGGGGATCGAACCCAGATCTTAGGCCTAATATAATCTCTTTTGCTACCATCTCAACTAGTTCTGTGTTAGTGGGAGTTGAGGTAGGGGCTACCTATCAATGTATCTGTATCTGTATCTATGTATCTATATGTGATTTGGAAAGCTGTCTAGAAATTTCCAGTGTAACATCGATTCATGAGTTTATAAACAGAATTCATACTTTTCAGGTTTCATACTTTTTTTCACTAACTTCCTTGGCCTTTTCTTCTCCTTTCTTTTCTTTTGAATAATAGTGGTTGCTCCTGGTCTCTCCGGGAGGTCAAGGCTCCAAGAGTAAGAGGAGCTGTTGTTTCCTTCTGCTCTGATTCAGGCTGTCCTTGCCTTTTTGCTTTATCTGCTGTAAAAAAACAAACAAACAAAAAACCTCCTCTCCTTCAATTCTCTCCCTTGTAACAATCCCAAACTCTGCTGCAAGATTTGTCTTCCTAAAACATGGCCCTAATCAGGCCACTTTTCTGGTTCCCATGGTTACCTTGTTGAGTGCTTGCTATGTGTCAGATACTATCCTAAGTGCTCTGGGTGCATCATCTAATTTACTCACCACATCAACCCTGTGTGGTAGGGCCTTTTGTCTTCTCTGTTCAAAGATGAGGAAAGAGGTACAGAGTAGTTACAGAACTTGTCCAGTGTTTCATGGCTGAAAAGAGGCAGAGCTGAGCTTTGAACCCAGGCATTTGCAACCCAGAACTCAAGCTCTCCCAACACTCTGTATATTTTTAGATGTCTCTATTATGTCTCCTGGTGGCAGGACCTGTGATATCTGTCATGTCAAGCACCAAGCACAGCACCTTATTTAATAAAAGCTTGTTGATAATTACGGTGATGCAGAAAAAAAAGCAGTTCTATGGTGAATGTCATTGGGGGGGAAGGGAGAATTTTAATTGTCATTCTCCAGTTTGCCTAGGAGAACGTGAACTTCTTGATCCATGCGGATGTTGCTGACTGCATTTCAAGAGCCCCTGTTGTGTGCAGAGCTCTCCATTTAGTGGAAGAATGATCGGGGAACAAGACTTGATTTCTGTCCTTGAGAAGCCCCTAGGCTAATGGAGGAGACTGCACTTAGCTCTAAGATACAGGCTTTTTTTTTTTTTTTACTGAATTTGCATGACTTGCAGTTTCAGACACCACCCAACAAGACTTTGGAGGTTCTGGTTGACTGTGATGGTAGAAGGAGGTGGTGACTGGGAGACCACTGATACTCTTGGGGTCTATAGCTGTCCTTCAACATGTGTAGCCTGGCTGTGGCCCAGAGAACTCAGCTGTGCTCTGTAAGTTGCCTCCACTGTGTGGTCTCCAGTGAACCTCTCAGCAAGGTAAAAGGGGGTGCCAGCGAAGATCAACCCCATAACAAGGTAAAGAGACTGAGGAGACAGGAAGAAGCTCCTCACAGCCACGGGGCAGTGGAACTGAAACTGCAACTCAGGTCTCAAATGACCCCTCGAGTGTCTTGGCCTCACAAGTGGCGGTGGAGAGGTGGCACCGTTTCCATGTCAGAGTGACTCCGGTCATCACCCCCATTCCCACCCCGCCTCTCGCTGCAGCCACCTGCACTTTGCTTAAGTGCCCTGCCCTCAAGCAAAAGCTGACATCTCAGTTTTTGGGGAAAGTGAGATGCAGTGTCCCTGACAAATGGGTGGGTCTCCACCCCCACCCCCGCCCAGTTTATGAGCCCAGGGTGGCTCCCTTCTAACACCCTCCCTCTCTTTATGGCCCTGCTGCGATCTTTGATGTCTTCTTCTTGTGAAGGGCTGGGGGTAGGGAGAGAGAAGCCAACCTCAGCCAGAGAGGCCCTGCCCACGGAAGTTCTCAGGTGATGGAACGAGTCCAGGGAGGAGGGCAGGATTGAGCATAAGGAGCAGTCAGCTGGACAGCCTAACGCTGAGCATCCTTCCAGACCCACATCTCTCTGGGAAACACCGGCATTGCAGTCAGTCTCTGTCACAGCATTAGAAAGAGTATGGTGATGTGGGCTTCAGCCTGGGTTCAAATCCTAGATTTGATCACTCTCGCTTTTGGACTTTGGGCAAGTTACTTAACCCTTTGAACTTCATTTTCTAAATCTGAATTGAATAATAGACTATTTCTCACAAGATGTCAGGAGAACAGAGTAGAACAGGCACATCAAGTACCCAGAAGAGTGTCTTGTAGACAAACTTGTCCCCCTGATGGAAAGAGAAGTTCCTCGAGAGCCGGGATCTCAGCGGCCTTCTCCCCTCCCCACCCCACACCCCTCCACCTTCTCCAACACCTCATGCGTCTGCCTCTTCCATGCTTGGTTGGGAGGCTTTTTTCCCTCAAGCCTTCCCCCTCATCCACGCCCAGCCTTTCCTCTCGAATGGACAGATCCCAAGCTCACTGCCAATTCTCTTCTCCGTCCTTCTCAGGCCCACATCTCAAAAGCTTCTTCTCCTGGAGAATCCTGTCAACAGCTCCCGTCTCCACACTTGGCAGTTCTTCCTCCTCTCTGCCATGCTCCCTCTCTCTTCCATTAACATGATTTTATTTGCTTTGCTCCTATTCTTATCCATCTATAATTTTTATTTTATAGTCACTCCATAATGGTCTGGGGCCATTCCTACTGAATCACCAACTGGTCTTACTTTAGGATTTAATTTGGTTTTATTAAAATTACCAAAATTCTCCCTGGGCAGGTGTAGGCCTGGCCAGGGCAAAGCTCTCTAGGCTGCCGACTGAGAGGTCCCTCCCCACTGGTAGCTTTCCAGGCTCTTCAGCATCTCGCTCAGCCTCGGTGCTGAGTGTTTCTGGTGCAGCAGTGTGTGTGTGTGTGTCTACATGTAGTTTGAAGTGTGGATGTTTCCCTTTTAGCTATGAGAACAGAAGTTTACACTGCCTAGGAAAAGGGCTGTGATGTATTTTAAGTGGTTAAAGAAGCTGTGCCAGTAGCCACTGTACCTGCTGCACTTGGAAGTACAGACACATCCCGTCACCAGTCATTTTTGATGTGAAATCAACGACAGTAATCGGTTTTAGCTGTTTTATGTACTGTGTGTGTTGTATTTAGCCGCTCAGTCCAACTGTTTGCAACCCCATGGACTATAGCCCACCAGGCTCCCCTGTTCATAGGATTCGTTGGCAAAAATACCAGAGTGGATTGCCATTCCCTTCTCCAGGGGATCTTCTCCACCCAGGGATTGAACACACATCTCCTGCATTGGCAGATGGATTCTTCTCTATCTGAACCTTATACCTTTACTTTTTCTTCAGGGAAAAGGGGTCGGAAAAGTTCTGGAAAAATAGAATTTTCATTTAGGTTTTCCAGTGTATTACTTATTACCTCGAATAAAGAGATCTCCATTAAATGCAGAAATTAAAGCATTAGGGGTGTTGGACCCAGAAGCAGTAGAAGAGAAAATAGGATTCAAAGAAAATGAAAATAACAAAATTAAAAAACAACATCCTGAGTTGGATGTCTCATATTTATCCTGGTGGTTGATCACTGACTGTCCCATAAGGCCACCAATAAACTCAGATCCCATTGAGAGGTGGAACTCAGGCCTCTAGTTCCATGGACATCTTTGTTTTGTTCCCTTTTCTGAAGAGAAGCATTTTCTGTTAATTAGAGCATTTGCCTTCCTCTGCCTTTCCCCCAGCCCCTTCCATAGTCCCAGGATCTGCTATTTCCCCGCCTCTGCCTGTATATCAACATTCCAAATATCTCTCTCCTAAGGAGCTGGGGAAGAACTCTATGGTGGAAAACAGGAACAGTGCACTTCTTTTAAAAAATTAATTAATTCATTTATTTTTTAATTGAAGGATGCTGGGAAAGATTGAAGGCCGGAAGAGAAGGGGACAACAGAGGATGAGATGGTTGGATGGCATCACCACCTCAATGGACATGAGTTTGAGCAAGCTCCAGGAGATGGTGAAGGACAAGGAAGCCTGGTATGCTGCAGGCCATGGGGTTACAAAGAGTCAGACACGACTTAGCAACCGAGCAACAGATTGAAGGGTAATTGCAATATTGTGTTGGTTTTTGCCATACATCAATTTGGATCAGCCATAGGTATACATATGTACCCTCTCTCTTGAGCCTCCCTCCCACCTCCCACCCTATCCCACCCCTCTAGGTTGTCACAGAGCCCTGGTTTGAGTTTCCTTGAGTCATACAGCAAATTCCCACTGTTTATACTGTCTATTTTACGCACGTTAGTGTATATGTTTCCACGTGCGCTACTCTCTCCATTTGTCCCACCCCCTCCTTCTTAGCACCTCCCCCAACCCTCCCCTACCCCCTTTTCCATAAGTCTGGGAAAATGTACTTCTTTCCTGGAGAATCACATCAAATTAGGTCAGAGGGCTGTGGGGCAAAGAGTCTCTGTTTTGGTGCCTCAACTTCTGCTCCCCTCCTGCAGCTCTCCTTGGCTAGAATTAATTTGGCATTGAATCTGCCTGTTGATTTTAAGAGAATTGGGAATAAAGCTGGGATGAAGAAGTTAGCTTCCTCCTGGGAATAATGCAGAGACTCGAGTTCTCCCTTGAGGACCTAATTTTGAATCTAGAGGGTTGAGTGAGAAATGAGCCCATTTGTGGCAACCTAACACTAGGCATTTGAAAATGGGCATTTTCTCATCATCCTTCCTTTCCTTTAAAAAAAATAATGTAGCTTGGAAGAATATGATTATCCTTAAACATTTTATTTTTTAATTAAAGAGGGTTCATTATGCTACCCGTCTCATCTCGTCCCAGAGGAGAGAAACCCTGTGTTCAGCAGTTTGCTAAGAAATAATTATAGGTTCAGATCTTCCCCAGGCCCCGAAATTCAATTAAAATTTTTTTGTTTTAAGTTGCTTGCAGTCACATGGTATGTATATGTGGATGAGTGTGTGTGTGCGCGTGTGCACGTGCGCACACATGCCCCAGTTTTTCTTGTAACTACTCTGGGAATGGGTTCCCAAATGTGAGGTTCCTAAAAGACAGCAATCCCCCCACTCCCAACCCAGTTTCTTGGCTCTTTCTACATGATCTGATGTTAACACATAATGCTCTGTGAAAGCAACTTTTGTTTCTTTGTTAGTTTGTTCGTTTTCGGCTAGAATCACTCTGTTTGTCTATCAGTCCCCAATTCCTGGGATATGTCTCTGGTTTACACTGAATCAGATCAGTGTAAATAAGTGGCTCTCAACCAACACTGTGGATCAGAATCACCTGGGGGAACTTTTAAGCAGTAGTGATGCCTACTCCCTGATGTATATATTCAGCTGGTGTGGAGTGGGGCCCAGGCACCAGTATTTTTTAAAGGCTCCTTAGGTGTTAATGTACCCCAGTTCGATTCCTGGGTTGGGAAGATCCCCTGGAGAAGAGATAGGCTACTCATTCCAGTATTCTTGGGCTTCCTTTGTGGTTCTGATGGTAAAGAATCCGCCTGCAATGCGGGAGATCTGGGTTTGATCCCTGGGTTGGGAAGCTCCCCTGGAGGAGGGCATGGCAACCCACTCCAATGTTCTTGCCTAGAGAATCCCCATGGACAGAGGAGCCTGGCGGGCTTCCAGTCCATGGGGTCGCAAAGAGTCGGACAGGACTGAGTGACTAAGCACAGCACAGCACAAAAGACACCCAAAGGGCTTCCCTGGTGAGTCAGCAGGTAAGAATTCGCCTGTGATGCAGAGGACCCAGGTTCAATCCTTGGAGAAGGGAATAGCTACCTACTCCAGTATTCTTGCCTGGTGAATCCCATGAACAGAGGAGCCTGGCAGGCTATAGTCCATGGGGTCGCAAGAGTCAGATGCAACTTAGGGACTAAACAATAACACAAAGACACACAAATAGGGTCATGGGGCCCAAATTTCATTGCCTACTTGTTCAGCTTACTGTCTAGTTAGCTTAAGTAGTGTAAGATATGTGTAGAGTGGTTACCTGTCACTTTTATACTGACTCTGAGTTATATTTAAACTTGGGGTGGAAACAGGATTCCATATAGTTCTCCCCTGCACCGCCTCTTTCCTCATCCCAAGAGGGGGGGCAGTTCTGTTGTAGGACTGCCCCTGTTTACATAAAAAAATTATTAGGGAGGATAGTGTATAGATGACTCTTCTTGTAAGAACATTCCAGGAAATGGGGCAGTATTAATATTTATGGGTTCATTCAGGCCGCGATTGACCTTTTCCCTAGTTTACAGAAAGGAGCTAAAAATTCCCAGGCCTTGGGGCACAAGACCTCCTGGCAGCAGAAATATGGAAAGAGGGAGGCAGGGCTATGTGAGGCCAGATTCTCCCCAGATAATTAACCAAAATAGACATGTCTAATAGAAATCTAATAAATAAATTAATAAATAAAAGAACAAGAATGTACTTATGAATCCCTATATATCTCAGCATATAAACATATATAGGTTTCTGCATATTAGTAGCTTACACAATGTGTGTGTTTGCAGATTTAAATAGAGTCATATATAAATATATATATATAAACTACAGCAGCCTTGTGGAATGTGGAGGTAATTATGCAGATAGCTCAGGCATGTTTTTTGAAAATTGTAGCCATTTTCATATTTGACTGAAAATTTCACTGTTATCCTGAGGTTCCCAAGTATTTAGACTTATAAATTATGTATATATTTTCTAGTTTGCCTACAGATGTTTGTATACATTATATGTAGAATAGGTTAGGAGATATATATATATCTGCTATTTTTCAGAGAGAGGGTTCTGAATTAGTGTAGATAGCCAAAGTGAGCAGTTCAAACTCAAATAATCTACACTGGGGCTTAAATAATCTGCATTTACTAATTATATGAATTCAGTTCTAAAATCTTCACTTATTTGGTGCTATGTAGATATAGCCCCTACAAACTTGAACCGGTTGAATGCACTTCATTTTGCCTTTGAGAATGCAGGTATGTGATGAATAGTTCAGGACCTACTGGTTCCAATTTGAATTATCCACCCTCTTGAAGGGAGGAAGAATAGAAAACTATCCAAGAAAAGCTAAGAAAAAGAATTTCAATTTGTCTTTGTCATGAAGTCAAAACATTTTCTCTCACTCTTTGCCCTGCTTTCTCACACAGAGGCTTGCTTGCACACATGCGGGAGCGAGCATGCATACATACGTATACACACTCGCTCTTTTACTAAACTGATGCTAATTTCTTTCTGGGCTGGACTGATGGCAGCTTGATGGTCTGTGGAGGGGAGGAAGCAGACCAAAGCTGTCTACAGACACAAGAATAGACCAGTGCACATGAGCCACAATTATGGAGATGTGCTTTAGACCCAAAAAGTCTTGGTTGATAAATTGTTTACAAACGACCTACCAAATACCTTATCAGATTTCTATGACACTTCTGTCATCCTCCCTGGTTACATGGAGATCTTTCTTGTCCTTTCAAGTGTCTGAGGTCTTCTGGCAGTGTTTAGTAGGTATTCTGTGAGAATTGTTCTGCATGTAGAAAATGTATTTTGTGATGTGTTTGTGGGAGCAGGTGAGCTCCACATTCTACTCCACCATCTATTTTTATTTATTTATTTATTTGGCTACATCGGGTCTTAGTTTGTTTCTCTCTAGTTGTGGTGTACAGGCTTAGTTGCCTTGCAACATGTGGAATCTCAGTTCCCCAACCAGGGATCAAATCTGCCTCCCTTGAATTGGAAGGCAGATTCTTAACCACAGGACCACCAGGTAAGTTCCTACTCCACTATCTTGATTCTGAGCTTCTGTATGACATTTCTACTTATCTCCCAGTTTGGTTCTGTATCTGAAACTGGAACAGATATTGGAACTGTGTCCCCTAATTCTGCCTCCAAGAGCTGGGGCTCAGGGTCACACCGTGGACAATGGAGTGGGAAGAAAGCCACTGCTACCATCTCCCCGTCCCCTGTGCATAGTCCAGGTTGAGCTGACTATGGAGGCTCCCAAGACCCTGCTTTACATCATTTGTGATGATTTTTTTAATGAAAAATTATATAGATGAGTTTTATTAATATTCTCCTCTCTCTGGGTTGGCTTTGCAACAACTTAGTTTTAAATATGCACCTCATTCTCCTAGTTGTATCTTTTATCTTGTTTGCAAAACAAAAATGAAGCATAGGAGAAGAAAACAACCCTGCCTTGGAGAAAGACTACCCTGTTTAAACCCAAGATTGGTTACTCATGGATGAAATAAAATAAAAAAGAGTTTTCTGAATTGTTCAGTTTTAAACATCCCACCTTATTAAATACATTCAACATGAAACCAACTTCTGTTGTTTTACTTGAGTCAAACCTCTAGTTGGGAATGGGCCTGCAGGAAGAGGGCGTGGAAGTACTCTGTTAGGTACCTAGATGCTGTTCTATTTCATCCACATTCCTGGTGATGCCATTTAATCATAGGGTGGATATACCAGCTTCCCAATTCTCACTTGGGATATACATGCCTATATATGACCTAGGTTTGTGACCAAGGAGGATAGGACCAGCATCTCATCTACTCATTCAGCAAAGATTTATTGAGCCCCTACTAAGTGTTGGGAACTGCGTGAGGTTCTGGTGTTAAGACAATAAGATCTTGTCTATGAGGCCCTCGTGGTACATATTTGTGAAAGAAATGGACATATTAGCAAATAGGTATAACACAATGAAAGAAGTAACACAAGAGTATTATAAAAGCACAAAGGAGACGTGGTATCTAACCTGCTCTTTGGGGTGGGGGATGGACTCTCAAGGAGTGGACGATGAGAGCCAGAATTTTATTTTCATACATTCTAGTCCTTAGTATGATATTCTGCTTGTTGAATGAATTGGTCAAGGATTTAGTAAGTCTCTGGAACTGCAGTGGCAGAAGCACTGGAATAGGAGTCTGAAGGTCTGGGTTCTGGCTCAGGCTCCATGATTAGTTTGTGACTTGGCCCCGCTGCTGCTTGTCAAGATGAAATCAGGGCAAGAACCTGGGCTAGTGCCAGACCTCTGCTTCCTTGGTTAATTAAATACACGGTCCCTCCTCCCAGTATGTGTGTCACCCAGAAGAAATAAAACCAAAGTTTTCTTCTCTAATCCACTCATAAAATAGTCATCAGCTCACTTGTGACCAGTCGCTCAGTCGTGTCCTACTGTTTGCGACCCCATGGACTATAGTGCGCCAGGCACCCCGTCCATGGAATTTTTCAGGCAAGAATACTAGAGTGGGTTGGTATGCCCTCCTTCGCCTGACCCAGGAATCAAACCCATGTCTCCTGCACTGGCAGGCGAATTCTTTGCCACTGAGTCATCTGGGAAGCCACCAGCTCTCTCTAACTCTGTCCTATCCCAATTTTCTGTGAATCTTTAAAAAAGTATTTCAAAGTTATCTGGAAGAGTATTTATAACGTGAGAAAGTTTTTTGCAAAAGTTAGGACAGGTTAACTAGTGCTGAGGAGGCTGGAATGCCGAGAAAGTGAAATGATAGGAAAGAACCCGTTTGGTTTACTTTGGCCTGTGCTGACCAGCAGTTTAAAGCCACCCTAGGGACTTTGCTAGCAATCCAGTGGTCAGGACTCTGATTTCTCTACTGAGGGCCCAGATTCAATCCCTGGTCAGGGTGCTAAGATCCTGCAAGCCCCACAGTGTGGCCAGAAAGAAAGAAAAGAGGAGAAAACTAGCCTATACTTAGAGCAGTGGGACAGCAGGCAGGGACCAGGGTCTGTATCGTGTTCTACAAGGAAGAATATTTATCTTCTTGAGCCAAGCAGAGAGGGAGACTGGTGGCTGAAGTGTCCTGACCTGATTGGAACAGGAGGCTTCACATCCCTGCTGATCCTTCACATCCCCTGACCTTAGGCTGAAGGGAGGAAATAAAACCAAATGTTGGGTTATAATCAAGCAACTCCATGTTAAAAGCCAAAGGGCCTAACCCTTCTCACAGAATTCATTTGCTGTTTGCCTCTAGATCACTCAGGTGCTTGCTTACCTCTGTTTTGTCTTCTGCAAAATGGGTCGAGCATTTCCTGCCCTATTACTATTCAGTGTACTTTGCTTTGATGGTACTTTTCATAGTGTGTAACTTGTAGTTGATTAAGATCTGTCTTCTTAACTTGAAAGGCATATTCAGGAAGACAAAACTGTGTTTATTTTCCTCTCTGTTTAATTCCCAGAATGTTCAGTGCTTCCATGCACTGGCCAATAAATACATTTGAATAAAAGAATGAATGACTGGCATTGTCAGGATTAAGATGAACTATTTGAAATACTTCAAAAAAATGTACAGGTGAAAAGAGTGTAAAGCATTGTTTCTAGTTAACTAGGTCGTAAATTTCTTGAATTTAGGAGCCAGATCTTACACCCTTTAAGAAATGTGTTTATTTACTTACTGCTTATTGATCTGGGGTCTTGGTTGCTGTCCTCGGGCTTTCTCTAGTTGTGGTGATCTGGGGCTACTCTACGTGCAATGCAAGGGCTTCTCATTGTGGTGGTGTCTCTTGTTTTGGAACATAGGCTTTAGGGCCCCCAGGCTTCACTGCCCCGTGGCATACAGGTTCTTCCTGGACCAGGATCGAACATGTGTCCCCTTGGTTGGCAGGCAGATTCGTAACCACTGGACCATCTGGGGAGTCACAAGTTTTAAACTGTTCATCTCCCATTCAACCTGGCAGAGCACTCTCTGCACAGTTAGGTGCCTGTAAATACTTATGCTCATCACTATAGTATTTAAAAGAAAATTATAATACTTGAATAACAATCCCAAAGTGAATTTAATAAAGACAATACTATTTATAATAGCGTTAAAAATAATGAAATGCTTAGGAATAAATTTCATAGAAGAATTGAAAGATTTATACTCTGAAAACTACAAAGCACTGTTGAAACTTAATTAAAGAAAACCTAAATAAATGTAAAAACATCCCATGTTCATGGCAATACTTCCCCAATTTATCTACAGATTCGACATAATGCCTACAACAGAATCTCATTTCACTTCTTTGTAGAAACTGGCAAACTAATCCCAGAATTCGTATAGAAACCAAAGGGACCCAAAAGAGCCCAGACAATCTTGAACAAGAAAAACAATGACGGAAGACTCACAATTATTGATTTTTAAACTTATGACAATAGTACAGTAATCAAGAGAGTACAGTACTGGCGTAAAGAAAAACATGCAGATCGATGGACTAGAAAGATTGTTCAGGAATAAACCCTCACATCTATGGTCAATTGATTTTTGGCATTGGGCCTAGAAAATTCGATGGAGGAAGGATGGACTTTTCAAATGGTGCTGGGACAACTGGACAGCCATATGCAAGTAAATTAAATTGGATTCCTACTTCACACAATATATAAAAACTAGCTCAAAATGGATGAAAGACCTAAATGTAAGAGTTTAAAATGTAGAACTCTTAAAAAAAATACATAGGTGTAAATCTTCATGACTTTGGATTAGGTAATGATTTCTTAGATAAAGTCACCCTAAGAGAAATACATAAATGGACTTCATCAGAATTAAATACTTTTTGCTTCAAAAGATACCACGAGGAAAGTGAAAAGATAATTCACAGAATAGGAGACTATATTTGCAAATCATTTATCTGATTAGAGATTTGTATCTAGAATATATAAAGAATTCTCATGACTCAAAAATAAAAAAACAAGTAGCCCAAATGAGTAAAGGATATGAATAGGCATTTCTGCAGAGAAGAAATACATGCCAATAAGCACATGAAAATATGCTCAGTGTCATTAACTATCAAAGAAATGCAGATTCAAATCACTAGAATGGCTATAATAATAAAAAATAAGATATTAATAAGTGTTGGTGAAGGCTGGAAAAATTTTAACCCTGGCTGGTAGAAATATAAAACGATACATCTGCTTTGCAAATAGTCTGGTGGTTTTTGAAAATTATGACCCAGCAGCTCCACTCCTAAGTATACATCCAAGAGAAATGAAAACATATGTCGTATAAAGTGTGTATATGAACTTTCATAGCAGAATGCACTTTCATAATAGCTGAAAAGTGGAAACAACTCAAATATCCATCAACAACTGGATAAATAAGATGTGGAATATTCACAAAATGCAATTATTCAGCAATAAAAAAGGAACAAAGAACTGATCCATGCCGCAGCATGGATAAATCTTGAAAATATTATGCTAAAAGAAAGATGTCAGTCACAAAAGACCACATATCACATGATTCCATTATATGAAGTGTTAAAAGTAGGTAAATCTATGAAGTGAGAGAGTAGATGTGATTTCCCAGAGCTAGGATTCTTGGGGTGGGGGGTGGGAGACAAGAGCTAAAAGTTTTCCTTTTGGGGTGATGAAAATATTCTAAAATTGATCGTGATGATGGTTGCACAACCCTGTGAGTATATTAAAAACATCGAACAGTACACTTTAAATAGGTGAATCATATAATATATGAATTATATCTCAATAAAGCTTTTATTGAAAAAAGAAAATTATAATACAGTGCCTGCCCTTAGGGAACCTACAAGCTAACTGAATTTTTTTTTTTTTTTGGTTCTGCTTCTTAAAAATCCTGGCCACTCCATTTTGAAAGTTTGTTAATTTGTTGTCTGTTGGCTACTGTAAACTTAGTGCTTTGGAGTTTAGTGTAAAGGTGCAGGAAAGGCAGAGGAGGAAAAAGGGCAGAGAATAAGGGCAAAAGAGAACCCAAGGAGTGAAGTCTTTTGAGAAGAGGCCTGGGAGGCCTGTTCAGTCTCTTAGCCTATCTAATAAATAAGAACCATACCTTCAAGACTCCAAATATGAATATCTTTGACTAAGGGTTCCAGTTTTGGTTGTGGTATTTGGAACTGAGTTGTCTTAGCCACCTTCTTCTGGTGCAAATGACACTAAAAATATGAAATATTGACCTTGTATCCTTCTCTAGTCTCCCACATCGGCCTGAAGATCTGGATAATTGGTGGGTGTGGGAAGAAAGCCACGGAGAACTTGTATCCATCTGGAGAGTGGCAAGGTGAGAAAGAGCTGGGGAATGACTCAAGAAGATTGGAGTCTAGGAACAAAAGACTCTGAAAACCTCCCTAAGTATATAATGGGAAGGAACTTGGACATCTTGATGACTAAATTGACTCCTACTATGCTGCAGTTCCTGGAGGAGGATACAGCAATCCACTCCAGTATTCTTGCCTGGAGAATCTCGTGGACAGAGGAGCCTGGCAGGCTACGGTCCATACGGTCGTAAAGTTAGACACAACTGAAGCTACTTAGCATGCACACACATGCTGTAGTTTTGATTCGTCTTGGTTCCCTTCATTTTTCAAGAATCCCAATTTCAATTATCTTCACACCCATTTGTTCTAAACAAAAGCCTGTCTTTAAAAAATTTTTTTTATTTTATATTGAAGTATAGCCAATTAACAATGTTGATAGTTTCTGGTGCATAGCAAAGGGACTCAGCCATATATATACATGTATATGTATACATGTATGTATATATATCCATTCTCCCCCAAACTCCTCTCCCATCCAGAACAGAGCCTATCTTGACAGAAGGAAGGAGCAGGGGCAGGTATGGGGGCAGAGAGACATGGCAGGGGGAGAAAAGAGTTAATTGCTGGTCTTTAAGAAACAGTCTGATGAGAAAAATGCTAGTGAGCTCTCGGACTGAAGAAATAAAGAATCAACAAACAGAAAGACTTTCCTTATTTGAAAAAGCAAACAAACAAAACAACACTTTTCTGGATGAGAGATGTTGAGCGAGATTTTTAAAGGAAGTTCCGAGTGTGGACTGCAGATACATTCCCTCCTGTGATGCTGGGCCCCCGCCACAGGAATAACTCCCCTCAGCACTGGTCAACTGCGGCCCTTTGCCTGCTTATGCTGAGTGATTTGCTGAGTGATTTCAGTGATAGCTGAAATCTAGTCAAGGGGTGACTGAGCGGATGAGGGGGCTCTTGTGACCCCACTATCCTAGCTTTGGTTTAGGTCTTGATGGGGAATTCAGTGCATTTGCCTTTAAGGGGAGCAGAAAAGGAGAGTTGGGAGCCCTTGCTGTCGCGTGGGTTAGCTACACAAAAACAGACGTGTGTTCTTCTCTCTGGCCAGCCCATTCTCTGCTCTTCTTATCCCAACTTGCCTAATTGATACCTTGGCCGATGGTGTCATTAACAATGCTTGAATAATAGCCTGACCTGCTGATTTCAAAATGGGAGAGGTGATTAATATGTCGGAAATCCAGCGAGGGGGAGCAGGGAAGGGGATGTCCCGAGAAATAAAACATGGGAGATGTGTCCTTCTGTGTCCCCATTGCCCACCCTTCGTTCTTTGACCTCAGGGAAGAACTTGGGGATACAGTCTGACTTCCAGTTCCTTTTTGGTTTTCTGATCCCCCTCTATTTCTCCTCCCCTGCCTCCCCTAACAGCACACGTTCTGACACCTACAAGCTCGTTACATGATGATGACCTATATTTTTATCTTTTTTATGAGCATCAAACACACATCGTCTTGCAAGCACTTGTGTTTTTTTTTTTTTCTTTCCTCTATTGACGTGTGAGTGCCTTTGATGGTAATTTATTGTAGGGTTGAGCAGCCAGGTCTTAATTGTACCCTAAAATTGCTTACCATTTTGATGCTTCCAAACCATCCCCAAATGTACCTTTTTCCTACAAGAAGGGGGTGGGACAGCCCCCTTTTAACTGTCTTCTGTGGTAGAATACAGAGCTTAGAGAGAACGTGCAGGAGGACTTCCTCGGCTGGGTTTCAGGGACGCCTTGTCCCCAGCTTCTAATTGCAGTTGGATTGTATGAACGTTTGCTTCTACTCAACAAAACTTTTCTTCATCGCTTAGGTCAACATGGCTTCCCTGGTTGCACAGAATGGTCAATGAGCAGTTTCTACTCTGACAGTCAGGCTCTTCAGGAAATTCCCACTGTGGCTACTTGCTTCTGTGAATTCAGATGGGATTGGAAGCAAGAAAGTTGTACCTTAACCTAGGGAGTCTGGACTATGAGAGGCAGTTAACCCCAAGCAATGCAGTCCTGAAGTCATTCTGTAATAACCTGTAACTCCCACATCTGACCACTCCCTCACCTGATTTAGGGATGACCAGGGGGAGCAGAGGATGAAGAGTATAATTTTAGCCCGAGCAGAACTTCATTCTTAAGTATAATTTGAATATGGGCCCCATAGTCTTCTTTGCCCCCACTTCACTTTGTCCCTCAGTACAATAAACAGCATCGTATACTAGAACACTCAGATTCATTACAGGAGGATGAGTCAATGTCAGAACAACTAGGAATGTAACCCATGTCTTGTAGAGGTATTAAATATAAAGGGAAAATGAAGACTGAAATTCCTACCTCCCTTTCTGGAGAGACCAGCATAACATCCAGTGTTGACCTAGGCTCTGTGCTGGAAACTGATCTACCTGTGGACTGAGTCCCTGTTGGCTCATGTTTCAGACTGTCCATTCCAGCTGAGTTCATTTGTTCTCTCCCCCACACATGACACTCACCACATGAGCTTGCCGGTACTTGCCTTCCAGCATTTTGACAGGCTAGTTTCCTCTTTCTTCAACCTTAGTACTGTTTCTCTGTCCTCTCTGTTCAACCCTGTCCCTTTCCTCTTTGTAGTGGTCCTGAAAGTCTCCTCTACAGTAGTGTTAGTCACTCCAGTCGTGTCTGACTCTTTGAAACCCTGCGGACTGTCTCCCACCAGGCTCCTCTGTCCATGGGATTCTCCAGGCAAGAACACTGGAGTGGGTTGCCATACCCTTCTCCAGGGGATAAAGCTGCTCTAATTGGCCTTATCTGACTCCTAGGACTCCACCGTTTCACAGGTCCTCAACATTATGTTATTTGCACTTAGCCCTTTGCCCTATTGGCTCCCTACCTCCATAAAGGAACTTTTCATGGCCGTCTGAATGAGCCTCTTGACTGAGAGAAAACCTGCTCCTACCAGCTTCTTAGGTGAATAAAAATCTCTCTGCTGTGGAAGGCCTCCCAAAGAGGGAGACTACCTGCTTCCTCAGCCTCCAGTTTTTACTTCCAGTGGAGCTGGATAGATGCAGATGACCTTGATAAAGACAGTAGCTTCCGTGGTGGAGTCCGTGAGAAATGCTACTTTCCTTATGACAACTTAAAGATGGTTCATTCTCAGACTTCAGAAATGGAGTCAGTTACCTGGAAATCTTGAAGAAATGTGGAGAGTCTCTCGTGATTACTTGGTTGTCCATTACATAAAGAATAAAGCACAGATTCCATAGCTTGATCTTCAGAGTCTTCCATAGTGACACTGCCTGTATTTATCTCTACGCGCCTTTACGTAACCTAGACTACAACCTCATGGGTCTTGGGGTTCTTGAACTTGTTCTATGCTCTTCGGCTTCCAGAATTTTCACATACTGTTCTTTCTGTCTGGAATGTCATCCTTTCCCTCATTGGCTTATCAAGGTCCTATCCTTCATTTTAGCCCAACTTAAAAATCTTCTCCTGCAAGAACACTTCCTAGATCTCTCAAGTGACCACTATTTCTGTCTCTCTTCCAACTAGAATGTCACATTATTTTGAACCTCTGTTATAGCACTGTTTTGTACAGGAAAAATGTGTATATATATATATATATATAATATTATGTATGTAATATATTTATATGTCTCTTTTACTAGATTGTAAACTTCTGGAAGGTAGAGATTGTGTATTTTTAGACTTTGTATCCCTTCCTATGCTTTGCATAATGCTTTGGACAGTAGGTGCACAAGAAATATCAATTAATTGGAAATCAGGGCCTTGTTTTTTGTGTGTTTTGTTTTTTCAGCCAAGCAGCATGTGAGATCCAACCAGGGATCAAACCTGTACCCCCTGCATTGAAGTGTGGCGTCTTAACCACTGGACTCCCAGGGGAGCCCCCAGGGCCTTGCTTTTATGTTCATTTTGCTCTTACAGTTCTCCTCTAACCAAGTCACCATTTTGTACTGACTGAGTTTGTCTTTGGGTGTTCTTCACCTCTGTCTATTGTAAGAGCTGAGCATCTAAAATAATCTAAGTGCAGTGGAACTGACAGGTTTCAGAGGACTCTGAGAGCAGATCCATCCTTGGAAAGTTTCTGGACTGGTTTGAGATTAGCTTTCCTGCACGGCAAAAGGCCATTTGTAGGGATGGCTCTGCTGAGCCACTGGGGAGAAACCAGGATCAAGGGAGAGGAGCCTGAAGGTGAGAAGAAACTGATTGCTGAGAAAGGGATCAGTTTAAGGATTTTGTATGTCAGCAAAAAGGGCAGTGTACTTGCTGCTGCAGCTGCTGCTGCTAAGTCACTTCGGTTGTGTCTGACTCTGTGCGGCCCCATGGACGGCAGCCCGCCAGGCTCCCCCATCCCTGGGATTCTCCAGGCAAGATTCATTTCACTCCTGGCATGCAGCTTGTTTCTTTATGCTACAATAACATCGCTTACAGCTCTTTTCCTGTCAGGTGCCTAAGGAAGGGCTGATGGCTCTGCTCCCCTGTGCTTGTTGGTAAGAGGTGAAGAATGTGATGTTTCGATGGCTCCATATGCTTGAAGTGAAGTGTCGCTCAGTCGTGTTCGACTCTTCGCGACCCCATGGACTGTAGCCTACCAGATTCCTCTGTCCATGGGATTTTCCAGGCAATAATCTTGGAGTGGATTGCCATTTCCTTCTCCAGGGGATCTTCCCAACCCAGGGATTGAACCCAGGTCTCCCGCATTGTAGACAGACCCTTTACCATCTGAGCCACCAGGGAAGTTCCATATGCCTAAGAAAAGACAAATCTAACCTCCTGGGTTTCTTGACAATTCTTCCAATCAGCTACTCACTTCCTCACCATCTTAGGTCTCCTGACTTCAACAAGCCCTTTATGTTCTAAGATTAAACTGTTAGATTGTTTCCTTCATTCAGTTCAGTTCAGTTCAGTTGCTCAGTCGTGTCCGACTCTTTGCAACCCCATGAATCGCAGCACGCCAGGCCTCCCTGTTCATCACCAACTCCCGGAGTTCACTCAGACTCACGTCCATCAAGCCGGTGATGCCATCCAGCCATCTCATCCTCTGTCGTCCCCTTCTCCTCCTGCCTCCAATCCCTCTCAGCATCAGAGTCTTTTCCAATGAGTCAACTCTTCGCATGAGGTGGCCAAAGTACTGGAGTTTCAGCTTCAGCATCATTCCTTCCAAAGAACACCCAGGACTGATCTCCTTCAGAATGGACTGGTTGGATCTCCTTGCAGTCCAAGGGACTCTCAAGAGTCTTCTCCAACACCACAGTTCAAAAGCATCAATTCTTTCGTGCTCAGCCTTCTTCACAGTCCAACTCTCACATTCATACATGACCACAGGAAAAACCATAGCTTTGACTCGACGGACCTTAGTCGGCAAAGTAATGTCTCTGCTTTTGAATATGCTATCTAGGTTGGTCATAACTTTTCTTCCAAGGAGTAAGGTTCTTTTAATTTCATGGCTGCAATCACCATCTGCAGTGATTTTGGAGCCAAAAAAAATAAAGTCTGACACTGTTTCCACTGTTTCCCCATCTATTTCCCATGAAGTGATGGGACCAGATGCCATGATCTTCGTTTTCTGAATGTTGAGCTTTAGGCCAACTTTTTCGCTCTCCTCTTTCACTTTCATCAAGAGGCTTTTTAGCTTCTCTTCACTTTCTGCCATAAGGGTGGTGTCATCTGCATATCTGAGGTTCTTGATATTTCTCCCGGCAATCTTGATTCCAAAATCACTTGTTTCCTTTGTTACACTCTCTCATTTCTGAAGGTCTATATGGGTATTTTCTCAGTCCTAGTCTTCTGTGTTCAATTCTGTAGCTTCTTTTCTCTGTTTGGCTGAGCTGGGTCTTCATTAGGGGAAACAGGCTCTCTAGTGGCCAGTGAGTGGGCTTAGCCGCTGTCCCCTGCCTCCTCATGTGGGATCTCAATTTCCTGACCAGGAATCGAATCTGCATCCCCTACATTGGAAGGTGGATTCTTTACCACTGGACCCCCAGGGAAGTCCTTGTAGCCTCTTTCTTGCCATACCCTGATTTATTATCTCCTCTTCCTATAGAAATGCTGGGCTGGAGGAAGCACAAGCTGGAATCAAGATTGCCGGGAGAAATATCAATAATCTCAGATAAAGAGAAGAAGAACTAAAGAGCCTCTTGATGAAAGTGAAAGAGGAGAGTGAAAAGTTGGCTTAAAGCTCAACATTGAGAAAAGTAAGATCATGGCATCCAGTCCCATCACTTCATGGGAAATAGATGGGGAAACAGTGGCTGACTTTATTTTTTGGGTCTCCAAAATCACTGCAGATGGTGACTGCAGCCATGAAATTAAAAGATGCTTACTCCTTGGAAGGAAAATTATGACCAACCTAGATAGCATATTGAAAAGCAGAGACATTACTTTGCCAACAAAGGTCCATCTAGTCAAGGGTATGGTTTTTCCAGTGGTCATGAATGGATGTGAGAGTTGGACTGTGAAGAAAGCTTAGCACCAAAGAATTGATGCTTTTGAACTGTGGTGTTGAAGAAGACTCTTGAGAGGCCCTTGGACTGCAAGGAGATCCAACCAGTCCATTCTGAAGGAGATCAGCCCTGGGATTTCTTTGGAAGGAATGATGCTGAAGCTGAAACTCCAGTACTTTGGCCACCTCATGCGAAGAGTTGACTCATTGGAAAAGACTCTGATGCTGGGAGGGATTGGGGGCAGGAGGAGAAGGGGACGACAGAGGATGAGATGGCTGGATGGCATCACCGGCTTGATGGACGTGAGTCTGAGTGAACTCCGGGAGTTGGTGATGAACAGGGAGGCCTGGCGTGCTGCGATTCATGGGGTTGCAAACAGTCGGACACGACTGAGCGACAACTGAACTGACTTTCTTGACCCCGTTCTTCCTCCCTTGGTCCTTTCTTTACACCACTCCTTCCATCCTCAAATGCTGGTTGAGCATCTGCTGGGTACTAGGCGCTGTTCTATGTTTCTCTCAGTATATAGCTTATACTCAAATTTCTCTCTGAGTGGTATCTTAGATACTGGTTTGCTATGGGAAACTACTTAATCAGATGTCCCCAAATAGTGTCAAAATCCTAGAAGTCTCTGATTGAGGACACAATTAGGATTTCTCTTCTTTGTTGGCCACTCTCTCCATTCTTAGTATTGCTACTCATCATTGGTCCATCTCTCAGAACTTGATAGAGAAATGTTGTTTTATGTCTCGTCCTGTGATGAGCAGTTTTAGCATTTACTGAAGAACTCGGAAGATGGAGGTAGGGAGCCTAGATGCGTGCATGCTCAGTCGCTTCAGTTGTGTCTGATTCTTGGGGAGACTAGATATTCCCCCAAAAAACAGAAGCCCTACTTCTTGCCTTCACAGAACTTAAACTTTTAACAAATGAGACAGAAAACATTTCTGCCACTGTTTTATATAAATGCACATATGTGCTGCTTATGCAATTACATATTATTGAAAAACTAAAATGGAGCAAAGAAGTCATCTCAGTTACTTGGAGTTAATAAAGAAAGACGGAGGAAAGGGTTTTGAGCAGCTGGGTTTTGATAGGAGATATGGAAAACAGGGGCCATGAAGACAACATTCTAGGGGATAGGAGATGGTAGTCAGTCACAGGCTTAGATGTGGGAATGAGTGGGGATGTGGGAGTTGGTGAGTGGGTTATCTTGGCTGCAACACAAGGTCTAAGTAGAAAAAGAAAAAGAAATAGGTTCAGTGAGAGATTAGAGTCGCATTGGTGGAGATGATCAACCTAGGTTGATGTGTCTTCCTAGCTGAAGGCAAGGGAATAAATAAAATAGCTTTAGGAGGACTAAAGTTTTTATTCTTCCCCTCAGCTTTCGGGAAAAGGGTATTAAGGCATTTGGAACTCTGACTACTATCTGACATAAGGGCTCTGCTAACATGAGGGAAAATCCCATGGACGGAGGAGCCTGGTGGGCTGCAGTCCATGGGGTCGCAAAGAGTCAGACATGACTGAGCGACTTCACTTTCACTTTTCACTTTCATGCATTGGAGAAGGAAATGGCAACCCACTCCAGTGTTCTCGCCTGGAGAATCCCAGGGATGGGGGAGCCTGGTGGGCTGCCGTCTATGGGGTCACACAGAGTTGGACACAACTGAAGCGACTTAGCAGCAGCAGCAACATGAAGGAAGGGACAAATAATATAAGCCCAAGGGTCTGTTTTGTTTTGTTTTGTTTTTCAAAATATTGCTTAAATTTAAGCTGTAATTATTTATTCACAAGAACGCTGTTCTTCCCTTTGCTTGGTTCTACTCTGGAATCATAGAATGACCCTACAGAAATGAGCTTACCCACTCACATGCTTCTTGCATCCTGTCTACCCATCTCTCCTGTATAACAAGGCTTCAAGGTAAGGCAAAGAACCTTTCACACCTGGTGTCTGTCCATCGACCTTTGCCTTTCTGGACTGACCCTGCTTGAGGGGAGGAAATATTCATGGAGAAATTGCCTTTAGATTTAGTCAGAGAGGTCTTCTAAATCTGGGTTCTGTTGGCTACTATAGGGGAAGAGCTTCCCTCATAGCTCAATCAGTAAAGAATCTATCTGCAATGCAGGATTTGATTCCTGGGTCAAGAAGATTCCCTAGAGGAGGAAATGGCAACCCACGCCAGCATTCTTGCCTGGAGAATCCCATGGATACGGAGCCTGGCAGGCTACAGTCCATGGGGTCGCAAGAGTTGGACACGACTTAGCGACTAAACTGCCACCATAGGGAAAGAGAGTTCCGGCCCTAGCTTCCAGGACTTTTATGATATTTTCACCTTGAACCTCTACTGGAATTTCCTCTGAAGCAGAAGGAAGGGACGACCACTTTCCATATAATGCTTAAATATGAGTGAGGAGAAAAGATATTCTTCTCTTCCATATATTTAGGTTTAAAAGACAAAATACCAACAAAAGAATTAAATTTGGTGGGGAAAGAAAGAGTAGAAAAACAAAAGAAAGAAGAACTTCCCAACAAAGTGGATTATTGAGATGACTGAAAGAAACTGTGGTGTGTGCCTTAGCAGCATATATACTAAAATCAGAAAAAGGAGATTTCCTGGTGGTCCAGTGGTTAAGACTCTGTGCTTCTACAGCGGGGGGCCTGGGTTCAATCCCCGGTGGGGGAGCTAAGAGCCTGCATGCCCAACAGTGCAGCAATAAACAAATAAATAAATATTTAAAATTAAAAATAAAAGTATTTGGAATAATACCGGAGAAGATTAGCATGGCTCCTGTGCAAGAATGACATGCACATTCATAAAGGAAATTGTGTCGTTTTATCTGAGAAACTAGAAGAATTAGGTCAATTATCAACTGTCTGCATGATTTTGGAGGTGATGAAACAGATGTGGAGACCTCCAAAGTTCTGAAGGCCTAAGACTCAGTGATTTCAGAACAGGAATTAGCTGGAGGGAACCAGAGGGACATGAACTCATTTTTCATGTCTCTTACTACGGCTGCATGCCTTTCTGGTTTCTCAAAAAAACTTTTTTTTTTTTTTGCTTTTCTGATTCAGAGATAGAAAACCTTGAGGAAAATGAAGATGAAGTTTATTCACCTAGATGTGCACATGGAATTTTGTGATCAATTCTGATATGATTTTCATATCTAGATAATTAAGGTGAATTTTCATATAGACTTTGGGCAAAGTCTTTATTCCTGATTTGTGGATTATCCACTTGGTGGGTTTTTGCAGACTCCATACTTGCACTGCCTTGGGTTTGGCAGAAACAATGTGTCAGAAAGAAGATCAGGGGGACTTCCCTGGTGGCCCAGGGATTGAGAGTCAGCCTTGCAGTGCTGGGAACATGGGTTTGATAACTCCTGGTCAGGTTACTAGGGCTTCCCTTGTGGCTCAGCTTGTAAATGATCTGCTTGGAATGCGGGAGACCTGGGTTCGATTCCTGGGTTGGGAAGATCCCCTGGAGAAGGGAACGGCTACCCACTCCAGTATTCTGGCCTGGAGAATTCCATGGACTGTATAGTCCGTGGGGTCGCAAAGAGTCAGACATGACTGAGCAACTTTCACGGGAACTAATATCTCACGTGCTGTGGAGCAATTAGGCCCCACAACTGGAGAGCCCATGCACTGCAATGAAGATTCCCGCATGCCACAACTAAGACCCAAGGCAGCCAAATAAATAAATGAATTTTTAAAGAAACAGAAAGACCACGAGGGGTAGACACAGATGGGATGTTTGCAAATGTGTGTATGTGAGCAACTTTGTGTAGGTAAAGTAATATGCATTTATTTCACTCACTTTTTTTGGTAACAAAGCACTGCAGATGGTGATTGCAGCCATGAAATTAAAAGACGCTTACTCCTTGGAAGAAAAGTTATGATCAACCTAGACAGCATATTGAAAAGCAGAGACATTACTTTGCCGACTAAGATCCGTCTAGTCAAGGCTATTGTTTTTCCTGTGGTCATGTATGAATGTGAGAGTTGGACTGTGAAGAAGGCTGAGCGCCGAAGAATTGATGCTTTCGAACTGTGGTGTTGGAGAAGACTCTTGAGAGTCCCTTGGACTGCAAGGAGATCCAACCAGTCCATTCTGAAGGAGATCAGCCCTGGGATTTCTTTGGAAGGAATGATGCTGAAGCTGAAACTCCTGTACTTTGGCCACCTCATGCGAAGAGTTGACTCATTGGAAAAGACTTTGATGCTGGGAAGGATTGGGGGCAGGAGGAGAAGGGGACGACAGAGGATGACATGGCTGGATGGCATCACTGACTCGATGGACGTGAGTCTGAGTGAACTCCGGGAGTTGGTGATGGACAGGGAGGCCTGGTGTACTGCGGTTCATGGGGTCGCAAAGAGTCGGACACGACTGAGCGACTGAACTGAACTGAACTGAACTGAATTACATTTTGAGCTTATGTTTATTTGGGAGTCTGCTTAATAGTGGCCTCTACCACTAGATAGTAAGCTTCATGCAAGACTTATATTTATTTCATGCACCCTTTCACACTCAACATTTGTCATAGGACTGAGCACATAGTAGCCAGTCAACAAATGAAAGAATTCTGTGTGCCTCTGCTCTTATCTGCTGGTTTGGATAGTGAGAAGTGCCTTTCCAGGGGCTGGGAGGAATCTGTATTATGGCAAGTGGAGGAATCAGAGACGAGCCACAGACTGAGATCAGATCTCTCCAGGTGAGGCTGGCAGCCCGAGGCCAGATCCCTTGACATCCTCTGCCCATCACTAGCTGCATCTTGTGGTAATACCTAGGGCACAGGCCAGGGAGTGATCCAGGGCTATCAGAATAGACATCTTATTCCAGCGGCAATTGTTCCAGATGTAGCAGGGTTCCCAGCCCACTGACCTGCTGGGCACTGGGGGTGGGGTGGGGGGGCTGGTGGCATGAGTCAGAGAGGAATGTGGGGCTGGTTGTTTGGGAGTTTCGCTCTGTGAGGAGAAGCCGGTTCCCCATGCTTGTCAGTTCCCTAATGGCATCCCCAGGGCAGAGCCTAGAAACAATCAGTTGAAGAAGACATACTGAGCAGCCACAGTCTCCTGAATCCCCCAGGATGTTGATAGGAGAAGAATTTAAATGGATATTAGTGGGCAGAGGACAATCCATAGACCATGAAAGTATTATCAGGTGTTTCAATGGAAAGGATGTTTGAGAGCTCATCTTATCCATACTTCTGCCTTCATCTAAATCTCTTTTTCCCTTGAAGATTTTTTTGGCCTATAGCATGGAGGCCTTACCATGGCAGTGGGAGCTTGGTGTAAATTCTCCCAGGTCCCATTTCCTCATCTCCCTGCTGGGACTGAGTGAACGCACCAGACAGATCCTCACAGCTATTCCCTACCTCTTCACACGGCGTGCAGCGGTGGGCCGTGGCTGCAGGTGTGGAGAGGCCCTGGTTCTTGGGTCTTATTGGAGAGGGGACCTATGAATCTTGTAAATGTGATGACATCGGCAATGACAGACTCTTCAGCCGCCTGCTAGTCTGTAATTGAAGCCAGGAATTCAGCACACGCTCGGACACACCCAGCCTTCACGGCAGGTTCCCAGAAGCGGGTTCCTGCACAGCCACCAGGCTAGGAGGACCCTCACTGAACCAACGCTCCCTGACAAGCTCCAGGGCCTCAGAGCTGTCTCCTAAATCCCCAAACCAAGTGATAATCTTATTCTTCTTTCTGTTTCCATTCCCAATGGTGCCTAAATTGTTGTTGCAAGTTATTCCCAATTGTTAAATCCCCAGTAAATGAGATTCAATCTCCGTGATAGCATCATGGGATGTTCTTTCACTTTGATTTAGCTGAAAATTTTTTTGTTATAATCAGAGCCTAAAATTGATCAAGCCAGAAAGCATCTACACTGCTTTGAAGCCCCAGGCAAATAGGTTGGGGATTTTTCCTGCTGTTCTCCACCTCTCTCCATAATGAGATGCTTTGTTTCAGTGAATGAATCGGCCTTGATCCAGACTTTCAGACTCTATGACAGGACATTTCAACCCTCCCTCTGCCTCTAGGCAGGACTGAATTTAACTCATCCCAGACTGAAGACTGTCTCTTCTAGACCTTGTTTCAAGATTTCCTCAATTTTCAGCATCTTCTGGTTGAATGTGCACAACTCTTTGCCTTTGCTGTCTAATTTCAATTTCCTTTGGCAATTCTAACCCATTACTTGTCACTGTGAAAAGGGAGATCCAGGGAATTCCCTGGCAGTCCAGTGGTTAGGAGCTGGCACTTCCACTGCGGGGGGCCTGGGTTCCATTCCTGGTTGGGGAATTAAGATCCCGTAAGATCGCCTGGTGTACCCTGCCCACCCCCTCACCCCGCCACCCAAAAAAAAGGAGATCCAGGTGTCTTTTAGAACTCTCCAGCTGAAAGTTCTCCATTCTTTCATAAAGCTTCTCAAACATTAGTTTAGTTTCATGTCTGTCTTCCTTGTACCAGCAGGGGAAGAGGAAAGCTATTTGAATTTTGCCTCATTACCTGAGCACTGTTGACCTGAGCTAGTGGTCCACATTTTTGTCACTTTGTTATTGTGCCCCAACCCCAATTTATCTTATCCTTTCTTTGGAATGAGGCCTCAGATGGAGTTTTCTCTGTCTGGGATGCCTTTCCATCTCTCATCATTCCTGACTTTCTGTTACTTTAAGACCCTGTTTCATTTTCTCTCTCTCTCCCTGTCAATTGCCTTTCCTAAGTGCATTTGTGTTCCCAGTCCTTCTGATTCCCTCTCTCAGCAATGTGAAGAACTTCATTCAGCTGGCCTCAAGATCTGCACTCACTTCATTGTCTTTAATACGAAGTCCAGATGAAAAAAGTCTTGAGGAGCAGACAGGAGACCAGTAGCAGAGTATTACAAGGGTGTAGGAGGCAATGGCGCCCCACTCCAGTACTCTTGTCTAGAAAATCCCATGGATGGAGGAGCCTGGTGGGCTGCAGTCCATGGGGTCGCTAAGAGCCGGACGTGACTGAGGGACTTCACTTTCATGCATTGGAGAAGGAAATGGCAACCCACTCCAGTGTTGTTGCCTGGAGAATGCAGGGACAGAGGAGCCTGGTGGGCTGCCATCTCTGGGGTCGCACAGAGTCGGACACGACTGAAGTGACTTAGCAGCAGCAGCAGAATAGCACAGAAGTCAAGAACCCCAGGGTTCTACTGTGGGTCTGTAACTCTGGGCAACTCATAACCTCTCTGGCCTTTCAGTTAATTGTTTGGACAGGGAAGTGTTGCATTAGGTCATCTCTGAGACAGCTTTAAACTTGAAATATTATGAATTTGTGTTTTCCTTTCCTTCTTGGTCTCCTCCAAAATTATTGACAGAACTCTACAAGCAGGGAAATCAGAGAATAAAAGAAACATAAATTCAGAAACATGATTGGAACTCACAGAGGAAGAACCATGTGAAGACCAAGGAGAAGATGGCCACCTGCAAGCCAAGGACAGAGGCCTCAGAAGAAGTTAAACCTGCCAACACCTTGATCTTGGACTTTTAGCCTCCAGAACTAAGAAATTAGTTTCTATTTTAGCCAAAAAAAAGGAGCAAGAGAGATACCTAACTAGTAGGGGTTTGAAAATGCCATTTTAGTGTGTAAGTAGTGCTGGTGGTAATGACTGGGAATTTGTAGCAAGGACCAGGGAGGGCAATCTTGTATACAGAAATACCTGTGATATGTTTTAGAGGGTAGGGAAGTAGCTATGGCCTAAGCCTTACATCCTCTATACAGTGACCCTGTATCCTAGAAATATGCTTATTCTACCTCGGGAAGATGGGCCCACCTTCACTAGAGTCACTAAAAAAGACTACATGTAGTTTTTACTCATTTCTTTCTTAGAAACCCCTAAGTCCTATGTGAGTAAATAAAGAAGACTAGCTCTTATCTGGAGCTAAAAAAAAAAAAAACACCCTTCATTTTCTTAATGGAACTCAAATTTCTTCTATGTTATATTGGCTGTTATGCTTCATAACAATCCCTGTAAAATAAAAGGGCATAAAACCCAATCATTTATAAGGTTATGCGGCTGTGTGTGTGTGATTCACGTGATTACTACTGTTAACTAGAAGAGACCTAGAGAATGTCTCACTGACCATGTCACTTACCCTAAGCAGAGACAGACCGACATTAGTTTAAATATCTGGACGGCTTAGATATTTTTAAAGAGCTAAAGGAGTTGGGGGGAGATGAATATTTATGAAATACCTACTCTATGCTGAGTATTATTAAAGACTCTTTATATACCATTTTGGCCTAAATATAAGGTGAAGTTGTATCTTCCCAAAATAAGTTCCCAGAAAAGAAGTTGGTTTATATATGAATCCTCATAAAATAATTGTAGAATATGGTTTTAATTACTTGAATTTGAAAAATTAGGTTCTTTTTTTGGGAAGACACATCAGCCAGAAAAAACAACAAACAACCCCGCCCCCCCAATAAAAACAGAATCAATGCTACTTTGAATTGCTTATAGAGGCTATTTAATGGAATCTGTTAAAACAGGCACAACACAACAAAAACCACTTCAGTTTCTGGAAACATGACAGGCTAGGTTATTTGAATCAACTTTCCTGCTGAAAACAACTAACAATGCTAGATGAAATACTTGAAACATCTTAAAAGCATCAAAAAGCTGACAAGATAGTAAGGAAATATCAGGCCAAACTTAATGGAAGGTGAAAATTCAAAGTGGTAAGTGGAATAAAGAGGCAAGTTTTGACCAGAAGGTATTTGCTGATTAAGGCAAATTCAACTCTGGTCTCAGAGGTTAAAACTCAGGATTGGCTAATGCGGGGAGCCTGATAGGAAACCTTTCCTATAACATACTGAAGAATCAAGGGGTTACATCCTTAGCGTAAGGGTGAAACAGAAGTAAACCTAATTTTCCTTCTACCTCCTGAAGGATTGCAAGAAAGTGTCCCTGGTGCTGAACACAGCAGGGGGGATATTCTGAGCCAGCCGGATTTGTAGCCAAATTTGCATTACCTAGGTAATCAAAGAAAACCTTAAACCTTGAATTTTACAATAATGCAAAACAAGTATTTCTCTAGGCACCTGGCAAAGGTAAAATGCAAATCCTCCCTCGGTGAAAACATGTTAATCCTAACCTTCAAAAATGCCCACAAATTATTCTTCAAAGGCAATGAATAAGCAAGCACACAGGGAGGGAAGGCACCATGAAAGAGAATCAGCAATAACCAGACAACAGAAACAGATTCTTGACGGCTTCAGATGCTGAAATTCTCAGGAATATAAGACAAGTTAGAAAACAGTTACAGGGAAAATATGAAAAGTCACCTAGGGGACTTGAAACAGAATTAAGTACACTAAGTACCCTACAGACAAGTGAGTTTTGTTCTGAGAGTGCCTTTGAAAGACCAATTTGTTCATAAGTCCAACAAAGTTAGCCTAGGTATCCAACTAACACAATTGGCTATATAGTACTGTGTGTAATAGGTTTATAATACTTTTCACACAAATAATACACAAGAAACAAACAAAAAATAAAGAAAACATTTTATTTATTTTTATTTTTGGTTGCACAGGGTCTTCGTTGCTCCACACAGGCTTTCTCTGGTTACTGCAAGCGGAGCTCACTCTTCATCGCAGTGCACAGGCTTTTCATTGCAGTAACTGCTCTTGTTGTGAAGCATCGGCTCTGGATGCAATGGCTTCAGTAGCTGTGGCGTGTGAGCTCCATGGTTGTGGCTCATGGGTTTAGTTGCTCTGTGAGGTGTGGAATCTTCCTGGACTAGAGATCAAACTCATGTCCCCTGCATTAGCAGGCAGATTCTTATCCACTGTACCACCAGGGAAGTCCTAAAGAAAACATTCTTAATCTTACAGCACAGCACCTTGTAAAGTACTGTTGTTGTTGTCATTCAGTTGCTCAGTTGTGTCTGACTCTTTGCAATCCCAGGGACTGCAGCACGCCAAGCTTCCCTGTCCATCACCATCTCCCAGAGCTTGCTCAAACTCGTGTCCATTGAGTTGGTGATGCCATCCAACCATCTCATCCTCTGTAGTCCCTTTCTCCTGCCTTCAATCTTTCCCAGCATCAGGGTCTTTTCTAATGAGTCGATTCTTCACATCAGGTGGCCAAAGAATTGGAGCTTCAGCTTCAGTCCTTCCAGTGAATATTCAGAATTAATTTCCTTTAGGATGGACTGGTTTGATCTCCTTGCAGTCCAAGGGACTCTCAAGAGTCTTCTCCAACACCACAGTTCAAAAGCATCAATCTTCGGCATTCAGTCTTCTTTATGATCCAACTCTCACATCCATACATGACCACAGGAAAAACCAGAGCTTTGACTAGATGGACCTTTGTGGGCAAAGTAACATCTCTGCTTTTTAACGTGCTAAGTTTGTCATAACTTTTCTTCTAAGAAGCAAGCGTCTTTTAATTTCATGGCTGCAGTCATCATCTGCAGTGATTTTGGAGCCCCAAAATATAAAGTCTGGCACTGTTGCCATTGTTTTCCCATCTATTTGCCATGAAGTGATGGGACTGGATGCCATGATCTTACTTTTCTGAATGTTGAGCTTTAAGCCAACTTTTCACTCTCCTCTTTCACCTTCATCAAGAGGCTCTTTAGTTCCTCTTTGATTTCTCCCATAAGGGTGGTGTCATCTGCATATCTAAGGATATTGATATTTCTCCCAGCAATCTTGATTCTAGCTTGTGCTTCATCCAGCCTGGCATTTCTCATGATGTACTCTGCATATAAGTTAAATAAACAGGGTGACAATATATAGCCTTGATGTACCCCTTTCCCAATTTGGAACCAGTCTGTTGTTCTATATCCAGTTCTAACTGTTGCTCCTTGACCTGCATACAGATTTCTCAGGAGGTAGGTAAGGTGATCTGGTATTCCCATCTCTTTTAAGAATTTTCCACAGTTTGTTGTGATCCACACAGTCAAAGGCTTTCTTGTAGTCAATGAAGCAGAAGTAGACGCTTTTCTGGAATTCTTTTGCTTTTCTTATGATCCAACAAATATTGGCAATTTGATCTCTGGTTCCTCTGCCTTTTCTAAATCCAGCTTGTACATCTGGAAGTTCTCGGTTTATGTACTGTTGAAGCCTGGAGTGGAGAATTTTGAGCATTACTTTGCTAGTGTGTGAAATGAGTGCAATTGTGCGGTATTGAACATTCTTTGGCATTGCCCTTCTTTGGGATTGGAATCTCCAATTTTTCCAGTCCTGTGGCCACTGCTGAGTTTTCCAAATTTGCTGGCATATTTATTCAGCACATTCACAGCATCATCTTTTAGGATTTGAAATAGCTCAGCTGGAATTCCATCACCTCCACTAGCTTTGTTCATAGTGATGCTTCCTAGGGCCCACTTGACTTCACACTCCAAGATGTCTGGCTCTAGGTGAGTGATCACACCATCATGGTTATCTGGGTCATGAAGATCTTTTTTTGTATAGTTCTTCTGTGTATTCTTGCCATCTCTTCTTAATATCTTCTGCTTCTGTTAGGTCCATACCGATTCTGTCCTTTATTGCACCCACCTTTGCATGAAATGTTCCCATGGTATCTCTAATTTTCTTGAAGAGATCTCTAGTCTTTCCTATTCTTTTTTTTTAAAATTTTTTTGCATTGTTCACTTAGGAAGGCTTTCTTATATCTTCTTGCTATTCTTTGGAACTCTGCGTTCAGATGGGTGTATCTTTCCTTTTCTCCCTTGCCTTTCACTTTTCTTCTTTTCTGAGCTATTTGTAAGGCCTCCTCAGACAATCATTTTGTCCTTTTGCATTTCTTTTTCTTGGGGATGGTTTTGATCACCGCCTCCTGTACAATGTCTATTTGTAAGGCCTCCTCAGACAATCATTTTGTCCTTTTGCATTTCTTTTTCTTGGGGATGGTTTTGATCACCGCCTCCTATACAATGTCTTGAACTTCCATCCATAGTTCTTCAGGCACTCTATCAGATCAGCTAGCATCGAATGAACAGACAAGAAGAGTTACTGACTTGAGGAGGGAGAGGAAGTGGGAGATGGTTGAACTGAAGGATCATCAGCAATAGGAGACAGAGGGCAAGCTGCAATTCACTCACATCTGACGTTGATGGAACACATGTTCTCATCTTTGAAAATTCACAATTGAAGGTTCATATGTAGAGGACTTACTGGAGAATGAATCTAACAGCAGATGGGATCATCCAGTTGAAGAGAGAACAGGCAAACTGAGAGATAAGTCAGAAAAAATCCAGAATGCAGCACAGAGAGACAGAGACAAAAATATGAAAATATAGAAGAGAGTTGAGTGATATGGAAGATACAGTGAGAAGACCTATCATATATTAATTAAAGTTCCAAAACAGAAGGAGAGAAATGATAGAGCAGAGGCAATATTTGAAGAGTTAATCACCCTACAGAATTTTCTAAAACTGCTTAGTGGCTAAGAAGCCCAATGAGTTCCAAGCAAGTTGAATAAAGCAACTCCATACTTAACTAGTGTCAGTGAAACTGCAGAATATGAAAAATGAAGAGTAAAAGAAAATAAGAAGCCAGGTAAGAGGACTGCTTACAAGGAAAGAGCTGAATTTGAATGTATTTTCCCATTGTAAACACCTAGAAAATACACATGAAAAGATATTCTCAAACATTGAGCCCAGAAGTGATGCAAGACTGTGATCCCTGAGAGAGGGACACAAACAAGGTGCATCCTATCCTCACCCTGGATTCCAGCCTGGAGGCAATGTGGAAACAGTAGCAGCAGAGACAGGAGGCATCAAGCAGAGTATGGGGGGTCACACCAAGCTGAGGTGGAAACTGGAGTTCGGGGAAGCTGAGACAGCTAGAATTGGTGGGTAAGAAGAGTTCAGAGGAGGAGTTATGCAGAGAAAGAGCTCCAGAAGTCTGCCTACAATCTCCTGGAATTTTTTGGATTAATACTAATCTGTGCCTGGGTAGGGTAAAACTCCATGATGCTGAGCAAAGAACAACAGCAGATAAGTGTAAGTTGGACAGTTCTTAGAATTTACACAGGACTGGGAAACATTCGGATTTCATTCACTTAGCCATCGTTGAACAGCTGGAGTAATCAGTGGAAATTCCAGAAGGATGATGCCTTAGTACCAAGGCTAAACTAACCCAGATTTATCCCTAACAGTCCATGTATGTTCCACAAGGACTTGACACCAAATGTTCACAGCAACCTTATTCATAATAGAGCTAAAACTGTAAACAACTCAAAAGTCCATCATCTGGTAAATGGATCACAAGTTGTGGGATACACACAATGAGATACTTCTCAGCAGCAAGAAGGAATAAACTATCAACACATGCAACTTCAGAATACTGGGAAGTGTATCTGAGTTTCTTTACATTATTCAACAGAGTTGTTACATTTTCTTTATTTATTTTCAGGAGTCTCTTGCAAAGTCTAGATATATGCTACTCAGAGTGTGGCTCATGACCCCAGTACTGGCATTACCTAGACCTTGGAAGAAATGCAGAATGTCAGCCCTACGTTGGACCTACTGAATCAAGACCCACATTTTAACAAGATCCTCAGGTGTTCTTTTATGTATTAAAATGTGCCCCCTTGACCCATTACTTCATGATTTAGTAAACGTGATTATAGTAAATCATATCCTTCTTGACTTAAAATTTTTCACTCTATCCTTACCCAGCCAAATTTTATCTTTGTAAATAAAGATCACTATTGTCCTAAGTCCGCCCCGCATCTCTTCCCTGGGCCATCCTTGACTTCATTTTGCCTTAGGGAGGAGAATCTAGGAGTGGATTCTTATTCTGTGTGTGGCCACCCCATTGTTTTATACAAAATTACATCTGAATGGTGTTCTGTAAGCATTCTAGTATTCTTGTGCTTCTAGTGCTGAAGAGCAGAGTTATGCCCTCTGATGACAGAGATATAAAAAATAAAATAAAATGAAAGATACTAAAATAAATAAATAAATATATATTCATCCCCCCCCCAAAAAAAAAAGTACAAACGCACATACACACTACTGATACAATATATAAAGTAGTGGCTCAGCAGTAAAGAATCTGCTTGCAATGCAGGAGATGCAGTTCAGGAAGATCCCCTAGAGGAGGAAACGGCAACCCACTCCAGCCGTCTTGCCTGGAGAATCCCATGGATAGAGGAGTCTGGCAGGCTACAGTCCATAGGATTGCAAAACGTCAGATACGACTGAGAACAAAAGCGCAAAATGAGAACGTGTGTATAGCACAGGGAACTCTACTTAATGTACTGTGGTGACCTGAACAAAAAGGAAATCCAAAAGGGAGGGGATATATGGATGCGTATGGTTGATCCATTTTTCTGGACAGTAGAACCTAATACAACTTTGTAAAGCAACTACATCTCAATAAAAATTAATTTTTAAAAGTATAAACTTACTTATGTAAAAAACAGAAGTAGAGTTACAGAAGTACAAAAGAAACTAAGAGGTAAGGGGGAAGAGGCAAACTGAGAGGCTGGGATTGACATATACACACCACTATATATAGAATAGACAAGTAATGCGGATCTACCACATGGCACAGGGAACTCTACTCAATACTCCGTAATGGCCTATATGGGCAAAGAATCTTAAAAAGAGTGGATATGTGTACATGTATAATTAATTCACTTTGTTGTACGCCTGAAACTAACACAACACTGTAAATCAACATGTACACACTGCTATATTCACAAATGGAACCTCAACAAGGACCTACCATATTGCACATGGAACTCTGCTCAGTGTTACGTGGCAGCCTGGATGGGAGGGGGATTGAGGGGAGAATGGATACACGTATATGTATGGCTGAGTCCCTTCGCTATTCACCTGAAACTATCACAAATTCTTAAGGCTATACCCCCATACAAAATAAAAAGTTTAAAATTTGAAAAAAACTATAGTCCAATAAAAATTATTTTAAGAAGAATAAACCAAATGATTAACAAAAAAGTCATGAAAGTCAGTCTCTGAGTTTTGGGATTTCCCAGTTTAAGGTCTAGTTTGGGAAAGTGCTCTCTCTTTCTCTCTCTTTCTCACACACACACACACACACACACACACACACATACACACACACACAGAGCAATAAAAGACTTAAGAACACTTAATAAGGTAATGTTTCAAAAGAGGCAAAGCAGAATAATGAAACTATATTTGTAACTGCTGAGCAGTCACAGAGCAATAGA
Source organism: Capricornis sumatraensis (assembly GCF_032405125.1). Classification (NCBI taxonomy): domain Eukaryota; kingdom Metazoa; phylum Chordata; class Mammalia; order Artiodactyla; family Bovidae; genus Capricornis; species Capricornis sumatraensis. Next base: position 70,962,191 of record NC_091072.1, on the reverse strand, counting down.
GTTGTCACCACCGGGTTGAGTTAACAAGGGAAGTCTTCCTGCAAATAAGAAGTTTTATGTGGAGTTTAGGCAAACCAGAGTTTAAGTCATTACTGTGCAGTTTATTAGCCATATAATCGTGGGCAAAATGCCCAATCATTCCAAGTACCAGTTAACTCTTTTGTAAAATGTGGATAATCATACTACTTGCTTTAAAGGCTTTTTTAAAAATGTTAACTGAGGATGATATATGCAAAGTCTTCGGCACAATGCCTGGAACACAGTAAGCATTAAGAAATCTTAGTTATCATTATTTTTATAAGGAGAGGAATTTGCATTACTGGAGAAGAGCATTTTTGACATGAAGTCCTAAGGTTTTGCATGAGTGTGTCAGATACGAAAGAGAGGAGGCAGGGGACTTGAACCAGAGAAGAGATTCCATTTAGAAAGCCATTCGGCGGAGGGAAAGGGCTGAAGCAGCACAAGGGGTGAATTAAGCCCCAACTGAGGGGATCTGATTTGATGTGATGAACAACAGTAGCTACTGCATGACACAGCGACCCGATTGAAACAACTTTTATGGATTTTTTATTTCTTACCAGTAACTGGTTAATTGAAAGAAGGGATACACAATGGAATATTACTCAGCCATTAAAAAAGAATGAAATAATGCCATTTGTAACAATGTGGATGGACCTGGAGATAATCAACTCAGTGAAGTAAGTCAGAGAAAAACAGATATCATATGATATTGCTTATACATGGAATACAAAAAAAAAAAATGATACAGATGAACTTACCTGCAAAACAGAAATAGACTCACAGACATAGAAGACAAACTTATATTACCAAAGAGGATAGAGGGAGGACGGATAAATTAGGAGTTTGGGATTAAAATATATACACTACTATATATAAAGCAGATAATCAACAAGGACCCACTGTATAGCACAGGGTTCAGTATCTTGTAATAACCTATAATGGAGAAGGATCTGGAAAAGAAATATATATGTATAGCTGAATTACTTTGCTGTATATCTGAAACTAATACAACATTGTAATTTGACTATGTTTCAATACAAATTTAAAAAATAAAGAAGGGAAAGATCAGACACAAGAAAACATGAAAGATGGCTAGGAGTCTGTTGAGATAGTCCAGACAACCAATTTGGTTCTAGGCCAGGTTTAGGACTATAAGAATGATAAAGGAGTATGCCAGATTCAGCCTCTGGCAGGGGAGTCTGTTGTTGCTAGGAGTTCAGGGAGTTCAGCCCCAGTGAACAAGGTCCCTCAACTTGCAGACACGCCCAGACTGGCCCACCTTACACCTGCGCTCTATGTCTTTTGTCCCCTACCCTGGGGCTTCCATGCTGCTATTGATGCTTAAGAGGCTTGTGCACAGCGCACACGCACACACACACACATATACACACTCACATACATGAGATAGTTAACACCTCAAGGGACAAAAATTTAATAATGTGAGCTAGCAGTTAAATGTTTTCCTTCTTTCCCCCGGATAGACTGGGGCTACAGTTGCTTCACATGGCTCATTTGAAGACAGCTTCCCACGTGAAGCAACAACTTTTCAAGAAGCTGTGGTAAGCTATATAATGCAATCATTTTATTTAGTATTTACCTTTTAAATGTATTAATTGGCTGTATCAGGCCTCAGTTGTGGCATGCAGGATCTTTAGTTGCAACATGTGGGATCTAGTTCCCTGACCAAAAATTGAACCCGCGCCCTCTGCATTGGGAATACAGAGTCCCAAGCCACTGGACCACCCAGGACGTCCCAACACAATCCTTTTGGTTTGCTCCTTCTTTCTGCTTTGCTTTCCCCATCCTTCACTCTTGCTTTCCTGGAATTGTACTCCTCAATAAAATGTTACCACAGAAACTTCTACTTCAGGCTCTGATTTCTAGAGCCAAGAAATCAGAAGAGAAGAGCAGAATCTGAGAAATAAAAAGGTAAAAGAATGTGAGAGGTTTGGTGATAGTTTGATTGTATAAGGCAAAGATTAGGGGGAACTTAAAAATTAGCTCCACATTTCCGCAAACTGGAGGGAGTACTCTTCCTAGCAGTGAGGAAATGGGGGGAAGAGTTAACTCTACTGATTCATATGTGGGAGCATAAGGTGTCTCTACCACAAATAGATGGTTCCAAAGTCCCTGGTCTCCGGGGTCAGAGTCTTTTCCCAGTGTCCTCTTAGCACTATTTGACATGCGTACATTTGCTATGGGGGTGGGATAAGCTGGGCTTGTCTCCCGACCCATTTTTATGATATAAAGTAATAGACTAAAATAATAGTAATGCATCATGGAGACAGACTTACGAAATCACCTACCCTAACTTCAGCTTAATATAGTTTGACAACTTAACCTAGTGCATAGATACAACCAGGACTATTTCAAAAAGAGAAAAAAAAGAGAGCAGACTGAAATAGCAAAGCTATATTGGTCTAAACTGGTCTATACTGGGTCCAAAGAAACATGCTGCCCCCAATGAATTAGCAAGTTATGAGGGAGGAGATTTCTCTTGAAGAGCCTTCAAATATTTTTTCCCCAGCCCATTCATTAATCAACAACAAATATTAGCTCCAATTGTGAGTGGACCCCATCTGAGGTTCTCTGCAGGTGGATACTAAAGAAATGTTAGACATCATGTATCGTCTGAGGACATGAAATATGGTAGGAGGTTAAGGCTACATAGCATTAAATAAAACAGAGTAGGCAAGGCTAGAACAGACTGATGTATCCAGCCACTGTCTACTCCCAAGTAGCTCATATTTTTAAAAATTCAAATTGGCCACTTAATGGGAAGAACCATTTCTCATTAGAAAAGACCCTGATATTGGGAAAGATTGAGGGCAGGAGAAGAGAGTGACAGAGGATGAGATGGTTGGATGGCATCACCAACTCAAAGGACATGAATTTGAGCAAACTCCGAGAGATAGTGGAGGACCGGGAAGCCTGACATGCTGCTGTCCACAGGGTCACAAAAAGTCAGACACCACTTAACAACTAAACAGTGACAACAACAGCTTATTTCTTTATTTATTTGGGTGCACCAGACCTTAGCTGCGCCATATGGAATCTAGTTCCCCCACTATGGATCAGTCCCAGGCCCCCTGCCTTGGAAGCACAGAGTCTTAGCCATTGGAACACCAGGGAAGTCCCCCTAGTAGCTCAAATTTAATGTGCTCAAGAGTAGAACTCATCTGCTTTCTTTAAACTGCTCTATCTTTTGTAGACCCCATTTCAGTTGGGGGCATCCAGTTGCCTCTACCGGAAGCCAGGTCACCTTTATTGACTCCTTCCTCTTCTTCTCCCTCTCTACCATTGTTTAAATTACCAAATCCTTTCCTTTTAAACTCTTCTCAAACCTACCTCTAGAGAAGGCAGTTTACATTGACAAAAGTCTAGGCTAACAGTGTTTCACTTTAGAGATCACCATGAGGGGTCCTTTCAGACTCACATTCTTTTTCTAGGTCAGTGACTACCTTGATTTTAAAACCTAACAAAACCAGAAGCTGATCTTTACTCATTCATCTACAGGAAATTAACATAGGCTTTTAAAGATTTTCCGGTAGTCAAATACGGATGTGCGAGTTGGACCATAAAGAAGACTGAGCATCAAAGAATTGATGCTTTTGAATTGTGGTGCTGGAGAAGACTCTTGAGAGCCCCTTGGACTGCAAGGAAATCCAACCAGTCCATCCTAAAGGAAATCAACCCTGAATATTCACTGGAAGGACTGATGCTGAAGCTCCAATACTTTGGCCACCTACTGCAAACAGCCA